>NC_056735.1:1398213451-1398363451 GCF_019279795.1 Protopterus annectens
TGCCACTGAGTACAGCAGGAGTTTTTTCAGTTGGGCTGTATAGGGCATATGTTTGAGGCCAGTAATCCTTTTGGTGAGGTACTTTTGTGGTCTTTCCAGCTGTTGGAAGTTTCTTGTGAGGTACATCCCAAATGGGGCATTGTACTCTATGATGGGTCTAATGAGTGATGAGTAGAGTGGCACTATAACCTCTTTATTTCTAGATGCGAACCCTTTAGTAATTAGATGGGCCACATAGAAGGATTTCCTAACTACTTTGGCAATATGATTGTCAAAGAAGAGATTACTATCTACCTGGGTCCCCAGAGCTCTTATTACCTCTTCTGTATTAAGGGGGCTGCCACCTATGTGGTAATTTGTGAGTGTTTTGTTTTTCCCAAATGGGATGACTATGCATTTTTTGGCATTTAGCTTGAGGCCATGACTTTGACACCAGGTGTCCGTCTCAGTCCATGTCAGCTGGAGAGTCAATTATGGCTCCCAGTTTGCAGTCTTCGGTGAACTTGGTTAGCCATAGTCCTCCTGTATTTACCTGTACTTCTGAGAAGTACATGTCAAACAGTAGAGGTCCCAGGACCGAGCCTTGCGGGACACCACTTGTGACTGGTTTAGAGTCAGACCTGGAGCCCACTATTCTTACCGTGTGAGTTCTGTCTGTAAGCCAGTTGGCAACCCATCTTGTGACATAGGGCTTTATGTTCAGGCTAATGAGTTTTTCTGTAATTTCCAAGTGGGGAATGGTGTCGAAAGCCTTGGCGAGGCCAAGGTAGGCTGTGTGAACCACCTTTCCCTCGTCTATGGCCTTGGTGACTGTCTCGAAGAATTCAACCAGGTTTAGTAGGCATGATCTGCCCTTAACAAAGCCGAACTGGGTTGGGTCAAGTGTTTGGAGGTTCCCAGTGTCTTTGTTAATGAGTTCCATGATGATGCTCTCCATAGCCTTGCAGACCAGGCTAGTCAGGCTTATGGGGCGATAGTTACCAGGGTCAGTTGTGGCCCCTCCTTTGTGGACAGGAATAACCGTTGCTGTACACCATTCTATGGGCACGTAGCCTGTGGAGAGGCTAAGGTTAAACAGCGTGTTTAGGTGGGGGGTTAGTTTGTTCTGTAGTTCATGCAAGATGCAGCCTGGGACACCATCTGGTCCCATTGATGCTGTGATTTTGGCTTTTGAAAGGACTGTTTTCACCTGTGCATCTGTGATTTTTGGGACACTACACTTTCCCGGTATTGTTGTGGGCCCTTTTGGAGGTGAGAGGGGGGTGATGTTTGCACTGAATCTATCTGCCAGGATGTTGGCAATATCAGTAGGTTCAGTATATTTTGTGCTATTTTGCACTAGTTCAGTGCATATCTGCGAGTTTCCACATAGAGTCTTAACATAGCTAAAAAAGGCTGTGTGGTTATCTTTTGAATCCTTGGCTATTTTTCTTTCGAAGTTAGCCTTGGATGATTTCATGAGGGGCCTTAGTTTCTTACTGATGCACACCACTTCATGCACAACATATGTACAAAGGTTGACAGAGGTGCGGCTGACAGCACATACACAGGGCCAGTATAGACATTTTGCTGTGATAACCTAATACATTTACCATTGTAATGGGGTTTGTTGCAACATATGCCCTGTGAGGGCTATGAAGTCAATAACTGTCATGGCCTTCACCTTCTACAGACTGCAATCCTCACACTACCTTCTGCATTCCACAGATAGATGCTCTGCGGCTAACACATGAAACCAAAGGCATAACACTGCCCAGTCTGCAGATGATCCTGCAGATGGGGATTCCTCATAAACATGGAACTGACATGGCAGGTATTGTAACATGTACGACAGCCATATCCACACACACACTGTTAAACCAACATTATTCCAAATGCTGTATAGCAGCACTTACAGTCTGTAGTCAGGTCAGGCACATCCCCCTCCTGCTTGTTGGCCTCTTCCCATAGTGTATGTTGTTAGATGTAAATTCCCAATCCATCTGAGATGCTGTTTGCCAAACAACAGATCTAGTTCCTGCTCACAGTGAATGAAAAGGGCCAACACCACCATGATGTTCCACAGCTGTTCCACATGCAGTCAGGTAGGGGAGGGCTGCAATTTGTGCAGAGGCCATCAGCTGATCATGAGCATCACTTAAAATACACATGCTGCTGCCTATGTAAAGCAGATTTGGGTCTCCACATCCACCAGGGAGGGAGTGGGGGAGGCAGACAGAGGCAAATACATGTCAGGGAGGGGTGGGAGAGTAAAACTGAAGCATGTTTGTGTCAGACACCTACCAGCTCAGGATATCAAACCCCTGACAACTATGTAGTGCTATCACAGTTTGATGCAGTTATTGGATACGCTACATGGGTTACCTGCTGTGGAGCACTCTGAACATATATATGATGGTGAGTGACATCTGCAAAAGGGATACTGTAGATATACAGTAGGTGACATACACGTGCCTGTCCGCATGAACAGATGCCAGTGTCAACACAGCCACCCTCTCACAGGGACACACACACACATTGATACACTTGGCAGGGCCAGGAGTACAACTCATCCCTAGTGAGATTGCCACAACACATCAATGTGCAGGCATCACATGCACCACATGGGTCATATGGAGGTCGCATGGACAAAGATTATGAGGAGGTGTCAGACATCAGACAGCATGCTTCAGTATGCCCAGGGTGTTGTACTGAGTGTGGATGTGAACATAAGCACCATACAACACACACACAAACACACTGGGTGCCAGTACTGACATGCACGGGTGCATGAGTGCATGTTTGCATGAGTGTGTGGTGGTCAACTGTGCCAGCATGCTATACAAGGGAAGGTGATGGGTATACCTTGGTATCAGGCCACATGACAATGGTCTGCATTGTGGCTCAGGGCTGTCATTTCTGCATTTGCCCACATAGGTGGGCATTGTATCCCCCATCCAGTCGCCTGGGTGACTATAGTGTGTGGCCAATACTGTGCATCTCCTGCTATGTATGTGCTCCTTACTCCATGACATGGATGGTGTCTAGGATGTGCACACCTCCCACATGCATGCAAAGTGACATGTGGAACTGTACCTGGGGTATATGGCCCATATTGTGAATACAGATTATCATCAGATTTGCCAGACTTGCCCACCTGTGGCAGGTACTGGTAATGGGCAGCAGGTTTACCCTGCACCTACATTGATAGCATGCTAACAGCATTCCCTGGTGTCAGTGGCATCTGTCCATACATGGCATGTTGTCAAGCATGGTATGTCCATTGTGGGTCACATGTGAAGGCACCACAGGTGGTGCAGGTGTCCATTGGGAAGGTGCACTGTCTGCATGTACGTACATATTGGATAGATGGGCAGGGTGACATGCCCTCTGTAGCCCACTGCTATCACTCCATTGTTACTATCGGGGGCCAATATGCAGTGTACTACCCACATATTGGCTGTTGCCTAGACGTGTATGTATGAGACATGGGTTGAGAGTGTGCTCTGGGTTATAATGGGGTTGCTAATTGTGATTGTCTGACCTTGATGTCACATGTATGGGTATGGCTTTGCACCCCAGCCTCTCAGCTATTTTACATCTGTTATCCCAGTACGGTTGACTTTGTGATATATCGTAGGGCCACCATATAAGAAATACGCAAAACTCACTCCACATTGGCCACACACTCACAATCACCTCTACACAGGATAAAAGTTGCAAACGCACACACCTGTCATGTCTGGGAGTAGAACCCCTACCTAACTAGTTTATTACACTACACAGTTATAATACGTGCCATGGACATTACTGTAGTGTTCTTTTCCCAAAGGTCTATTTCACGATGAATGACATCAGCAGGATTACCAAAGTAGGGCATTTCAAATGTATGGCGAGTGAGTAGCCTAAAATGCATTGCTCCCTACACAGACAGTGAGACACACACAAAACATCCACAACTGACATGTGTGGGTATAAAACCCCTCACCAAGGTCTACATCACATTACAGCATGGAGCTGTTATAGGACGCACCACAGGGATTATTAGAGAACTCCTTCCCCAAAGATGTATTTCACAAGGAATGACATCAGCAGGATTACCAAAGCAGGGCATTTCAAATGTACGGCGAGTGAGTAGCCTAAAATGCATTGCTCCCTACACAGACAGTGAGACACACACAAAATATTCACAACCGACATGTGTGGGTATAAAACCCCTGTTGAGGTCTATATCACACTACAACATGGAGCTGTTATAGGACGCACCATGGGGATTACTAGAGAACTCATTCCCCAAAGGTGTAATTCACAAGGAATGACATCGGCAGGATTGCCAAAGTAGGGCATTTCAAATCTACTGCGGGTGACTAGCCTATAATGCATTGCTCTGTACACAGACATTGAAGCATACACAAAACATCCAGAACTGCGATGGTTGGGGATGGAACCCTGCCACAGTTCTAAATCACACTCCAGCAGTATGCAGTTACCAAATGCGCTACAGAGATTAGTGGGCTACAGTGCTCCCAGAGGTGTATTTCTAGATGGGTGACATTAGCAACCTTCCCAAAACTGAGTATATGAATTGTAAGGAGTGTTAGTACCCTAAAAAGCATTGTTCTTTACTCATTCAGAGACAGATAGACCCACATACAGTTGTCAAGTCTGGGGTTAGAACACCTACCTAACTACTTTATCACACTACAGTAGTATGCAGTTACAGGACGTGCTACGGAGATTACTGGGCTACAGCCTTCCTAGAGGTGTATTTCTAGGTGGGTGACATCAGCAGCCTTGTCAAAGTTGAGTATATGAATTGTAAGGAGTGTGAGTACTTTAAAAATCATTGTTCTTTACTCAGTCAGAGAAACGGTCACACACACACCTACAGTTGATAGATCTGGGGTTAGAGCACATACCTAACTACTCTATCACACTACAGCAGTATACAGTTACAGGACACACTACAAAGATTATTGGGCTACAATCTTCCCAGGGGTGTATTTCTAGGTGGGTGACATCAGCAGCCTTGCCAAAGTTGAGTATATGAATTGTAAGGAGTGTGAGTACTCTAAAAACCATTGTTTTCTACTCAGTCAGAGACAGACGGTTACACACACACAGTTGCCAGGTCTGGGGTTAGAACACCTATCTAACTACTCTATCATACTACAGCATTATGCAGTTACAGGATGAGCTACAGAAATTATTGGTCTACAACCTTCCCAGAGGTGTATTTCTAGGTGGGTGACATCAGCAGCCTTGCCAAATCAGTATATGAATTGTAAGGAGTGTGAGTACTCTAAAAAGCATTGTTCTCTACTCAGTCAGACACAGATGGACACACACACACAGTTGCCAGGTCTAGGGTTAGAAAACCTACCTAACCACTTTATCACACTACAGCAGTTACAGGACGCACTACAGATTACAGGGCTACAGCTCTCCCAAAGGTGTATTTCACATTGGATGACCTCAGCAAGCTTGTCATAGTAGGGCTATGGGGAGGGCGGTGGGTGCATGGGCCATAACTCATTCATCTAGGGGTTGACACCCCATATGCGGGCACACACAGGGTCATATGTCACAGGTACTAGATGACTACTTCCTTGTACAGTCATGTTGCACAGCTGGCACGTGCACCACATAGTCTGTAATGCTGACAGATACTGGTGGCTAGTATCTGCAGTGAGTGACATGTGCACCTCATGTGTTTGGGACCCTTTGGCTGTGTACTGGGTGGGGCTGGCCTGGATGGCTCCTTGTCACAGTGACCCTCTTCCACACATATATGCATGTCTACCTTTGGCTTGTTTTAGTGTGTTGTCCTGACATATATGTCTGTATTCCTATCCACTGTGTGTGTGCAATGCATGAGTGGTGAATACTGACAAGTGTCTGTGCTAACAACTACAACTGCCAGATATGTCTGGTCCACTGGTGTTTGCAGTTATGGTCTTCATGTGTTTAAGTGTGTCAGCATACACAGTATGACCTTTCAGAATGTTGTACACTGACATTGCCTTTATTTCTCTAAGTGTGTGAGCATGCCCAGTATGGCCATCTGTATTGAATTTGTGGATCATGTCCAGGTAGTTTGTGCTCTAGTGCTGACCTTTGTGTTGTACACCAAAAGGTAGCATGCTGTCTCTACAGGGTATCCATTGATCATTTGGCTTTGATTCTTACTATATTTCTGCATAGCGGGGGGGGGGGGCACACCTGACTGTTTCTACATTTCTACACAGGCGTGGGGGGCACACCTGACTGTTACTACATTACTATGTAGGATCAGGGGACACACCTGACTAATTCTACATTTCTACACAGGAATGGGGGGGCACACCTGACTGTTATTATATTACTATGTTGGATGTGGGGGGCACACATGAAGCATGTACACATTCGCTATGACCATACTGGTATGTCAGGTACTCCATTTCATTCTGTATTGCTAACTATCATGCTAACTAGAGGCATACCATTGTACTACAGATCGTGGCTTTGGTTGCCCTACATATTATTGTCTGACTTCCTACCCTTCAGAACTAACATCCCACTGCTTGCCCTGCTGTGGTAAGTCTGTGTAGGACTGGGAGGGGTAACCATAGCCATCATTCTGGGGCCATGGCACAGGCTCTGTTTGGGTTTGTCTACACCTGTCCTGCTGGCTTAGACTGTTACTGGGTATGTGAATCATCCCCACTGGCATGTGTGGGTCATATGGACACATGTCGCACAGCACATTTCCTGCAGTGGGTTTTGTCACCCTGTGTAGTACTGGCTACTATGGTGACTGCAGTATGTGTTAGGTGCCACTATGGGAGTCTACTGTCTGCTGCCATAACATTCAGCTACCAGATTCCCTTGCATGCTCACATCCATACCATAGCTACAGGTAACAACACATTCTACTCCATTTGGCAATTGTTAGGTTGATTGACTTACCTTGCGGGTGTGCCAGACTTGCAGATGGTGCTGGAGGGCTGCCTATGTAGAATGCACCTCGTACACTCCCTATACATGCTTGAACACAGGTAGTGTCATATTTGGCATCCCTTTTAATGTATGTGCAAGTCAGAGAGAGGTGTCATTCCCTGGGTCCCTACTGTGTCAGTGCATGTGCTATGCATTGCTTCTTTTCCAAGGCCAGGGCATACTGGGCACACCTCCTTCTGCCTACTGGGGCAGGCTCAGGCTGTTCCTCCTCTGGGTCACTCTGTGCCTGTGCAGGCCTTGGCGATGATGGGGGACTGTGTGGCCCTGCCCCATGCTGGTCCTGTTGCAGTTGTTTCCACAGGATCATATTGTGTAGCATAGCACATACCATAACAATTTGATATATGTAGCTGGTGAATACTGCAAGGCTCCATCAGATGTGTCCAGACACCAGAACCGTGACGTGAGCATCCCAAACACATGCTCTATTATATGTCTGGCCTGTGCGTGTGCCTCATTATGGCATTGTTGTTCAGGTGTGTGTGCATTTCTGATGGGTGTCATCAGCCATGGCTCCGGTGTGTACCCAGCATCCCCCACTATGTGACCATAGGGGATGTCCCCAATGGAAAATCTCTGGTACAGCTGCATCAGATGCCATATGTGGGTATCGTCATAGCTTCCAGGGCAGCCAGCATATACATTCATTATAATGCCCGGGCATCACAAATGACCTGGCAGTTGATGGAGGGAATGCCCCTGTGGTTGATGTAGGCCCTACCCTGCCCACCAGGTAGTGATTTGATGCATATGTGTGTGCAGTCTATAGCACCCACTACCCCAGGGTATTCTGCTATTTAGTGGAATGGATGCGTATTGCTGGTCAACACCTCACGGGTGTTGAGGAAATATACGTGCTCACTGGTATGTGCTGACATGGCATCTAGGAACTGGTGGAATACTCTGGATGCTGATGCCTGTGAGATCCCCATGTTACCCCCAGTTGTGCTTTGAGAGGTTCCTGTTGCTAGTATACCTAGGCCTACACATACCTTGGTATCCACTGGGATGGGTTTCCCACGGTCAGTTTGGTGTGCCAGGTGTGGTCAGCACAGCTCAACAATTTGTTGTAGGAGGTCTCTATCCACCCTATAGTGCTCCACTATCTCCATCTCATGTAGCCTTTTATAGGTTACCCTGGATCTGTACACTCTTCTCTGTCTCCTCACTGTGGGTTGTTCGGCAGCATTCACATCCTCACCACCCTCAGCCTCTTGCAAATGTTGTTCTATGTTGCCTGCTGCAGCCCTTCTCATTTTGCAGGTTTGTTTGTTAAAATTTCCCTGCTTGTATACACCAGTGGTGTAGAGTATGGGAAAAACCAGAGGGTAAGGTGTTTGCTTAGCTTATAGTAGTGTTCTGGGCTGGGCTGGTATGCTGTCTGTGTAATTGGCTGATTCTGATACATTTCACCTGCCAACTAAGCTAGTTCTCCTTGATTACCTTCCTACTGCTGTTTCCCTTCCTATTGCCTACCTGTTTAAGCCCCTGTGTGCGCCGCGCAAACAGTGTGCTCAGCTGTGCACACTGCTGCTATTTCCTGGTTTAACTTTTTTTCTTCCTCTAAAACCCAGTGCGAGGCGAGCACACCCACTTAGGCATTGTAAAATGTACTAGGCAGGTTTAGACACATCCCCTAGCTTAGCTGTGCTAAGCTAGGAGCAATCCTGAGCCACAGGGCTCCAATCCGCTTACAGTATGCCTGTCACCCCCCCATGATGTCACCTATATCCTAGACTTGCACCCAGCTATTCGTACTCTTACACTGTTGGGACCTGCCTCACATCCTGGGGAAAACTGGGATTCACTATCCTTCCCCTCATTTGCATAGGATTGCCTGCTAATGCATAGTTACATGTCTCAAACTGGGCCTCCCCTCTTAGCAGCCATTATTCACTGGCCAGGTTGTCTTCTGCCTGCCACTGACTTGCATGGCAGAATACTGATTTTAGTTAGAATGCTTATTTTAGGTTTATTTTATTATTTTCCCCCCGATCCCGTTTGCACGCCATTGCCCTATGTTTAAACAGCCGAGATTGGCGAAAAAAAAAAAATAAAAGTATTTTTTTTTTTTATTGTTGCAATGCCAGTGGTCTGATATGCAACCTTTATTTGGAGCTGTCATAGTTCCGTTTCAGATTTTGCAGGAATGTACTTGGTTACTAACCGAGTACAATTCTGCAGATAGCACTAGCCTTGCACGGACTATTGCAAGCTTCCTGGATTGCAAAATCACCTAATTTGAATGAATTTCTCCTGCAAATGAGGTGATTTGCATACCAGGGCTTAGTCCATGCATGATTAGTGCAGGAGCTGTCGTGCACGCCCCTGCAGGCTGTTCCTGGATCGCACGGCAGACATATTGCCTGCTAGAGCTCCTGCACTAATCATGCACGCCGTGCAGGGCATAAAAGAATCCGGGGGATAGTTATAGATAAAGATATTTTACTTTTAAATTGTAGCAAACTGCTTGCTACAAATGTAGCAACCACTTTCTACAGTTTATACTCCACATGGAGCACTACAGCACTCAGGATTCAGTTTAAGAAAAAAATATATTTTTTTACTGGTTTAGATCACACCTGGATTGCTATAATAATCAGGTTTTACTAAAAAAAAAAAAAAAGAAATAAAAAGCAAATAATAAAAATAAAATTGTCTTAGTTTTCAAATGTAGCAAACTGCTACATACATGGAGTGCTACAGCGCACAGGTCAGACCGCAGACGTCAGTACTACACTGAAGAGTGCTACAGCACACAGGTCAGACCGCAGAAGTCAGTACTACACTGAAGAGTGCTACAGTACACAGGTCAGACCGCAGAAGTCAGTACTACACTGAAGAGTGCACACTCCATAACAGTTTGCACCCGGGGCAGTTGTCCCTTCAACTTGCCGTATGTGCATTACTGCATTACTGTAACACACACACACACACACACACATATATATATATATATATATATATATATATATATATATATATATATATATATATATATATATATATATATATATATATATATATATATATATGGTTCACTATCTACCAACTGACCCTGACCCCTAACCTAACCCCCTAGTCCTCACTACTAGCGCACAACTCCCCACCTGACCTACCCTAACTCACTTAAACTGCCCCCTACCCCCTTAACCCCATATTTTGTCCTAACCTATGCTCTTCTAACCCTCATCTCTCTAACCTCCTTCTAACATAAAACCTAACCTACCTTAACCCTAAACCAATCAAGACCCTTACACCCACAGGGCTAACTTACTAAACCCACAATGCTAAAGCCAGCAACAGTGTTTGTTGTTGCGTATGTTTTTTTTTGATTTTGGTGGATTTTGATTGAATTTTCGTTTGGCTGGATTTCAGGTTTTGATTTTCAGGCTTATAGTGTTTTATATATATATATATATATATATATATATATATATATATATATATATGTGTATATATGTATATATATATATATATATATGTGTGTGTGTGTGTGTGTGTGTGTGTGTGTGTGTGTGTGTATATATATATATATATATATATATATATATATATAATAAATGTAAACAAACTCCGCAGATGCAAGACTGTGGATGTGGAGAAGTCATATACTCCATAAATTGCTCTTTCTTAATACAAAATTTCTTCATTTTCAGTAACATAAACATCTTTGAAATCAGTCCAGAAGTGCTTCACTCAGAGGTCCTTTAACACAGGTACTTCATTTTACATGGATTTCTTTAAAATGGCTTCATTCAAACTACATGTTCTCCTTAATTGTAAGCACTGTAATACTGACAGATCAGTTAAATTTCTCTTGGTCCTTTATAAACTCTACTCAGATTTTGATACCTCCAACCACCCAATTCTCTTTGAGTGTCCCCTGAGCTCACTATGGTATGGCATCCATTTTTCTAAGATGGTTTCATAATTACCTTTTAAGTCAACAGCACCTTGTGATGTCAATATTCAGTTTCTAAGAGCTCATCCAGCAGCTTGTAGTGATCATCAATGGTTACAGTGATGGCAAAAGCAGATGCACATTCATTTGTCCCTGATTGATTGACAGAAGCTGAAGTTGTTTAGCTTTCATCAGTCTATGGGTGTCCACAATTACTGACATAGACATGGGAATGTGGGAAGGTAAACATTCAAATCCTACCCAGAGTATGACACCTGACATGGCTGTGAAACACCCACTGTAAGCTTACATCTCAACTGTCCAGTCTTTCACAAAATGTCTAGATTTTTGCCTGATAGTTTTGGTACAAGCCTCATAAAATATGTGGTTTTCCAGATTTTTGTGGAAAATCAGTGAAGACTGAATTCCCTAAATATTGATAGGCATTTGAGTTCAGACTTCATATCTTTCAGAAAATGCATGATAACACAATAACTTTTAATCTATCAACTTTCTAAGTTTATGAGAGCAATATTTAAAATGTGTCCCTATTTTTGTGGCTTTGTCCTCCCATTATTGTTGGCTTTGTTCAGATTGTTTGTGCTAAAAGTTTGAGGTGTGTCTGTAAGACCAGTCATCGTCATTGCCATGTCCCATACGTCAGTTTCAAAAATTAAGATAGGTCACCCTGAATTGCAAACGTAGGCATATAAAAGGCATATGCAGTGTTTACTTAAGAAGCAACACTGAAAAAAAATAGGCAATATTGCATGTTTGTAAACTATACACAGGTATAACATTGGTGGTACATACATATCCTTATGCCTGGAGATTCTTTCCACATGCATCTGGCAGATCAATTGATTGTGCTCAATATTACGGGGAGCTAAAAAATGAAAGAAATAGAAAGACATTTGTGACTCACATGTCCAACATATGACGGAACATTTATGTCTAAATAATCACAGGTTACCACCTTGCATTACTCCTCACTAGAAAACTCTGGTGCACTTTCTCGATCTTCCGCTTCCTGTTGGCAAAAAAGCTAATGGTGACCCCTATTCAGGTCATTATACCTATGCCTACATTTCTCTCCAGTGCATGTGATGAATGTGATGTGACATGACTTAGTGCCTTGACAAGGCAGTGATAGCCATCTACTTTGTAATTGGGAACCTCATAACAGTTTTCTAGCAGGCACTCCTGATTGTCCCTAAGCAGGAAGTAAAGAAAGACTTTTACTTCATTTGTGTACCTCAATGGATCTCTTCTATGTTCAACATCATCAGAAGCCATGATGTACATTTAAATGGCACATATTGAAGACATCGTGATGCACATCACTGGGCAGCAGGGTAGCATGATGCTGAATAACGTTAACCACCCTATTATCCAGCTTAGATAAATGACGGGGTATGAAAGGCACACTGACCTAAATCTATGTTCATCCTGTGCCTATGTCCATGGTTGGGCTACAATGTCCTCAAGCACCAGGAAATGCAACCATGGCAGTTCAGGAGTCATCAATTCACCCATGCTTGTGCAGTGCATTTCATGGTCATTTATACATGTGCATGGTCAGACATTAGCCTCATTGTGTAGTCAAGTGCTGCTATACAGTGTGTGCTAGAAATGTGACTCAGAGGCATTTACATTAATTGCACCATCAGCAGAAATGCTTTGCTACAAGCTGTAAAAATGCATGAGAAAGAAAATGTGCAACCATCGCAGTACTCCGAGCACTAGGAAAATTAGCTAATCTTCAAAAGAAAAGTAGAGAACATAAAAAAAATCATACATATGCTCCCTCCACATGCTGCAGCATAGTATCTAGGAAATGGTTTAATATTCTCGCTGCAGATGCCTGGGATACACCCACCATATCTCTTGATGGTCAATGAAAGGTCCTTTAGCAAGAATAGTCAAAGCTACACATTAGAGTCCACAGGAACTGGTGTTCCATGGATGCTATGAGATGGCACATCTACCATTGGCTCTATGATGTCACATGATAGCATACTATCTCTCCTGTCATGGAGATGATGGTCTAGCAGGTGAGGTCATGGCTACCAGAATGACCTGTAATGTATGTTGTTCAGCTAAGACAGATGCTTACATCATAGCAAGGTCTCTCTTTGTGTTTAACAAAAACTTTCAGTATACAAACTTGCTAACAGCCATGACTGATCACACACTTTTTTTACATCACTGTTTCAGTCCATCATGTTGTTTATTCTTATTTGCATTCACAATGATGCGCATTAGAATAATGTTATTCATTTCTGTATCTTTATGTAATTATTAGCTTCTGATGTCAGTGTTGTAATTTCACCTGCTTGTGCAGTAACATTGCTTGTTTCTCAGCTCTGCTCTGTGCACCACCAGGTATAACATAATTTTGCCTAATGCATTGCACTGTTCAATTTTGAATCCTAGCCTATGTCATCTGTAAGCTGTTTGTCTCAGCAGTTTTCCTGCTTTTTGTGGTTGTCTCAGTAATACATTTGTGCCCAACTTACCTACTACATCTTTTTCACCAGTACTACCAATACAGAAAATAACAACACCCTTTTTCATTATTTTCTCTAAAGAGATAGCTGACATTAAGGAAATGCTTACAAAACAATGTATAATGTTGTTTGCATGCACACCATTTGCACATAAAGTTTCCTAAGTAATTTCTTTCTTCAAGAATGACACATACTGTGAATGCTTGTTACATCATTAAGGAAACAGGCCAAACCACGTTTCCCAACATGAACCAAGAAATCTCAGGTGATAAACTTTCTTAAGGAGGCAAGATGTGCATTTGTCCCCTACTAGATGCATTGTAGAAGGATGGATTCATTCAAGTAAGTTATCAGTTAAAAAAAAAAAAACTATGACACAAAGGAAGACAAAATCAGCTCACAAAATCACATTTATCAAACTATCCCAGCAGTGTCAGTGTGTGCAGGAAGTTTAATTTCGAATGCTTGCTTACTGCTTTATAGTCAGTGCACAGAAGCAAAAGGGCAGTTGTACTTTCAGCTTAGAATAATGTCATGTGCCTATGGACAACTTGAAAAGAAGACCGATGAATCAGGCTTGTCTTATTTTTAATTTTCGGTATAAACAGTAATACAAAGAGAGCTGCTGAAGACAGAAACCAATAAAATGATAAACTCTTAGTTGATGAATTTTAAAATAACCGATTACTTAATCTAGTATGCAAGGCTGGGCAACTATACTGCTTGGTATATTGTTTTTGTCACGAAAAAAAATTAGGCTGTTTGGTAATCATAGAGTTTCAACAGACATTATTGTAATTACTTTGTATGCACAAGTCTAAAGGATTAAAAAATTTACTGTGTAAATTAAAATTTTCACTTTAGTGCATATCTATGTAACACTTCGTCATTTAAAACACTGGAAAATGTAAATGCCAAACTATTTTATATTTTAGTTCTTGTGTAGAAAATAAGGATTTAGCTAAATTCTCCTTAAGCGTAGGAGTCCTATATAATAGACCTTGCTAAACCACCAGGACAAACAGAGCCAAAGGCTGTATTTCCACTGCCAAGTTACTGCTCCTTCAAGAATAGCTAGAAAGAATTGTACATTAAAATGATGTCAAACTCAAATCATGTCCTAAGGTCTTAAGAGTTAGGTTATTGTTCACAGAATGTGCTACTGTATATTTTTTACAAATAATTATTAATGACAAATGTGTTTGAGTGATGTGTCAAACAGTACAATAAATGTGCATTTGGCCATTAGTACATATTTACTTTGAGGGACACGATGACATATTTCTATATTCATATACAATACTATGGTTTTCAAAGTCATCTTAAAGATAATAAATGGATGTTAAAATGATGCATGAATCAACTCCCAGAAGGCTTAACCCTGGCAAATATTATGCAATAAAATTATAGCTCTGGTACAGAAGAAGAATTTAATAAGTTAAACAATTATATTTTCTTTAAAATAAATGTTATTCACTTGTTGACAGTGTCACCATCATTTTTTGAAAATATAATGTGACAGAAACTTTTCATATGGCGATGCCATCTGTCAGGTTACTTTACTATTTGAATTTCATGTATTTATGTATTAATTTATTTATTAACATTTTTGCAGTTTTCAGTTTTCTTGCCTTTTACTGTATTCTGATCTGCATCTAGCTACCAAGTCCTCCCTTCTGCACATTTTACATAATAAGCAATATTCATGTCAAAGCCAATGCAAGCTACATGATTATGCCTCATATTTTGCAGAAATTAGATAAGTAAAATTCAGTTCAGATATATTTTCAAAACCTAATCCTTATGAAACAAAGCATACAATAATTCATCTACTAGGTCTTTTGGAAAAGAAAACTAACAAGAGATCGGGAAAGAGAAGAGAGAATGAGTGACAGTGGCCAAGATTCACAGAAAAGCATTTTCAGGGTAAATTAGCATACTTAATGGCAATGCACAAGTCTTGAGCAATTCTAAGACACAGACAATGCAGCTCCAAAGGGGGCAAAAATATTACAGTATGTAGCACATGCCAATATGTGCATAATGAAGTGGAAGCTAGGAACCTCATGAAAATTAACCACATGCACTAAGAAAATGCAAACACCCCAAATGGTGGACTGATTCAAAAACATATAAAATAGGTATGCTATACCATGGCACAAACTCATTTTAAATACCAAGATTTGTGATGTGAATGAAAGAAGGGTTGCTAGGATAAGATGCAACAATAACTCAGCAGCATGTGCTAGCAATCATCATAGGAGCCAATGCCCACAAACTTGCATGCCACAGTTATCTGTGCTAAAGAAGGATGCACAGATAATGCAACCTCCCTGGCTCTCAGGACAGCATATACTGGTTTTTATGTGGATAAAGAGACTGTAAAGGGCCTAGTCGTGTTGCCACAAGTAGAATCAAGTAGGATGTGGTATGCTCATCCCCGTGGTTGCTAAATTATGCATGGCTTAATCTATGTTAGCAATAGGGAGCTTCCAGCAACCCAACCTACTAGAGACATGTTAGTTATACTGCAGGCATCAGCCTCACAAACCTAAAATAGGTTCCTCAGTGTTATGCTATAGCATATGGAGATGCACATCTGGTTCAGACTGCAGAGGCCTGAAATACTATGATGTGGACATTTTGCAACATAGGAAATTTTCCTGAAGTCCTTGGAGCCATAGATTATACTGATGTTGCCATCAAGGTCACAGCTGGTCCAGAGGCCTTATAGTGCATGAACATAAAGGGTTTTTACTCTTTTATCCTGTTTGTCTCTACTTCTGCTGACCACCGACCCTCCTTAACTGAACAAACTAATTTTTCAGAGCAGACCGGGGGTATCATTCAAGCAGATATGATGGGTACTTGTGTCATCTCAGGCATCTCAGCAATGAGGATGCCTTCTCTTTTTGACCTACCTGTCACCTGGGTAGGAGGACATGCACCCCCATCATGACAGCCATGATGTCTTCCTCTATGCAAATGCATAATCCCATGGAAATGTTTAATGAGCACTACTGCTAAGTGATGGCTTGCTGTTTATTTGTGACACCTCCAAAACAGAAACGCATTCGACTACCGCAACCCAGCACAAACCACAGGACACATAGCTCACCTCCACAGTGTGCCCCTCAACCTAAGCCCCTAAGGCTAAACACCTTTCCCAATACACTAATCATAGGTGACTCAATAGTGAGGCACACAGATGTCCCACTCACTAGGTTGAATAAGGAGAAGGTAACAGTCAGCTGTCTATCAGGTGCCAGAATCTGACACATAGCACATGCACTCAGGTCACTCCACAACAAGTACAAGTATGACTCTGTCATTGTCCGTGTAGGTGTGAATTACCTGAGATGCATCTCCCAAGACTACATGAAAAGAGACATGGTGGAGATCTTGGATTATGTGGCCCAGGCAGGTATGATCCTAGCCCTGAGCAGTATCCTACCATCACCCAGAATAATACCGCAGTACAAACAAAAAATGATTGACTTCAACAATTGGCTAAGTTTCTGGCGTCATTCTATGGGGATCCGGTATTTGTCTACTTGGGATGACATGATTGTTAGACCTCGATTTACCAGAGATGGCCTGCATCTGTCACCCCTGGGTTTCTGGGTACTGGCTAAGGATCTTGACACCCCTATAGTGCCTTTTTTAGGTGGTGTTCCAAAGACCAAATTACCACCATAACAGCTAGAAATAAATGTAATCTGAGGGTCATGGTGCTCAGTGCTAGAAGTCTAACTCTCAAGATGCACTCACTCAAAGCACTCCTCAAAATGGAGAACATCAACATTTGTGCTGTAATGGAGACCTGGTTTAAAGTGGCAAAAAGCACCCCTGCACTACCAGGCTAGAACTCATTCCACACCTTTCGGCCCCAAAACATGGACTGTAGTTACAAAGGTGGTGGTGTCTCCATATTCATAAAGGATGTGCACACCTCCAGACTAGTAGCCCAGCATAACACATCTGAGATACTTCAGGTACAACTAACACTGGGTAAAATGGTGATCCAGGTCATAGCCAGCTATAGGTCCCCAACCATATCCCTAGACTCTCACTGCACATTGCTAAGCACCCTGGAATCTATCAAGGTCCATTCCCAACACTCTTATACTAGGAGACTTCAACTACCTCTTCATCAACTGAGAGAACTACTCAAGCACCAATACACTGGCCCAACGCTTCCTGGAATTCATCAATTCCAATGCCCTGGACCAGCTCATTCTGACCCCCACTAGAGGAAGCAATATCCTTGACCTGATTATTACTAACATGGGTGACCATTGCTCTACCCCAGTAGTCAATCCCTCCCTTGTCAGATCTAACCATAAACTAATAACCATGGAAATCCACATTTCACCCACACCCCCGCAAAGGTAACTGCCTTGAAAACCTTCTCCAAAGCTGACTTTTGGCTCCTAAAAACAGAGGGGGCTAACTTCACGGCACCCATGCCAATGGAACATAACTGCATAACTGCCAAATCATACACCAATGCACTGTATGAACATGTACATAAATGTATGGAACTAAACATACCCAACAGAACCAAGACACTCTCCTCCAAAAAAGGAAGTCAATCTGGTGGTCCCTGCCATTAATAAACTCTACAACAGAAGGAAGAAACTGTTGCAGAAAAAGGTGAAGTCCCAAGACTGGAAAAACTCCCTTATTAGCCTCAACAAAAAGTTGAGATTCCTCATCAAATCCTCTAAAGCCAGCTATGAAGGCAGAATTGTGTCAGATACTAAAAACAATCACAAAGCCTTCTATAGGTATATCAAGAACCTCCATGGCAATACTCAGATTTGCTTTGAGTTACTGCACAATGGTATCTCCTATACTGGGCCAACAGATATTGCCAAGATCCTGGCCGACAGATTCCAGTGCCAACTTTACCCCCACCAAAGGACCAATCACAACAACAGAAGAATGACAGGCACCCAGCATTACTGCAGCACAGGTTAAAACTGCATTGTCCAAGGCCATGGAACCCAATAATATCCCTGGCTGTGTTCTACATGAACTACAAAGTGAACTGGCACCACATCTATGTGCCCTATTCAGTCAGAGCCTCACTTCAGGATGTGTCCCTTCCTACCGAATGGCACACTGCTACAGTCATCCCTCTCCATAAAGGGGTAGCAACTACAGACCCTGGGAATTATCTCCCCATTAGCCTGATGAGTTTGATATGTAAAGCCATGGAGCACATCACCATGGACCTGATTAACAAAGATATAGGAAATCTCCAAACTCTAGATCCCATGCAATTTGGCTTTGTGAAAGGGAGATCATGCCTGATCAACCTGGTTGACTTCTTTGAGTCAATCATCAGGGCTGTGGATGAAGGTAAGGCAGTGCATACAGCCTACCTCAATCTGGCCAAGGCCTTTGATACCATTCCTTACTCGGGAATTATTGATAAACTTACCAAACTAGGCATCAACCCCTATATCACTAGGTGGGTTGCAAACTGGCTCACAGATAGAACACAGTGTGAAAGTAGTAGACTCCAAGTCAGGCTGCTGACCAGTCACAAATGGAGTCCCACAGGGATCAGTCCTGGGTCTCCTTCTGTTTGGCATCTACTTCTCAGAAGTCCAGGCCAACACAAAGGAACTCTGGCTGACCAAATTTGAGGCCAACTGCAAGCTGAGACCCATTATCAACTCCCTAAGTGATGCAGACATCTTACAGAAAGGCCTCACTGAGACCAATGACTGGTGTCAAAACCATGGCCTTAAGCTTAATGCCAAAAAAGTGTTGTCATCACCTTTGGTAAAAACTCAGTTCCCACTAATTACCACATCGATGGGAGCCCACTGAACACTGAAGGTGTTATAAGAGATCTGGTGACACAGGTTGACAGCAACCTCTCCTTCGACCACCACATTGCCACTGTGGTCAGAAAGTCCTTCTATGTGGTACATCTCATTACAAAGGGTTTTGCGTCCAGGAAGAAAGAGATCATCATCTCTCTCTCCTCCTCCCTCATTAGACCAATCATTGAGTATAATGCCCCATTTGGCATGTACCTCACTAGGCACCTGCAACAGCTGGAGTGGCCACAGAAGTACCTCACAAAGAGGATCCTAGGCCTTAAACATTTGTCCTGTATGGACAGACTCAGAAAACTCCAACTATTCTCTGTCTCATATCGCCTTCTTAGAGGTGATCTCTGCTTGAATTACAAAGCCATGTCTGACCCAGCACTGTTAGAAATGCTGCATCTAAAGAAATCCCAATGCCTCTGCACCACACTCCAGAGACCTCAACCTCATTATCACAATCAACAGCACATGCTGGAGGGACAGGTTCGTCACCCAAAGACTGCCCATGCTCTGGAATAGAGTTCCCACACGTGTCAAGCAGAGCACCTCACTGTCCCTCTTCAAGAGAAATCTTGATGAGTAGATTGGTAATAGAAAGTTCACCCTGGGGATCACTCCAGTGGCTCTACTTGATAGAGGCACTGGGAACTAATGTCGGGCAGCACAATGCCAGGGCACTTCCATGGGCTAGGCTTGTAAAGGCTCCAAAGCTATTAGCCTATACATACCTATGAGCCTATATATATAGCTATATCTATCTATCTATCTATCTATCTATCTATCTATCTATCTATCTAGAGATATATATATATATATATATATATATATATATATATATATATATATATATATATATACAGGCAATCCCAGGAATTGCTGTACTTTCCAAGCACAGTTCAGTCCTCTAGCTCTCTCTCTCTCCTGTATCCTATTGATCAACCTGTAACATTCATATATTTGGCACTAGGGTCCTTCACATCACTTGGGCATGTAATAACAGTTCAGTATAAGGATGTCTGAAAGCATACACTTGCTCATTTTAGACTTTCTATATGTCAGTCTTTGTGGTTATCTGAGGAATGCTCTGACACTTTCTGGGCCATTTTGATTAATGGGATTAGACTTGAGGTGCCTAGAACAGAGATGTGTTTATGTTCAAATAACAATGCTTATAAGTAAGGGCATGGTATCCAGGTCCAAACAAGTCATATTGCCACTTTATTCAGCCCTTATCAGACCTGCCATTGATTATAATGGCCCCTTTGGCATGTAACTGACCAGACATCTAAAACCACCAGAATGCCCACAAAGGTTCTTTACTAGGAGAATGCAGGGTATAAACACATTGTCCTATACAGATTGCCTTAAATCCCAATCTTTATATGCTGTCTTTAGGTTACTGAGAGCCAATCTATGCCTGGTATACAAAGCATCCTCGGATCCAGCTCATATGGACATTTTGCACATCTGCAAAATGAGCAGCATCAGAACCACTAGATCCAAGGATTTAAATTTTGCTTGTGACATAAATACGCTATATTTGTGAGACAGATATGTGCCTCGAATATCCCCATGCTCTGTTAAAGGCTCCCCATCCATGTGAAGCAAAGTTCATCCCTAACAGCATTCAACTATAAACGTTGACCAATGGATGGGAAATTGGAAGTTCACCCCAGTTCTGGCTTCCATGTCAGGGATAGACAGAGGCTGACAGTAATGCCCAAACTAGCATACCCCCCTCACAAACCTCTAGAAATGTCCTAATTAACATACCCCCTCCTAATAAACACCCATGATACACAGGGACACAATTATGTTGGATTGCACAGCTAGGCTTATAAAGGCCCTGCTGGTCATTAGCCTAGTATATACCTATGTACATGTTCTCAGGCCTGGTCATGCCAACTCTGTCAATTACCTGAGATGCTATTTAAACTCAGGACTCATAAGCTGCAGTCAAGGTATTATCTCACTAGGACTCCTGAACTGGTTCCCAGGGCATTATTTATGTGTCCTTCTGACTGTAATGCAGTTCTCGTGATTCATACATTTGGCACTAGGGTCCTGTGAAGGGCTTACTCACAGAATCACTTAGTTGATAGATGAGCACAAATGCTAGATAAAATGGTTCTATATAAACAGGCATCATGCAAACAGGGAACAGGCCATATACAATTTGTTGTTTGTTTATTTTGTGATGCAGGATATGCCCTAGAACCGTGGTTGATAAACTCTATCTCAATTACAAGCACCATGAAGGAAATGGCACATAATACAGCACATACAGAAACACAAAATATAGTGGAGTATGTGTTTGGCCTACTGAAGGAATGCTTCCATTATCTAGACACATCAGAAGTGACATTGTAATGCAGTCTGGATATATGCAGCATGTTTTTTGTTGTGTGTGCCATACAGTACAACATGGTATTGTACAAACTATTGCAGCAGCAGTTCAACAGATTGACAAGGCCTTTCTTGCAGTACTGTAAAAGAGGTGGTGTCTGTTTTGTAACTTCAGTCCATAAGAAAGAGAAAGAAAGAGAGAGAAAGACAACACAGGATGAATCATCTCACCAAGGCTATAGAGGGCAGTGGATGTACTGACCATGGCATGCATCAGCCATCAGCATAGCTACACAGGTTAATAGATGGACATAATCTTCATCACTTACACATGTGGGAGCATATATAGACAGATTATTGCAATACTATGAGATGGAACATGGGTCTATGTTATAACAGGAAATTATCAAAAGATTGGGCGCTGTTATATCGACCACAAAAGAATGAAAACAAAAAAGAGTGAATAGCTAGAACAGCAATTTTTTTCCCAGGGAAAAAAATTTGCTGTTCCCAAAAAAAAAACACACTAAACACTATTTTAAGTGGGGGGATTCACACCCCACACCCCCTCTACTTAAATATACCAACTCCGAGATTGCACTACAGTGTCAAAAACGGCAAAGTGACAGAAGCGGCCAAGCGACTTCTTTCCCAGGGAAAGAATTTACTTAAAAGCCGCTTCGTCATTTTGCGTTTTCGACATTTACATTTCGATGAAGAAGCATTTGCATAATGCGTCTTTGTTCTTCTGACAGGAACCCGTGAACACAATAGCCACATCCTCTGGCAGGTTGTGGGGAGTCAGAGATCACATTATCCAGTGTTAAGGTCAAGCTGCAACAATTTGAGGGAGTCAACTCTGTTGGCTTGCACTATCAGGGCTTGATGTTGTCCGAGACAGGGAAAGTGTTGAACTTTGAGATGGTGAGCACCTACCCTGTTAGAGGGTACAAGTATTTTGATCCTAATAAGCACCATTGCCCACAAAGTGGTCTATGTCTATGACTGGGTGTAGAAAGCTGGGATGGACTGAAGATGCTGTGCATATCAAAGAACTACAGAACTACAGAAATGTGTAGAGGCAGTTTGATGAGGCATCCCAGGGCCTGATTGTGATGAATGCCACTGCTCTCAATTAGAACAGACTCATGACTGCAGGTGACAGGCTGTGTGCTCCCAGATGACACTTATACTGCATCATAAATGGTCTGTGCCTTGTACATGGATTGGTGCTAGGTAAACCTCCTTGTCTTTGGATTCTCCTATAGCCATGGAGGACATGGTCTGCAGATGCACAGCAGATCACGGTTGCAATGTATCTCATGGAGGCACCTTTGCAGGCAACATCTGCCACTAATGACCTTAGTAGAATGGTGTACTCCTGTATCTATTCTCCACATTGCTTTGTTGTTAATATATGCCATCCTGTAAACCATGGAGTACACATGCCATCGCCACAATCTTGTGGGTAACTTCCATTTTCCTGGATCACTGACATGCATATCCACTGGTTAATGCCAGTCTTAGAGTCATGGCACTCCCTAATCCCCTACAGCCCTCTTCTATAGCTAATATGCCTTCTCCAGAGTTAATGCCCATTTCCAAAGCTGAGTGCACTGGGACTTTATGAACAACATTCTTGTCATGCCCTGGTGAGGCTGTCTGCTCAGACTGCACCTCAACAGGGGCACTGTAGTAGTAGATCTGGGTGTTATCTCCCTCTCTAGTGTTGTAAACAGTACCACTCTATCATTGGGTCATGTCACCTGCATTTTGCTATCATTATCAGCCACAAGTGCCCCACCAATATTAGCTCTGTATTGATTTACTGTGTTGGGTGATTCACAAATAAAAACTTCAAAAGCAGGAACACAGAAAGAAACACTGTCTGTTCACACATATGTCCTTAGAATTGAAGGCCATACATGGAGGTGGGTCTTGGTCTATCCTTCTCTTCAGAAATGCAGTGGTGTATGCTATATTGTACTGTAATCAACATTACTATCATGACACTTGGGTTGCTGATACCAGTCTACATTTCACATCCCAGTTATCACCGGCTTTGAGGGTCCATGCCTTCTGGTCAGCCAGTGACATCAAAAACTTCTCACCGTCACTAAGCTATTTCAGTGCTGTTGACCCACCCCCCTCTGATGGACCTATCTGTACATTATATGCCTTTTATTTTGCTGTATGATATCAGTAATCACTCATGAACTTGTTGCAGAGACATATTAAAGTGTTTGACAGCATGTATATTCTGCACCAGTCCCTGCCAAATCTGATCCCAATAACATCTGTCTATGGTCACTTTGCTCAGGACAAAAATCTCAGTCAGCAGGGGAAGCGTGTGTACTATGCTATGAGATGTCCATGCCTGTGGCCAAAGCTTCCCATTACATTCCTAGTTTTCTTTGCAACTAGTGCTGTGTACATCCTTCCCCATTTATGCATTGTAACCATAGCCACAGCCTCCCTCCTTTCTGTACCTGGCTATCATCTGCATTTAGTGTTATGCACATCTTTACATATTACATACTATAGCCACACCTCAGCATATGGTTCTGGAACACCATATCTTTTGCAGCATGAGAACCAAAAGGTTTCCATTGTCAATAGTTGCCCCTCTACAGCACAGACAGATGTTCCCGTGCCAAGCCTGTATTATGGATTTCCAGTTGCATATTGACCATGCCATCTGCCTTACTGTCAGTGACACCCACTACAGGGTCTGTTGCTCTTACTTAAATACCTTTCCAGGCAGGATTGCTTACTTAGCTCTGAGAAGCCCCAAGCCTACAGAATCTTTAGTGAAATTACACTGCTCCACGGTTATATGGTAATGAGCAGTTCTGTGCAAAATGGTACAAATTTGTTTCATCATGCTAGAAACAGTTAATTAGCCTGAAAGCTGTGCTAATAAAGCTAGATAGCATTACTCTCTGTGAATCACTTTGGTTGTGTAATCCATCACCCAAACATGCTGCTGTTAATCATGCATGTAACAGTGCCCATGAAGATTGTGACTATTCTCCTCATACATGTAACATCTGCACATCTATAACACCAGGATGTACTGCTATATTCTTTCTTTAGGCATGCAACAACACCAGAGTGCAGCACTACCATGTACTACATGTGGTCTATAAATGTTCATCTATGTGTATAGGACTACTGGTTTGCTCCTTTAGTGGACCTCTATAAGTGGCCATGGCTGCATGGAATTTAGGGTTCCAGCATGGTACACCATGGAGTGCAGCAATTTCCTGTTCTTCTTATACAGGACCTTTACGGAGCTCCTGCTGAGTGAGTATGATGTCTCATTACCAAAGGGTGATACCTGGCATGAGGTTGGTAGGCTGGTGAGTTCTGCCACTGGTATCACCAGTTCTGGTGAACAGTTCCAGCACTGGCACAGTTAACTGAGGTGGCACTGTCCTGAAATGATTTGTCAGTGATAGGAAGAGTTTTGGAAGATATGTTCTGAAATGCAATGGAGGCATGTCACTTTCTATAGTATTTTCTTTTAATATATCATCTGCTGTACTTTTGTCCTTAGAAGTACATACTTTGTCTTCAAGTGGTGAAGGAGTGACAACTGAATAGGATTGAGTGCCACATAAGATGAAAGTACCTTGTTCATCAAGCAGTGTGTATGATGTTTGTGTCAGCTGTAGCTGGGTCTCTTATCACCCCCAGCAGTCAAACATCTACATCCAATCTTCTGAGCAAAGCACTATTACTTAGCTTTCCGAAACTGAATCCTTTTTTTACCCACAGGTGTGTATGTACTATCATGGCCACCCAAGGGGGCAATGGATGAAAGGTTCACTAGTCAGAAGAATGAGGTGCTACTGCAGGTCCTGCACGCATACACCTGGTCCTGGCCAAGGTCACTGATACCATCCAACATTCTGGCATTATCTATAAGCTAATCAAACTAAATGTACACTCCTATGCTACCCGCTGGATCACAAAACTGGCTTAAATACAGAACCCAATCTAATAGTGTTTGATGCATACTGTAATTGAGGAGTTTTTTACCAGTGCTGCCCCCAGGGATTAGTCCCAGGACCACTTCTCTTTGGTATTTACTTCTCTGATTTCAAGGTTGTCATCAAGGGTCTGTAACTGACCGAGTCTATGGATGACTGTAATCTTGGAGCTGTCATAGACTCTCCATCTGACTTTAAAATTCTCCAGAAGGACCTAACACACACAGACAAATGGTGCAAAGAAATGTAGTATTGTGTCCTTTGGCAAACATAGGCACCTTTGCACCTACCACACACATAACATCCCTTTGAAATCTGACACCATTATTAGGAACTTGGGCCCTTTCATTAACAGTTAACTACCTTTTGATCACCTATTATCTACTGTGAATACAAAATCCTTTTATCTAGCCAGACTGATAACCAGGATCTATATTCTAGTTTTAGGGAAGTTATCATCCCTTTCTACTTCTCCCTCATCAGACACATAATAAAATATAATACTTCTTTCAGGAAGCACTTGTCTAAGCATATGACTCAACTCAAGAGACCTTTGATTATCACAGATAAAGCTTACTCGCTTCTCACACATAGTGAACACAGAAGTCTGTATTGTTTCCTTCCTCAGGACAGGAAGTATATGATGATGGTATTCTTTTACTATATTTCTCAGCAAAAATATATGGCGTGAAGGACCTTCCTAAAAGCCGTAAAATGAATTCCTTCCTTAGTTGTTATCACAATGCATGTTATACCAGTTATGAATATCACATTGATATCTAGCTAATCTTTACAATTAGAATTCTAAATATCTGGAGTATGCTCTTCCACTAATCACAGCTCTGTGAAAGGAGCTCTATATTAGTTTGCTGAAAGTGTATTTCAGCAAACACCTAATCATCGACCCCTATTCAACGAAAATCATTTCCGCAATTCAATGAATTTAACAGGGGCAACAAAATACTTGTCCTGCAGCACAACAGATGAATATCTCACCAAATCAAACCCACCCCCAACTGTATATGCCAACTCTGAGATCGCACTACAGTGGAGAAAAGGGCAAAGTTATGTAGTTGGCCAACTACTTCTTTGCCCTTGGTAAATTCAAAAAAGTCACAGAAGTGATTTTTGTTGATTAGGGGTTGATGATTAGGTGTTCACTAAAATACACTTTTGACAAACTAATATAGACCCATGAAAGGAACTGCAGTACTTGCATAACCAAGCAGTTATCATTCAAGAGTTATGTTTTGTATCTGCAAAGACAAGTCAGACATTAATAAGAGATGCTTTATGTTTTGCAATGTTATGCATTGGGAGCTGATCTGGGGGGGCCTTCATGTTCAGAGCCAATGGTTCACATCCTAAATCCTAAATGAATCATTACATTAGCATCAAACAGATGCTAACTACCAGCCTACGTCTAACAGCTTTTCAATAAAAACAAAAGCTATACTCACTGTAGGCTGTGGCAGGAAATACACAAGTAATGTAATACATCAGGAAATCTATACTTATCCACTACAGGCACTTGCTATTTAGAAACAAACTATTCTAAGGAATTTTCCATCCACTGAATTTGCACTCCAAGCAAAGAGTATAGTTAGGCAAACAGTGTGAGAAGAAAACTTCACAGTTTCTCTAATGGCATACAGCTAAGAATATTTTCCTAATGTTTGGCTCAGCCCAAGTTGGACCATTTTGTCTTTCACAGGAATCAGTTGTTTCCTCGTTTCTGCTAAGTGGAAACAAAAGAAGTAGCTCACAGAACCAAACCACAAAAATAATTAAACATTAATTATTTAATTCATTAATAAATAAAATAAAGTAAAATAAAAAAATAAAGCAAACTAAAGTCATCAGTTTCCAGTCCAGAATTGTAATTAATGTTAATGAAATAACATTTCGTGTTTAATACTTTTTTCAGTATTAAAACATCCACAGACAACAGCCTCTTATATATGAATGCTTTTGCTTAACATCTTGAAATCAAAAAATATCTAAAAGTGTAACTTTAGACTTTTACAACAAGCAAGATGCTGCCAGGACCTGCATGTTGTGTGATTCAGCAGAGGAAATGATGGTTTATATAAGGAACAGTAGTGAAACAAATCTGACACACCAATATATTCTTCTCACACTTCAGCTTTCAAGAATAGCATACAAAGTATATGGAGAATTTTAGTAGCAATACTGACTATAACTGCAATTAATTGGTAATACCATTAAGCTTACCAATAACAGGAGTCACAGTCTGAAGAATAAATTATCTAACTGTAGGTAAGAGCTCAATTACAAGTTTAATCCTAGGTACACCTTTAAACACTATGGATATCCTTCCATATATGGAAATAACTGGGTTAGTTAGAATGGGTTAACAGAATTTCCACATGCAAAGGCTTTCAGAGACCATGTGAAAAAGAAAGGAATGTAATCATATGGGCTATCAGGAAGAGAATGCTACTGTTTTATCTTGTGAGAGGTGAGCATTTATCGGAAGTTAGACTGAATCTATTTCCACTTGTAATGACGCGAGTTGGACTGAAAGCAGGGGGAAACCTTGTCAGTTGACTTTTGTATGATTCATTCCAACTGAGGTTAGTATTACTAAAATAATTAATTTATTGTACTTAAATATTGCAATATTTATTTCACTGTATCCTTAATGACACCAAAGGTAGAAGGAGGAGGAAAATATACAAGATCAATGTCAATTTTAATTAGGCCAGCTAATAAGACCTGAGTTAATGTACAAATGCAAAGGTGTCCAGTGGGGACTTGCTTTTAATTAGTAAGGTAGGTTAAAGTTTGGAAGATTTATTAATTAGAATGAGCTCCACTTCTCTTTGCCTTCATCATATATGTTTTTTTTTTCTGATTTATTTTGCCCATTGCCTTCTAGACATCAAGCCACCCTTCTATTATACAATGCCCATTCAGAAATTCTCTCAAGGGATTTCACCCAGAACTGATGAGTGAACCATCTCTAGGAAACATTTTAGGATCCATAAGGGGATTTAATGCTTTCTTTGGCTTCCTGGTAATGTGAGTATTTTGACTACTGTAACCCTACACTCGGGTTAAGGGGATGAGCGAGCAACATTATCGGGATAGCCCATTATATCCTCCCCTTGAGAGTGTGCACTTCTGCACACTAGCTATGAAGGTTACTTTTCATTGGTGACTTGGTGAATCTAATTCACATTCATTGGCTGCCCTCTGTTTTGCTGTTCTTTCTCCTCAAAGGGATACTGGCAATGTGAGAAAGTAGATCCTCCCCTCCTCCCTCACCAAGGATGGGCCTACCCATTCCTCTTACTAGCACCATGTGCTCCATCTTCTATCTGTCTAGCCACCTGTGCTGATATCTAATTTAATCAGATCACTGTTTCATCAAAATGTGAGTTCAGATAGAGCAACAGCATGGTACAATAGGATATGAAATTGTTATTCTTTCCTCCACTGTTGATCAGTACCAACATTTATGCATTTAAGGTTGTAGGATTAAGTGGGCTGTATCTTCTCACATGCAGGTTGTAGGAAGGACTGCACCCCTTGCATGAATGTTAATTGTTGGAGTTTTTGTGAACTAATTATTTAACAAAATCAAAGAACATCACTATTTGAAATTTGAGAAATCCCAGTATAGTAAAAGTAAGACTGTTTTGTCTGTTCTACAATGTTGCACAAAATCTGATGTGATATATTTAAAGTTGTAAATATGTGGGGGATGGCATATTTTCTTTCTGTCTTTTGCTATATTAAATTGATCAGAATTTGATGCTTTGGACTTGATAGATCATGTCTAAATCAAATCTTTCTCTCTTTATGTATAATGATTGTCTCATCATTGAGTGAACTCTCTAAAGAGCACATACACAAAGAGTCATACATTTAGATTTAATCTAAAAAGACTGAATAAGAAAAAAATAAAAATATATTTTTTGCTGTGGGCAAACACCATGTACCTCCCACCTGGGGGGGGGGCTTTGCTCCCATACCCCTGCTAATTACATATACCAACTCTGAAACTGCACAGGCCATGAGGCAAGGGAAAATTCACAATTCCAGTTGTAACACAATTTCACATAGAAAGCAGCCTGCAAGCTGAAAAATCAGTCTCCACGAGTGTTCGCTCCTACAGCAGACGGTAGAATAATTAGTCTTTTTCATGGTTAATATTTTCAATTTTTTTTTTTTTGGAATCTAGCTCTAACAGTTTTATTATTGACTTAGTCACCACTAACCTCTTTAGTAAATCAGAATGTGCCCTTTTTTACAAAAATGGTTGTTTATTATTTTCATTAAATAGTGTACTTATACATATGCCTTGGTAACCACTTGGCCCATGTCCATGAGAGATTTTAGCAATATAGCCAACTCATCCATCATCCTAGTTACATCCTCCACTTTTGATTACATTGTTTATTTCCAGTTTTTGTTATTGCTTTTGTAGCCAGTCATCTATAACAGCATTATCACTCATTAATTTTTCATGCAGTTGGTTTATTATACCCTTATGGCAAAAGTGTTTCAGTGATCTTTAGATGTCTGCCTAGCACCCCCTCTACCTCTTGGTATAAGGCCAAGTGTTTATAAAAGTACTCATATTTGAACAAAACCAAAAATATGCTCCTATGTATCTAAGACTAAATCTTCACATCTCCAACAGCGGATCCACATTCAGGAACATCTCCTTTATTCTCACTGAAGTAAAAGATGCTTTCACAACCTTTTCCATTCAGAAATCTCAAATTGTCTATTTTAAAGGAATGTCATGCCAAATGATGTATCTGGCTTTGCATTAATAATAGTTGATCATTTCTGCCCATGTATGCTTTAATTTCTTTTAAACTTCGCATACCTCACTAACCATACCTTTAGCCATGTATTGCATCCCCTAGCTTCCATCAGCAAAGATATCAGTGCCGAAGAAAGTAATAATCTAAAAATTAAAAGTACCCAAAGAAATTCATGTTCCCATCATTGCTTTATATTCTGCCTTCAGTGCATCATCTAATCCAAACAGTTGCTAAGTTTGTCAGCAGGACCTGTACTTTGACTGGCCTATAATCTGTGCTCAGTTAACCAACCACTGTATCATCTGTGGGTTCTAACATTTTTATCCTAGTGTTCACTGGAGTATAGTTTGTTGTTTTACCCACTCATAGCATTGTAGTTTTTAATTCCGATTTTTTTAAATGGAAAAAGAATTCATTATCTATAGGATTTATTATTGTGGTATGAATATACTTGTATATTTTGTTTTTCTGGGGGTTTTTTTATTTGTTTGTTTTTTTGTAAAAAAGCTTGAGTCTTAAGCTCTTTAATAAAGTCCAAGTTACAAGTTGCCCTTAGTCATAGCTGCTCCCAAGAAACCATATTATTCTTCATTTCTTCTACAATTACAGACAAGTTCTTTGCAATCCCAACATTTTTTCTCCAATACCTAACAATAAGTGTATAAAACATATTGACTGCTTTGGCTTCTTCCATTTAGCATCATAGCTACCCAGAGCTACTTCACTCAAAGCTACATTGATCAGCCATAATTAGTTTAGGTATATACTGACCAAGCAAGTTGCCATAATAGTCATAAATAATTATAATCCTGATTCCAGACAGAAATGGGTATATAGGGTGATGGGAAAATAACATATTTACCTTTTGTTAGGTATGAGCATCAGTGTTCACTAATTCTGACAAGAAGATATTTCCTTAGTATCTATCACTTGATAAAACAGGTAAACATGTCATGAGACCAAATTCTCACTGCACAGGTTTTATGCAATACCTGCTCATTTAACACCTGCAAAACTTGCTTTTTCATAATTCACCAAAGCTATTGTCTATTCTCTCTTATAGGTTCATAGGGGTGTACTAGGCTAATGGCCCTGCAGCCTTTACAAGCCTAGCCCATAGGATTACCCTGGCACAGTGCCACCCGACCTTAGTTCCTAGTGCCTCTGTCAAGTAGAGCCACTGGAGTGATCCCTGGGGTGAATTTTCTATCTCTCATCCACTCATCAAGATTTCTCTTGAAGAGTACAAGTGAGATGCTCTGCTTGACATGTATGGGAAGTCTATTCCATAGCATGGGCAGTCTCTGGGTTATGAACCTGTCCCTCAAGCATGTTCTGTTGATTGTGGTAATGAGGTTGAGGTCTCTGGAGTATGTGGTGTGGAGGGATTGGGATTTCTTTAGATGTAGCATTTCTAACAGAACTGGGTCAGACATGGCTTAATTCTTGGCAGCTCCAATTTTCCCACTTAATCATGTATCTCTTTCTCAGATTAGTCCAAAAAAAGTTTGCAGTTTATGAAAAATGTGTTGTTATTCATAAAACATCTCAGCTATTATTACAAGTTTTTGTTTTTGCTTGTTTTTAACACATTTATTGAAGTATTACTTAATAAATAGGTAAACATACATTTATATAAAGGAAAATAAACCATATTAACATGTTTCCATTTACATACATTATACATCATATGCTCTTTTTTATAACTATCATTAGTCCAACGTTACATAAATTGCTCAGTTCCTGCCTTCCTTTAAATCTCATTCCTCCTCCAGAACATTATTCAGCATGTATTGTTCCCACAATTTCTGTTTATTTCTATGTAATTTGCTCCTTCCGTTTTCTAAAGATCTCACTTCCAGTTATTTTTAACACCTTTATTGAATTATAATTTGAGACAGGCAAACAAACATTTATATAAATGAAAATAAATCATAGTAACATGTTTACATTTACAAACACTATACATCACATGCATGGTTTTATACAGTTAGCATCAATACATTATATAAACTGTTCATTTCCTACCTACCCTTAAACATCTCTCCTAGAAAACTTCATTATGCATGGATTGTTCTCACATTTATTTTCTGTGTAGTTTGTCCCTACACTTTTCTAAAGATCCCACTTCCAGTCCTTTCATCGCTGTCACAATATTCACTACATCAATTAAAGCTTCTTTAGAATCTGAGTTTCATTTTCTAGCAATTGAATTTTTGGCAGGCACCTAAATTATATTTAACAAGGCCTTACTATGTCGAGGCAATACAGATCCTGCATCCCAGTTCCAGAATTCATTTCCCTGGTTACATCCATTTGCTCACCCAATATTTCTGACTGAGTACCTTGTAAAGATTTTTAAAGTCTACCAACTCATTACACTCCCAGAACATATGGTCCAAATTGCCTCTTTCTTTCTCATCACACCTCCAACATCTGCCATGTACCTGAGGAAAAAATATTTGGAGTACGCTTGAGGTATAAAAATGCCTATGCAAGCACTTACAAGCAACAATGCTAAATCTCCTAGACTGTTGCATTTTAGGGAGTCATTGCTATGCCTGTCCATCGTTCCCTTGTGAATTGCTTATCCAGTATCTATTCCCAATCTTTCTAACCTCCTCTGATTGATTACTATAATTATTGTGCAATATTTTATAGGTCCTACTAATAATCTCATTTTTAACAACAGTTTATTTTCTAAATTCAGATAAAAACTCACCCAGAGCAGGTCTTTCACTTAGGATTCCCCTATCCCTTTCTCTTTTTCTATACTCTGATACCAGTACCAGATAGGCAAGGCAGTAACTAGCCTGCAGTCCAAATGTCTTCTAGGCCTTTTCCCATTCTATTACCTTCCCTCTCTAGTTATTTGCTCCCACTACCTTGGTTTCTAAACCAGTTTTCTCCAGTAAATTCCAGTCCCCTCTTGCCTATTCTATCTATTCCTAATTGCAGTCATCCTTATTGGCAGAATCTCCTTTCTCCATTCTCGTGTTGCTTTATAATAATTTCTGCAAGTTTGTGAATATAATATTCTGTTTGGCTGTTGTTATTCTCCTTAAGGATCTACAGACAATAATTCCACTCTCTCTTTACTTTTTGTATTTCACCCTGCTTCATCATCATCCCTTTCAACTTTGAATTACAGCTTTCTGCTTGTGGTATATACATGAGTCTTAATGTGTAGCTGTAAAATATCCCTTCAAATCCTAAACCACCTTGTTCTATCCACTGGATCAGCTTATCTCACTTGACCACTACCCTCTTCTCCTCCCAGATAAAATCCGTCAAATCTTTATTAATTACTGTCAACAGTATCTCCTCTGGTTGATAAAAATATGCCTGACCTGTATATAAAACTAAATGGACTAAAAAGATTTCACTGCTGTATCTTGCTATTTATATCCATAAATAAGAGCTTCCAGTTTCTCAGTTTTTGTATTATCTTTTGTTTAGTCTCTTCCCTCACATCCTAAGCTGCCATAACAGAATCATTTTTATCCCATACCCCTAAATACTTAATTTCATTGTGTCCCTATAAATATGACTATTGTTAAACCAATTCATGTGTTGGTACATAGTTTACAGGCATAGCCTTTATTTTGCATTCAATAATTTTATATCCCCAAAAACTTTAAACTGTCTCAGAATGTGCCACAACACTGCTATGTCCTTTTATGGTTTTATCAGGTACAAAATAATATTGTCTGCAAATAAAGCCAAGTTTTCTTGATTACCATACAATTTATATCCTTGAAATTTCTGAATCCATTTTTTTAATTGCCAGTGGCTCTAAATATAATGCAAATACCAAAGGGAAAAGAGGATTCCCCTATCTGCTTCCTTTGTTCAGACACAAAGTATCAGAGAGGAACCCTCCCACTTTAGCTTTTGCCTCCAATCCGTCATATATCCTCCTAAATAACCTTATTATTGTATCATGGAATGCAGATGTTACCATTGCCCTACTTAAAAAAATCCCAGCTGTCAAATGCTTTCTTTGCATCAAGACCTACCAACAGCTGAGGTATTGTCTTACATTCTGCTTCCCTATGGATCATCATCATTCTATTAATGTTGTGAAATGTTTGCCACCCCTCCACAAATTATTTTTAATAACATCCCCTTTACCAGCCACCGGCTGCTAAAGTTTTCTGGTATTTAGAAGAATTATAATAACAAGCATTAGGTGATTCATGAAAACAATTCACATTTCCTGTTCAGTGCAGGTTCTACATGTTAACTCACTTCTATTTCTTCTTTCAAATCAACAATTTCTTCACTGCATCTCTTCTGCAGCTGTTCTAGCTGATCTCATTTATTTCTTAAATAAAGCTGACATTATGTCATCATTCATTAACGGATCTTCTTATCTCCTTCTTTAGGTTGTGAAGCACCCCTTAATGTAGATAGTTGATGCTCTGCTGTTTGCTTCCACCAATCTACAGATGCTTCCTGTTTTAGATAAGAGTTTGTAAAATAGCAAAGCTTCCCAAAGTAGCAGGCACAAAATGGCACAAACTGCATTCTCTTGGTGCACGCATGATCTAAGTTTGTATTGGATATAGCCTCACTTCTCTAACTTCAGCCATATCATTCACAGCAGAATCAAACGGTCCCTTGGACTTCAGCAATGTCAGACTACCTCAGTATTTGACATTTTTATTTTCATTAATACCACGGCTATATACTTAAAAATTTTGTCACTGATGTCATCCGCTGCCACCTTATTTATTCTTTCCACAAATTAACAACATCTCTGCTAAGAAGGAGCAAGAAGACATGTCTTTACTAAGAAAGTAGTGCTCTGTCAGCTTCATAGGTAGCCATTTTGCATGGACTATAGTACTCATACAAAAATACTGTAAAATAACCTAGGAAACCCACATCGTCTTCATAAATAAATACTCAATCATCTAAAGCGATTTGAATGGTAAATCTTTTAAACCAAAGAAAAATATATTTAAAAACAATTTAATAAATTAAAGCTCAGCAAAACATAAGAAATGCATTATAAAACAGATTACATTTTTATTTTTTTTGCTAGGGAGCACACCCCTCTAACCTTACAATTTCACTAGAGCATATTTCTACCTCAGAGAAAGGGAAGTACTAAAAATAAAATTAAAAAATAGTTCTCTGTTCCAAAAAGGATTTGTCATCATAGCTTAAATGATAATAAACTTAAAACCTTCCTTAAAAAGACATATTAACAGACTCTCATTACATACAAATGTAATAAAATGTAACCACAAGTTAACAAAGTCAAAGAATTGTGAAGTGAGGAGTCACATTGACATGAAAAGCCTCTAATACATTCAAGGTAGGTGCAGGACTCCCCCAAGGCTTGCTTTATGTATCCTCTGAGTCAGGATTTTCATGGACAGGACATTAAGGTGCAGTTCATGTTTGGATAATATCTAGGTTAGGAATGTGAGTATCGAAACTTTATTGTTGCACACAGTGTTGCCCTCTTGGCCTCACACTACTGTCATCTCAAACATGCACTAAGATGTATCACAATAAATAGACATTATTCATTATTTCTGGAATTCCCTGGGGATCACCCAGGAAGAGCTGTGAATACTGTGTGCAGAATATTTGGTTCTCGGCATGTCTCAAAATCTGCATTACAGATCTTATGCTAACAGAAATCACAATGCTAGCATGACATCTCTCAAAGCCACACCCCTCTAACCCTACATGTACAGTAAAAATAAATGGTAGGCACCCCAAATGTCCTCCCCATCTAGGACACAGTGAGTTCTTCAGCCTCATACTGGTATACATGGACAATGATCATTGATTCTTCCCCCCCAGCCTATCAGATTAGCATTTGTGAATGCATCTTCTTCTGCCTGGCAGTTAGGGAAGCCTTCACTACCTTAGATCTCTCTGCAATGATATGCATTTCTTTTTTCCTCCAAACATCTAATCAGTGACTGGTACACCCTCGCCTGCCTCATTGTTCAAGGTCTATGTCACTAACCTTCAACACTTCTTCAAGTAATTGCTATCCATATCACATCCTTTATACAACTGGTCTGTCACTGGGGCTTAACTCTACCTCTAAAGCAGGCCTATCAGACATCCTTCACCCCCTCCGCCAACCTTGTAGACAGCAATTGAAGAACATTTACTACTCCTTGTCCCTACTTGTCATGATTAGATACTGCACCCCTCAGTGAATCTCAGTGGCCTACCATTGTTTCTGTCATCCAAAGTGAATAAGGCAACAGGTATACCCCACCTAGCCTAATCCTTTTAAGCATCACTACCTTCCAAATGATAACAAACTATGTTGGCCACACAGACTAAACCAATTGTCTGCTAAGAAGGCATAGAAAGTTTGTTATAAGCCATTGTCTGTCAAACTGTGTGCTTTTCTATGGATATTGTCATACACAGTTGGGGTTTAATCAATATAATGCTTGTTGTATTGACCATGGGCTCAAGCTTGATCAAAAACAATGCAGTTTAGTTTTATTTGGGAAGCAATATTTCACCAATTTAGGTGAGCAATAATGCCCATCAGGGTGTGTGTTACTGTGTGAATAATGCCTGCCAAGGGTGCTATGAGGCCCAACAACATATTGCACTTAGAAAATGGGCTTTCTATAAAATTGCATGTTACTTATATTTTTTATTACTATATTTTATATATGTATATTTTTGATGTAGATTAGTTCCTCATTCTAATATTTCAAACTTGTAGTATATGAAAGTAGTGTTGGAAGAAGTATTTTGCATCCAAAATATAACATTTTCAAAAACAAATCCAGAGATTTACTTCATTTTTTTTATCCCTTACTCCTAAAATGCATGGTTTGTTGTCAATTATTAGAGACTGAAGTCAGTAAATAATGAATTACATTTGAGTTTCAGACTTTATTTTTTTCAGAAAGTGCATGCTAATACACATCCTGTTATTCAAGCAACTTTCTTATATAAGCAATATTTAAAATCCTTTCCTATTTTTGAGCCTTTGTTCCCCCTGGCTTTATCCAGATTTCTTGAGGTAAGAAGTCGAGAGGTATGGAAACCTGTTAAATTCTGCTGCCACTGCTTGATCGATCTAGCTCTCTCACTCACACACATGCACTTCCACTTTCATGCATGCAAGTACACAAACACTTGCACTCACAGACCGAAACATAAACACATATACACACTTTTCTTTCTTTTTTCTTTCTTTCTTTTTCTCTTTCTTTCTTTATCGTTCTTTTAATTTGAAGCGCTGTTTAAGAGTGTAAAATAATGTCTCGAACACTCTCACTCTCATTTTCATGCACGCATACACACACACACAGACACACACACACACACACACACACACAATCACACACACACACACACACACACACACACACACACACACACACACACACACACACACACACACACACACACACACACACACACACACAATCACACACACACACACACACACACACACACACACACACACACACACACACACACACACACACACACACACACACACACACACACACACACACACACACACACACACACACACACACACACAGACTTAAACACACACACTTTTTTATTTATTTTTTTAATTTTACACTCACTTAACAGCAAAAGCGCTGCTTAGCAAGTATAAAATAATGGAGGCCGTTAGCTTTCTTTCAGTCTGAGCTCCACAGCAGTTTAATATGCTGCTGTGAAGTGGCAGAATCATTTTTCAGTGGCTATTACCTGTATATTAACAGCCCAGAGTGGTGATGTACAGATCACCTATTCTCTAAACTGTGTTAATGATACCTCCTCTTAAAACCTACTCTGTAATTAGATATACAAGTACTTTTGTTGGCAATTACATGTTTTTCAACCACCATGTTTCAGTTATTGTCAGTAAATCACTTTATTTGGCAAAGTTAATTTCCAAAAGCATTTTCACTAGAAATAAGAAACTCATAATTCTGCTTCATGCAGCCATTAGCACAACTATCAATGAATATTACACTCCCTTTGGGATAAACCTCTCCAAGCATTATGTCCAAATATGGATATCACATCAAAAAAGGTCCCTGCAAGTAGGCAATTGCACGGCTCCAAATGACAAAGCTGAAAGAAAAAATGAGCCAGCAAACTGTGTGCTGTAAAATATATCAAAATATATTTATTGTGTTACAAAAAAAGAACAAAAAAAGAACAGACTGGTTTTGGCTAGACTATTTTCATAGCCTTCATCAGTGCTCAAGCTCATTTTTTCTTTCAAATAGGGATATCCCAAAGATTAAAAAAAAACACAGTAGTCAAAGAGAGACTAAGGAATGGTACTTTCAAAAGGGACCAAATAGAGATAATATAAGTACCAGTCTGACACAGCTGCAGGTAAAGTCCATAAAGCTTTAATAAAAATAAGAAATAAAAGAGTAAGCGCTTTCATGGTATATTCCTACTGCTTCTTCAGACTGAATACTAAAGAACAATAGAGTCATTTAAATATCACATCAATAAAACAATCAGCACATCAATTAAGCATACAATGGTTAAAGTGCCAGTACATAAAAACACAAACCTATATACCAGTGTCAATGTTTCAAGGGTCTCTCTTTTATTCCAGCCAGAGAGTCCGCTTTAACAGATGTTTTAACTGAATTAAGACTCTTTGGTAGAACTTTGACACTGAAAGCAATGTTTAAAGATGCTAGTAATAATCATTTGGACTGTTTTAAGAAACCTAGTACATGTATTAAGGGATGAGTTTGAATGTAAGAAAAAGAGCAGGTTCTATAACATGACCAAAGAAGAGCATATTACCTTAACTGAATTGAGAGACATGAAATCTATACAGATTAGACTGGCAGACAAAGGAGGTCGAATAGTGATCTTGGATAGGGACTTGTATGTAGAACAGATGGGTAAACTGTTATGTGATGTGACTACTTATGCTTGCATTACCAAGCCCATAGATAATGGGATTATAGAAAAAGTACAATTTTTTTATATTTGACTTGTTAATGACTGGTATGATCGATGAGAAACTGTTTCAGTATTTTGAAGTTAAGCAACCTCTCATACCAATTATCTATGGCTTACCTAATGTGCACAAAAACCCAACACTCCCACCCATGCGTCTGATAGTGTCTGGGAAAGGTTGGGTGACTGAGCCACTTTCGATTTTTATTGAAAAAACCTGCATCCCTTACTTGATACATGTGAGATGGTCTTGAAAGACACTAGTAGTGTTTTGCAGAAGTTGTATGTGGCTACTTCCAACCTGGATACTGAATATCTACTAGTGACAATGGATATAGAATCGCTTTTTACAGTGATTCCTAATCAATGGGGCATAGAAAATATTAGGAAGTTTATGTGTACCAATTGCTGTTTTTTCAGTGCTAAATTTGAATTATTGTGTGCATTATTAGAACTTGTATTAGAGAACAATGTGTTCCTATTTGAAGAACAATGTTTTGCACAGAAGGTTGGCATAACTATGGGCACAGCTTGTGCCAAAAGCTACACCAACCTGGTACTAGCACAGTGGGAGAGGGATGTACTGCTACAAGTGGATGGCTTTTCTGATCATATTTTGTGGTATTATAGATTTGTGGACAATGTTTTTCTGCTATGGAAAGGGACAGCAGTATTTCTGGTAGAATTTATAGATTACTTGCAACAATCAACTGTTTTTTTTAAGGTTTACGTATAAAATTTCATGTGATGAAATTGAATTTCTTGATGTCAGGGTCAACAAAGCAGAACTAACACATATGGTTACAACCATTTATAGGAAACCTACTAGGAAAAATAACTTGTTGCACAGAAGCAGTATGCATCCGAGACATGTCACTCGAAATGTCATTAAGGGGCAAGTATATAGAACTATGAGGCTTCATAATGATGAACTACTGTTAGCAGCATTAGAGTCCCTAAAAATGGAGTTTCTTAACAAAGGGTATAAAGAAGCAGATCTTAATGAGTGTATTAAAGAAGCTTTTAAGGAGAGAGAGGGTAAATATAGACCCTGTTATGCAGAGAGAGCTATTACCGAAACCACTGAGGTTAAAGATAGACAAGAGGTGATTAGATTTCCTCTAACATACTCTTCGGATGTACAGGGTGTTTGTGACATTATTAAGAGGAACTGGGCTATACTTGGCACCATGGATGAACTAAAAGATGTTATAGACACAGTTCCACATTTTATATTTAAGAACAGCAAGTCACTGAAAAGACTATTATGTTATAATAACTCTCTGTGATAAGGAGAAGAGATCAGATAGGAAAGGAACTTCTCAGAGTAGAAACTGTACAGCATGTAAGTTCATTCATACAGGTTGCAAATATGTACATCCTGATATGAATTTTAAATTGGATACACATTTTTTATGCTGATTGCAGGACATCTAATGTAGTTTACTTTAGTTATTGTATTAAATGTCATGCTTTTTATGTTGGGATGAGCAATAGACAGCTAAAAGACAAAATTTTAGAACATCATAGAGACATCAAAAATAGGAAAGAAACTAATGCTCTGGCTAAGCATGCCATTAATTATGGGATGGATCATCATTTTATATTTTTAGTGCTTGAGATCATTTCAGAGAATTTAAGAGGGGGGACATTAGGAACCGGACTGAGTCCGCTGAACAGAAGTGGATTCTATCTTTAAATGCTGATAAAGTACCTGGTTTAAATGAGGTAATCTCTCTTAAAACTTTTTTTGAAAGCTAGACCTTTGAAACATTGACACTGGTATATAGGTTTGTGTATTTATGTACTGGCACTTTAGCTATTGTATGCTTACTTGATGTAATGATTATTTTATTGATGTGCTATTTAAATTACTCTGTTGTTCTTCAGCATTCTGTCTGAAGAAGCTGTAGGAATATACCGTGAAAACGCTTACTTTTTTTATTTCTTATTTTTATTAAAGTTTTATGGACTTCACCTGCAGTTGTCTCAGACCGGCACTTATATTATATCCCAAAGATTCCTAGGCAAGAAAACTATAAAACTAAACTTCCTAAGTTGCAGTGATAAAGTAAATGCCTTTTCACTTTATTCTGTCTCAGTGAGTAATATATGTGTAATCTCTGGATTGTGTCCCAGCACATTAAAACATGAAGGTTGCAAGTTTCCTATAGTCAATTTTCTGGTAAATTTTGACTGCCTGTGTTACATATTGTTTGCAGTATACAGATAGTGAAGAGGGAGAAGGTGAGTCTTACTTTTGATTTCAACCTTCTGTCTCTTCTGTGATTTAATTCAGCCTTGGAGTAGATATAGTCATAGAGTGAGGTGATGAGGGATTGTCCACAAGACTGTGACCTTTCTGAGAATCTAGACATTTAGTTGTGATCCAGCGCATTCTAAGTGACACACATTTAATCATAAAGCATATCAATTCAAAGGTCATCTAATGCAAATGCCTAATATATATGTATTAGCTTATGAGTTTACAACTAAAATAGTATGGGGAAACTCTACTGACAAGCTTATAGTATCACACACCTAGTCAGACCTCATCTGCTTCCACATCTGAGCTTGCCTGTAACCATCTGCTGAGGTTTGTATCATTACAGGCCATATCTGTGCATTGTCTATTATTGAGTATTTGTGAATCTAGTCCATGGTCATCTGGGTACAAAATAACACCAACTGATAAAAAAAAAATAGTTTTAAGAACTTTATTTTTGTTCTGCTTAATGATTTATGTTAAAATAAGGCTTGTTTTCATTTTGGTGTTTTTTACTTTTGTGTTAAGCAAATGTAAGTCAGTGTTCTTTACTTTTGCTTTATGTAAATGTAAGTTACTATGTTTAACTACTAATGTGGGAAGTAAGTAATATGATGCTAATTTGCAGTGTTATGGCCTTCTGCTAGCAAATGGTCAAACAAGAAAAATCTTTACTTTATAAATAATAAAAATTAAAGAAAAGTATGCATTTTTCAAAGCAATATTACCAATACAGATATTTAGGAACTTTAGTTTTATTGTCTTACTGAGTTTTATACTTTTTTATTGCACACTTGTATGTGTTAAATAATAAATGTAAACCATTTGTAACCTGGATATAAACTTAGACTGAGATAACAGTCTCTGAATATGTATGAAACTATACTTGTTGACATGAACTTATGCACACATCTAATTTTGTCATTTATTGCAACTGTAACCCCCAGGTTGTGGGGTACACTAGGATCCATCCACTACCCTGATTAACAAGCATCAGTAAATAAATAACACTCATTTCATTATTTTGTTATCATGTAAGGGATACATGTTAGCAGAATTTTAATTAATTATGCATGCAATTATATATATATATATATATATATATATATATATATATATATATATAAAACTAGTTTTATTTTGATTTAATCTCAATTCTGCTTAAAGATTTAAAAAATTGCTATAAAAATCAGTAACTGTTTCATGATTTAGTCTAAATTATTTGAGCCCATGATGAAAAATTCCTTCTCAGGTCATGACTATATCATCACTTCTGCTATTTGCCCTTCCCGAACATCCAGTAAATGAATAAACCACAAATTAATTACTTGGGTGCTTTTCAACTACATGAGCAGGGCTCTAAATAATGAAAATTGTGCCCTATAAAGCAATGTTTTCATAATATGAACAGACAGTCTGATAAAGTGCACCGGTCTGTTGTCAATAGGCAATGTCCTTTAGAACAGTAAATTAACTTCATTTTAGCGAAATTACAGGATTTCACTGTCATCCATCTGGCTCTTCAGAGTGTCCTCAGCAATAAATAGATTATAATGTGGAATCTATAATTACTGTTTGGTCTGCCTTAGATGACTTAACCCTTCTCTTGCCATCAGCTTTCCAGTATTAGCTGCTGATTTCCTGTAACTCCATCATATAATGTTCCATTCCAATTCATCATATATGTCAAAATGAAGCACCATCTCAAATATGTTAGCATAGTTTAAATGTCAAGCAAACTGTGCATGTAAGTATAAAATAACTGCAATCTGTTAACTTGAAAAATACACTGCGGAGTAAAAGACATCAGAAAAACAAGACAGATTGTTGAATGTTAAGCGTCAATAAATAAGTAAGAAACTAAAAATCAGTGACTCATCATATGCTATGCAGAAATCTGATAAAATCATGAACAATTATAATGTTATGACATGAAAGGAATAAACATGGAGGGACAATGTTAATGTTGTAGCATTTTTTTGTAATGAAATATTTTAGAAGTCAGTTTTGAGTTACATGTAAGAAAAACATTTATTAAGAAATAATCTGTCATCACTTTGCCATTAATCTTGTAAGTGCATCATATAAATGCTGATGTTGTTTCATTTCATTAGCTTCAGTTTAAATGTGGTACACTTGGTAGTATGTCTACATGTTGCAAGCTTAACAGGGATATTCAGTAAAGTTAGTTCCATACTAGTAATAATACTGATTCAAGGTTATGCTTTACAAGAACTATGGAACTAACTAGTGATTCAAAGACATTAAAGAAGAGCATGGTGAAAAAACTCATTGATGATTCTTTTGCATGTCAAAGAACTGAAAACATGATACAGTTCGAAGAAGTGAATTAGCATTCCCCCTACCAAACAGTGCACTTCTGTTATATAAGTATCTACCGACACACTAAACATACCTCGCAGCCTAATAGCATGTGAAATCTGGACAAAGCCTAAAATAATGACTGGACAAATGCCAAAAATAGGAACAGATTTTAAATATTCCTTTTACAAACATAAAAAATTGCTAGCATAATGGGTTTTTCATCAACATCCATTTTCTGAAGGATATGAAGTCTGAAACTTGAATGTATGTCATTATTTAGTGAATTCAATCCTCAGTAATTTGCTAGAAAAATCACAAACTGTATGAGGAACAGACTAAAAATATGAGGCAAAAATTTGAATGTTCTGCAAAAATCTGGACTGCTGAGATGTGTGCCACAGACATGCACATTCTGGAACTTGTACAGTCACTCTAGGTACACACACACACACACACACACACACACACACACACACACACACAGCTTCACACTACAGTGCAGTGCTAGCTGCCCCTCCCCCCGCTGCAATATAGAGTAAAAGATGTATGCCATAGGTAGACTGTTCAGTCCCACTGCTCTGCAATGAAATAATGTGGTACAGCTTGTCTTTGAATCTTTCCAGCAGCTCTGGGGCACAACACATGGTTAATTTATGTATGTTGTGCCTCAGGATTTCCATAGTTGTAGGTGGCATTAACCAGCAGACTGATGTAGTGCTACTTCATGAAGGATCCATACTGTTGTAAACCTACAGTGATCTGTAAATTTTTCCCTTGTAGCTCACTGGGCAAGCTTGCTGTAAACATGGCTGCACAATCTGCTATGTGTTTCTGAATAACCTCTCAGTTAACACCCCTCAATCTACTTCAAATATGTTTTTATACTTCATGTACTACAATGTAGGTGTCATAAGTTAACACATTAGCTAGTCTGATGCTGTGCTATGCTGCGCTGTGCTGTGATGGAAGCAACTAATGTCAGGTTTATTTATTTTTTGAAGGCTACAGACAGCTAAACATTTCAAGACAGTATCTTCCAGCTGTGGAATATTAACATTTAAGGCATTCATCTTTATCATCAGTTACATTTTGGCTTCACACTATAATGTCCCACATATACTGAAATTACAAAGACAGGACAGCCTACAGATATTCAGAGGTGAACATTGAAGTCAAATTTAGATCTTATAGAAAGGGAGAATGTGCTATAACCCATTAAAGAGAATTTCACTTTACTAGTTTCTATCTTTTATTGTCAAAAGTACAGAATGCAGAAATCCAGTGTTGTTTAAAAATGCTTACACTACTGTGCTCCACCTTGTATGCTGATGACCCTCATATTAGTACAGCTGTGTGAATATCCTTCTCTCCTCACTAGACATCAGGATTCCAAGAGACTCCTGTCTCCTTTTTGGCATATTTATTTATTTATCTGTCTGTCTGTCTATCCATCCATCTATCTATCTGCATATTTATTTGCTTGCTTCTACATGTGTGTGTGTTTGTGCGTGTGCATGCGTGTGTGTGTGTGTGTGTGTGTGTGTGTGTGTGTGTGTGTGTGTGTGTGTGTGTGTGTGTGTGTGAAAGTATGTTCTTATATCTCCATATATCCATCTATTTATCTATCTATCTATCTATCTATATGTCTATCTTTCATCTATATGCATGATTGCACCTTTAAAAATAGTAAAATAGGTTTACAGCTATTAAATGTACCTGCACAGTGCATTCAAGGCAAACTTCCACTGTGAAATATTTTGCAGCACTGCTTCTTAACATTTCATATACTTGTGGAAGAAAGATGACATTCTGCCTCAAAGTTTTTCTATCTATTTTCCTTTTCATCTGCACATCTAAAAACCCAGACGCCTCTGATTGTGAGCTACCTGTGGTATACATGGGTATCCTGCATCCATGCCATGAGTTAGCACCAATCTCACTTTTGTTTATAACTTGAGGTCTGTAAATGAATCAGAGTAACAGGTTACACAAGTGGATGTAGCATGCATAAGGAATATCAAATTATACAGCTAAGGCATAAGCACTTCTGCATTATGTTTTACAAAGTTAATGTGATCATATTCTAGAAGCATGGGAAAATGGCTTTTGGAGGGACAGTTGTAGATTTAGCATCAGAAGACAGTTGTATGATGGAAGAAAAAGTAAAATGTATGTCATGGCTATCTCTCTTTTTTGATGGAGAAGAAAGGGAGATAGAAGGACCTTGTGGCAAGTACTAGCAAACTATACACTGATAATACTATTTCCAAAGTATTGCCAAACAATCTGAGTTCAGGACATATAGCACTATAAAATTTCTTAGTAAGACTATACATGTCCTCACCAAAAAGCTTCTCTGGTGATATATTACTTTGCTAGCTATCCCTAGTTTCTAGAACCTGTCATCAAGGGGATGGCCACCAAAACTGGGTATAGATCACTTGCTCATCACATCTTCATTGAACTTCACGAAAAAAATAATCTGTTGAAGACAGCTTGAAGTCTATTGGTGATAATTTATTTTATGCAGATGGTTTTGACATTCATTTTCTTCATATAGCTAGTAAAATGAGCAGCCTTTCTTTGATATCATGGGGTTGCCAAACCTTGGATAAGTTATATTTCTATACTGATGAACCTATATTTAGTTTGTTTATTTCTGAATGAATGTGAGTCAATGAAGGTATCACAGACAAAATGAAAAGTTTCAAACAGAAATCTATTACTGGTTTACGAAGTAAGCCAGAATGTTTTTTTGTGAACACAAATGTTTCTAAAAATGAAACTCATGGTGAGAGAAATGATCTGTGAGTATGCAAAATAAACAGAAAATTAAATAAAACATTTTTATTTGGAAAAAAAGGAAATTATTTCTTAAAAAGTATTGATTATAATCAAGAAACAAGCATTTAATTAGCTTTGAGTTTTCACAATGATATTTAAAAATGCATCAAAAGAGATCTGCTGGTGCGTCATACATTTAGAAGTCCACGCTTATTGAGCCATCTCACGATATTAAAAATCAAATTTATTTGTATTCAAAGTTTATTAAATAATACAAATTTCTAGTGATATTTGAAGAAGATATTGTGAGTAAGACAGATCAAGAGATTATGACCTTGCCCAAAAATGTTAATGACACAGAGAAGGGACCTTAAAATCAGTCTTAATTGACTTCAAGTGTTTATCGGTTTTTGCTGGCTGGGTATGTTGAAAGAAATGAGGTTTGCAAAGTGACTTATTCATATTTTTGGTAACAATAGGACACCACGTTGCTGGTGAAGTGGAAAGATATATGTAAGAAACCAGTAAAGCCATCAGTGCAAATAGTCTATATTATTGAACACTTCATAATTTTAGAAGTTAAGGCAATGAGGAAAAATCTGTGGAGTGCATGGCAACAAGGAATAGCTAGATTGTTTGGACCTTGTTCAAAAAAAACATGACACTGTAGATTGTATTAACTAAGAAGTCACTGTGAACTGAAATAGCATTCTTTCTGACTTTTTTTCTGGCTGATCAAAAATAGATAGGGCACAAATAATGCTTGTACGATTTATGTCAAGGTACAAGAAGGAATACATGTTGTGGCCACTGTGGCTGCAAGGAGAGAGATATATAGCATAAAACTGAATAATCCTGTGGATTCAATAAACTCTGTGTAGGCTTAGTACAAAACCTACATAGAATTTACATGTTTGAGCAATGAGCAGCAGTGCTCATTGCATATGCATGCCGTTCATTGTGTTTAAATGTAAGCAAGTGCAGTTTCATGGTCAACAGTGTTATTGGCAAGGAAACCATGTAAAACAACATGAACACCTGCCGGCATGTACACCTGTTTACCTACAGGCAAACTAGGTCTGTCGGATTTTGCATAAACCACAATGACTACCGGGGTTTTTAATAAAGCAAAGTATACAGTTCCAACATATTGCATGAAGATGTATACGGTGTAGAGAAGTTAAAGTGTAGAGTAGTGTGGAAATCTGTTTTAGGCATGTGATGCCCTAACACTGGCCCAGTAATCAAGAAGCATCAATATTCACCACTGGCAACAGTGGGGGACATATACACTTGGAGGATGACAAGTACACACACAGTAAAGTGCAATTTCCCTTAAGAGGACACAGAGATCACAGTCAGTCTGGGGCTGTTTCTCCCTCTTTCTCCAGATCCCCAGTAAGACTCCCCATTAGCACAGCTAAACAGTTGAGATCTCAGCCAGTTGGCCAAGCTAAGACATCCAGCACCCTCTCTGTCCAACCAGTGCTTCGTGTCCCTGCCCAAGTAGCTGACACACAAACACACACACACACTTTAAGATTTGATTCATATGCAAACACACATACACCTGGCAAAGGCTGGCACAGGTTTAATAGCTATGCCCCCTTCTGCCCAGACTATAAGTCAGTTTCCACTGCCACCAACCACTCTTAGCAACTACTTAAAGCCATTAACAAAGGGTGTCCAGTCCTACTGTGTAATGTTATTATTAATCCAAACGGTAGTCTGGCCAAGCAAGGCTATTGGAGTGGCCTGTGCAGTGTCACCAAATACTATAAGAGCTTAAATATGTCTCACAAATATCAGCCACAAAGATAGGGTTAAATATATTTAATAATAAATAATAAAAGAACAAGACAATATTCAGTAAATCAACACAGTTACTTTAGAGTTCAAAATCACAGGAAGTTTTTAAAACAACAATGCTAGAGGGTCTCAAATAAATACAGAAAACATCTGAACTAATCTTATATATATATTCCTAACTATATTTAAAAGAGTTACTATGCCCTAAAAAAACTTACTTACAGAGCAAGATAAGTGCAGATGTATTGATGATAAGGATGTTTCCAAGTCAAAGACAAAATACAAAATGCCCAGTCTCTCTGAGAGAGTTATTAAATTGATATCAAATATTACTGATAGGTTTGCTTGGATGACAGCACTTTTTGTCACCTGACTTCAGTTCCCAGGCTAAACAGAAACTAACAGAATTTAACATCTCTGTGTGAAAAATACATATCTCTCAGATGTTTGTAGGTCTTAGAAATCGCAAAACAATTAAACACTTTTACATTTTAAACCTAGTAATTACTTCTCTTTCAAGACAATACAAAAACTTCTAGCTCTAGACATTGTGTCTGCTACACTGAAACTGAGAGAGAACTTTTATAGCACAATCGTAAAGCAATTCAATTTCAAGTTATTTTCTTGAAGTTTTGCAAGTTAACCCCTTCATGTTCTAGTTTCTACTGTTAAAATATACATTTGCACAGGTATATAGTTTATATACATTTCCATTCTAAGTCAGCAGGGCATGTTGTGGTTTCATTTTAGCACAGTACATAATATACAGTTCTGTATAAATCATATTACTATCACAAAGTACATAGAACTATTTATAAATTTCCAGAAAGCTGGGCTGACAATATTGCCATACATCACACCCCCCCAAAACCTCAAGCTAGTTTTTCAACTGATCCTTGAGAAACATTGCTTGAGGGGGTTGAGCCTATCTGGGAATACCTTACCCCATTCCCTGTCTTGAGAGGCTATCAGGGTTTGCATTGCTAACCCCACTGTGGTGCTGCACTGTCATATTATAATTCTTGCAACCCTAATCTCCACCTTAGTAACTTAGAATTTCACTGGCTGGTTTGGTGTAGCCATGTTAAGGGATTGTGGTCTGTAACTACAGTGAATTTATATCCATACAGATAAGGCTGAAGTTTCTACAGTGCCCCCACTATGGCTAGGCATTCCTTTTTTACAGCTGCAAAGCATTCCTCCCTGGGTTAGAGCCTATGACTGAGATATACTACTGGGTGCTCTTCTCCCTCTGAGGAGGAAACCTGGCTAAGTACAACCCCCACTCCATGGTTTGAAGCATCCACCTGCACAACAAATTCTTTGCTGTAATCTGGACTGGCTAACACAGGGGGTCCTCCCAAAGCTCCTTTAAGCTTCTGGAATCCCTGCTTACAAGCTAGGGTCCGCACTACCATATCCGGCTTGTTTTTCTTTGCCAGGTCTGTCAGTGGAGCAGCTATGGTACTATAATTGAGGACAAACTTTTTGTAGTACCCCACTGTCCATAAGAATGCCCTCACCTGCTTTTTGGTAACAGTGGTAGGCCATGCCTGAATGGCTTTGACACTGGCAGGTTCTGGCCTGATCTTACCTCTACCCAGGTTCTGGCCTGATCTTACCTCTACCCACTCTATCTCCCAGGTAGGAGACTTCTGCCATATCCACCTGACATTTGCTGGGCTTAATGGTCAACTCTGCCCTCTGTGATCTGCCCAACACCATATTGACATGCTGAAGGTGCTCTTGGCAGGAATGGTTGTAGATGGCAATATCATCTAGGTAAGCAAGGGCAAAATCTCCTGCAAGAATATGATCTACCAGCCTCTGGAAAGTCGCTGGGGCTCACAACACTTTTTCCTATAAGCTTCAGGTGTTAACTTAACGCATTCTAAAAGACAGTTTTTTACAATATTATAATTTAAGCAATCAGTATAAGACAATTTAGAAATAGCAGTTACAGCTTTACCATAGAGTATGGGGGTTAGGAACCGTACCCAGAGCCCATGGTCAACATTATACTGATAACATACCCTTTCAAATATATGAATGAAACTATCAAAAATATCCCCTCTGTAAATTGTGGAAGAAATTTACTACCTTTGTTGCCTCTGGGGTTCATTTACTCCCTTCCCCATTACCTCCGTGATTCTGGTGAAGAGTCAGCATCTCATGTTCATGTTGCCTCTGCCTCTCCTTCTCTTTAGCCTCTAGTCTAGCTCTAGATGCTGCAGTTTTCCATTTTACTCAGCCTCCAGATGTCTCAGGTTCTCATTTTCCTCATCCTCTAGACGTTTTAGTCTCTCTTCTGCTTCCATTTCCATACGCTTGGCCTCCAGCTCTCTTTAACTTCAGATGGATTTTTAAGCCCTCTGTGGAAAGGTTGAGCTGTCCATTTTCTGAGATTTGTACATCTCCAAAGCCAGCCTGGTTGTCCTCCTGATCTCTTATCTCTGATACAGCTGAGCCCAAAGCTACAATAAATTCTGTCATAGTCAGGTTGGCATGCACCAGTCCTTTAGCCTGGCACATCTCAGCGAACTAGCTCTTTGTCAGTTTGCCATACTCCTCTGCTGACATGCTTGCCTGCTCTCCCTGACTAACTACGCTAACAAAAATAAATAAATAAATAAATAAATAAATGTTCACTGTGTGGCTGAGAATATAAACACCTTCAGTGATCACTGTACACTGGCTACAGGAATTTAATATCCACACCATTACAAGCCGATTAATATGTGATGTGGCTATCCAACCACTGCCAACCAATTAATATGTGATGTGGATATCCCACCACTGTCCACCAATTAATATGTGATGGCCCAACACTGGCCCAGTAATCAGACAACCTCAGTCCTTACCAATGGCAGCAGTGGGGATGTACACAGTGAGAGGATAACAAACACAAACATAGTAAAATGTAATTGCCTTTAAGAGCCCACAGAGATCACAATTAGTTTGGGGCTGGATTCTCCCTCTTTCTCCAGATCCCCAATAAGATTCCCCACCAGCACAGCTATAAAGTTGAGATCTCAGCCAAGTGGCCAAGCTAAGACCTGCAGCACCCTCTCTATCCAACCAGTGCTTTGTGTCCCTTCTCATGTAGCTGACACACACACACACACAGACTTTGAGATTTGATTTATATACAAACACACACGCACACACACACTCCTGACAAAAGCTGGCACAGGTGTAATAGCTATGCCACCTTCTGCTCAGACTATAAGGTAGTTTCCACTGCCACCAACCACTCTTATCAGCTACTTAAAGCCCTTAAGAAAGGGTTCCAATCCTACTGCGTAATATTACTATTAATCCAAATGGTAATCTGGCCAAGCAAGGCTATTGGAGTGGCCTGTAAAGTGTCACCAAATACATATGCAAGTACTCTAAGAGCTTAAATATGTCTCACAAATATCAGCCCTAAAGATAGGTTGAAATATATGTAATACTAAATACTAAAAGAACAAGACAATACTCAGTAAATCAACACAGTTACGTCCGAGTTCAAAATCACAGGAAGTATTTAAAAACAATGCTAGACAGTCTCAAATAAATTCAGAAAACATGTAAACTAATCCTACCTATATTCCCAACTATATCTAAAAGAGTTACTAAGCCCTAAAAACTTACTTACAGAGCAAGACAAGTGCAGATGTAGTGATGATGGGTGGATGTTTCCAGGTCACAGACAAAATGCAAAATGCCAGTCTCTCTGAGAGAGTTCTTAAATTAATATCAAATATTACTGCTGGGTTAGCTTGGATGACATCACTTTTTGTCACCTGACTTTAGTTCCCAGGCTAAACAGAAACTAACAGAATTTAACAGCTCTGTGTGAAAAATACATATCTCTCAGACATTTGCAGATCTTGGAAGTCATAAAACAATTAACCACTTTTACATTTTAAACCTAGTAATTACTTCTCTTTCAATACAATACAACAACTTATAGCTCTAGACATTGTGTCTACTACACTGAAACTGAGAGAGAACTTTAATAGCACAGTCGTAAAGCAATTCAATTTCAACTTATTTTCTTGAAGTTTTGCAAGTTAACCTTTTTATGCTCTAGTTTTTACTGTTAAAACATACATTTCCACAGGTATATAGTTTATATGCATTTCTGTTCTTATTCAGCAGGGCATGCTGTGGCTACATTTTAGCTCAGTACATCACATACAGTTCTGTATAAATCGTACCAATATTGACAGATGAAATAAAATTATTTCCAAAATTCTAGATAGCTGGGCTGGCAATTATTTTATTTATTTTACTTATTTACATTTGTTGACCAGGAGTGTCCGACTGGACTTAGGTCCATTTTCAGTGGAGGCCCGGGGAGAAAAGCTCCACAGTTAAAATAAACAGACAGTAGTTATATTGGATTACATAGCAATTAACAATTTAACATAACAATTACTTACAACATATTTACAGATGAAGAACATAGTACATCAGTAGACAACTAGAATCTGTATCTGTGAAGTACATAACAGACATTAACAAATGTTACAATAAGAAGTTTCTGCTGTATAATAAGTACTAGGCTTATGAGCATCTGAGCTTGCTATAATCAAGGTAGTTAGTGGAGTGGAAAAAAAGGTAGTGGTTGGATAGGGTGGGTGATATTAAGAGTGGGAGTTGCAAGGGCATAGCCAGCATGTTTTTAGGTGCGCTTTTAGTAAAGTTTTAAAGTGGGTGCATGACAGTATGGAGGTAATTGTGGTGGAAGGGAGTTCCATAATTTGGTTATGGTGCAAGGGAATAGTGCTTCACCAGCAGAGTTATTGGCTTTAGTGATCTGCAAGTGATTTTTGTTGCTGGATCTTAGTGGTCTGGTGGTACGATAGGGTTAGAGTAGATTCTGGAGGGATGGAACATTTAGTGGATGGTTTACTAGTTTTTGGGTGAGTGAGAGTTGATACCATTCAAGGAGGTGAGGGAGTTCAAGCCAGCCCAGTTCAGCAAGTGAGAGACAGTGATGACTATGGTAGGATGCCCCTGTGGCGAATTTGGCGATTTTGTTGTAGCAGGTCTCTAGCTTGTTTACATCGCATTGCCTTAGGTTGGTATATATTGGAGAGGCATAAAGTAGGGTGGAGATAAGGTGGGAATTTGCTATTGAAATCTTTGCTGCTTTGGTGAGAAGTTGCTTATTTCTGTATAACACTCCTAGTTTTTTGTGGACTTTTTTTATGGTCATGGATATGTGAATGTCAAATTTTAGTTTATTATCTATTTCCACTCCTAGCAATTTGGTGTGTTCAGTTGGGTATATAGTAGTGTTGTATTTTGCTGTGATGTTAAAGTGAGAGTTGTTTTGAGTATGTTTGGTGGGTTGGAAGATGAGTAGTTTAGTTTTAGTTAGTTGCACTATTTCCCTATATCACATTCCCCCCACCACCTCACCAGTCCTGGCTGCATGTGTGCAGTCTGTTGGGGTCTCCCCCAGGCTACCAGACCCACATGCTTGTCTCCAAGCCTGACTGCATCTAACTGCATGCACACATGGTACTGCATTATCAAAATCATTCACACCTATTTGCTGGCTTCCTTTTCCACCCTCCCAGTCAAGGTTAACCCTACCCAAATGTATTTGCAATAGGGTCCCTCCTAAAGCTCTGACTGAAGGGGACTGCTCAAGCAAGTAGTGCTCTTTTTTAACTTTTGCAAGCTTCACTATGTTTAGGTCAGAGGCTGTGTCTCTCTTAGCAGTGGGCTCTTTCCCATCCACTAATATAGGATATAACCTCTTATGGTAGTATGGTACCATTGTAGTCTTGAGACAACATACTGCTGCCGTTCTGTCATTCCCACTTACTGGCTGTCACACCTTTTGTTCCCCACTTTGGCTTCATGGACAGTTATATGCTACATGGCCCCACTGGTTGCATTTAAAACAACTAACCCTTGGTCCTAGACATGTACCTGGACTAGTGCCTTCCCCTACTACTGGCAGACTTTATTGGAGCAATCTGAGCTGTCCACCATGGGTTCCCTTAGACCCATGAGCAGCACTGGGTGTCCCTTTCTTGTACTGTGATGCCCTGTTTGCTAGGTATAGGTCTCCCTTCTTCCCCGACTCATCTGCAGTACTGCATTGCCTGTCAACTAACCATATTCTCATGTCCTCAGGCAAAGTGCTAAGGCCTTCTTCCTTCACCTAAAGGTCTGCCAGCACTCCAAAAGTGGTGACCTGACATCCACTCACCCACCTATGAAAATAAGTGCTTGGTTCAGCAACATATTCACAAACACGTTCATCTGCCTTGCATCTATGCTCATGAAACTTTTTCCTATAAGCTTAAGGTGTTAAATTAAAGCATTCTAAAAGATAGCTGTTTACAATATTATAATTTAAGCAATCAGTATAAGACAATTTAGAATTAGCAGTTACAGCTTTACCATGGAGTAAGGGGGTCAGGACCATACCCAGAGCCCTTGGTCAACATTATATTGTTTATACACCCTTTCAGACATATGAATAAAACTATCAAAATTATCCCCCTCTTTAAATTGTGGAAGAAATTTACTACCTTTGTTGCCTCTGGGCTTCAATTTCTCCCTTCCCCATTACCTCCATGACTCTGGTGAAGAGTCAGCATCTCCATTTCATGTTACGTCTACCTCTCCTTCTGTTCAGCCTCTAGACATTGTAGTTTCTCATTTTCCATAGCCTCAGGATGTCTCAGTTTCTCATTTTCCTTAGCTTCAAGATGCCTCAGTTTCTCATTTTCCTCAGCCTCTAGACATCTTAGTCTCTCTGCTGCTTCTATTTGCAAATGATTGGCATCCATCTCAAGTTTCTTTAACTCCAGATGGATATTTAAGTTCTCTGTGGAAAGGCTGAGCTGTCCATTTTCTGAGAGTTGTACATCTCCAAGGCCAGCCTGGTTGTCCTCTGATCACTGGTCTGTGATGCAGCTGTGCCGAAAGCTACAATCATTTCTGCCTTAGTCAGGTTGGCCTGCAACTGTCCTTTAGCCTGGCACATCTCAGCCAACTGCCTCTTTGTCAGCTTGCCATACTCCTCTGCTGACATGCTTGCCTGCTCTTCCTGACTTACTAAGCTAACAAAAATAAATAAATAAATAAAACAATTGTGATGTGAAACTCTGAATGTTCACTGCATGGCTGATGGAGAGTGCAAACACCTTCAGTGACCACTGTACATAGGCTACAGGAATTCAATATCCACACCACTACAAGCCAATGTATATGTGATATGGCTATCACACCACTGCCAACCAATTAATATGTGATGTGGATATCCCATCACTGTCCACCAATTAATATGTGATTCCCCAACACTGCCCCAGTAATCAAGGAGCCTAAATCCTCACCAATGGCAACAGTGGGGGACATACACACTGGGAGGATGACAAGTACACACACAGTAAAGTGCAATTTCCCTTAAAAGTACACAGAGATCACAGTCAGTCTGGGGCTGGTTTCTCCCTCTTTATCTTGATCCCAAGTATGACTCTACAGTGGCACAGCTATACTGTTGAGATCTCAGCCAAATGTCCAAGTTAAGATCTCCAGCACCCTTTCTGTCCAACCAGTGCTTCATGTCCCTGCCCATGTAGCTGACACACACACACTTTGAGATTTGATTTTTATACAATCACATACACACTCCTGGCAAAGGCTGGCACAGGTTTACTAGCTATGCTCCCTTCTGCTCAGACTATAAGCTACGTTCCAATGCCACCAACCACTCTTATTAACTCCTTAAGGCCCTTAACAAAGTGTGTCCAATCCTACTGTGTAATGTTACTATTAATCCAAATGGTAGTCTGACCAAGCAAGGCTATTGGATTGGCCTATACAGTGTCACCAAATACATATGCAAGTACTTTAAGAGCTTAAATATGTCTCACAAATATCAGCCACAAAGATAGGGTTAAATATATTTAATAATAAATAATAAAAGAACAAGACAATACTCAGCAAATCAACACAGTTACTTCAGAGTTCAAAATCGCAGGAAGTATTTAAAACATCAATGCAGGACAGTCTCAAATAAGCACAGAAAACATCTAAACTAATCTTTACTATATTCCTAACAATATCTAAAAGAATATCTATGCCCTAAAAATCTTACTTACAGAGCAAGGCAAGTGCAGATGTTGTGATGATGAATGGATGTTTCCAGGTCAAAGACAAAATGCCCAGTCTCTCTCTCTGAGACAGTTCTTAAATCAATATAAAATATTACTACTGGTTTAGCTTGGATGACATCACTTTTTGTCACCTGACTTCAGTTCCCAGGCTAAACATAAACTAACAGAATTTAAAATCTCTGTGTGAAAAATACTTATCGCTCAGATGTTTGCAGATATTGGAAGTTGTAAAACAATAAAACACTTTTACATTTTGCACCTAGTAATTACTTCTCTTTCAAGACAATACAACAATTTCTAGCTCTAGACATTGTGTTTTGTACACTGAAACTGAGAGAGACCTTTTATAGCTGAATAATAAAGCAATTCAATTTCAACTTATTTTCTTGAAGTTTTTCAAGTTAATCCTTTTATGTTCTAGTTTCTACTGTTAAAGCATACATTTGCACAGTTATATAGTTTATATGCATTTCTGTTCTAAGTCAGCAGGGCATGCTATGGTTACATTTTAGCTCAGTACATAACATACAGTTCTGTATAAATCATATCAATATTCACAAATGACAAATAATTTTTTACAAAATTCCAGATAGCTGGGCTGGCAATATTTCGCTGTATCACAAGGCATACTGAATAAAAGTTTTGCAACTGATCAGTAAGGGTATAAAGACTGCATTATGAATAATTATTTAGGTGAAGTGTGTATATTGAAAAGGGGCACACACATTAATTTCAGGAATGAACACAGGGATAAAAGGACAGGTGAAACATGGTAATGTACAGCAGATGAGGGCATGTGAATGTACGAATACCACAAAGGCAAGACAGTTGTAGCATGAACACTAATCACATATCTACATGCAACAGTACTTACTGATGTGTACACCTCCTTTGTGGGTATAGTCATATCATCATACAGTTATTGTATATTTTGTTACTGTTACAAGAGTTGACATGTCAATGGAGAGGTTTTTTGCCATATAATCATCCTAACATGAACAATGGAGAGGTTATTTATCAAGGAAGGTATTTACAATTTGAGGTAGGTGCATATTGTAAAGCTGTGCAAAATGAGTTCCCTGAATATGAATGTAATGTCAGCATAGGTTTCAACCAAGTGGGACACATAGCAATAGGCTCATGGACAACAATAAACAGATGCATGCACAATCATGAACAATATCAGCATAATACCACCATTAATCCATGTCTTTGACATAACATATGTGATTGTGAGTGATTATAGAAGGTTCTGAAAGAACACACTTGTACAACTGTCATGATTTGTCAGCAATCAATGAGGGGAATCAAGCACTCCTTCCTCAAAACTGACCATCTTTCAGAAGTGTTAGCAGGGAGCCTGTTACACCTATATTTGAAATTGTGAGCAATCCTGGCTAGTTGACAAGTGTGCTTAGCATATGTATGGCAAAATCCACACTTTCCCTAATGTAACCCATGCCATCAAAGTTGTCAATCAGCTATGCATTTATAGTGTGCATCACAGGAACATCTATCACACATGTATCTTGTATGACACCTTGAAGGGGGTTCCACACAATCAACCACTAATTGTTATGCAACAAAAAGAATACTTAGGTATTGCTGATAAGATATGTGGGAGATCACAGTAAGAAATGTGGTACACTTAAGTAACTTATCCCTGGAAGATGTGTTGGGAGGTACAGAAAAAACAGTGCATTGCACTCAGTTATTGGTGTGATGACAGCTGAGAACAATGGGATTATAATGCCCTTTGCTATGGATGTCATGCGCATACTCAGGATTTTGCCACATACAAGGGAGTAGTCATCACTGAGGGCACATGGTGGTGGATGTAGCACATATCATCTAACTGAGTACACAGGTCATTTACCACTCCTTCTGCTCATAGGGGTATGCTGTCTGTATTATAATTAGCTTGTGTATTTGCTTTTATAATGAAACTAATCCCCCCATAATTTTTGTAAAGGTTGTGTGTCTCCATGCTGTGGCAGCAATCCTGTGTGTGTGTTGATATTGTCTGTATTATACCAATACCACACTTAGATTCAGTGATTGTCCACAATTTGTAGTTTTCCACAAAGCAAGTTGGACAAAGGAAGTGTAAATCAGTCTAGATGTCTAAGAATTAAATAATGAACAGAAAAGGGCCTAGCACAGAGCCCTGAGGTATGGACCTGCTCACTGGACACTAGATATAGTCATTTCACACACTTATATTTAACTGTCATGTGTGTGATCCAGTGGTCTAGCCACTTGGTGATGTAGGTGTTTATGGCCACTTATGACAGTTTCTCAATAATACCTGAGTGTGCCTTGCACAGGTCAAGTTATGCAGGATGATAGTGTTGTCATCATACATGCCCTTGTTGACATTCTTGATAACATTGAACAGATGTAACAGACATGATGTAGCCTTAACAAATCACACATGGGTTTTGTACATAGTTGTGATATTACCTATGTCCTTTTAAAAAAGGTCCATGAGGACTTGTTGGTCTAACTCAAAGATGAGGAGAGTCAGGGTGGATCTTTAAAGCCATGTTTCAGGTGATGGTCACCCCCAGTCAGAAGGATGCATGTTGATATACACCCTTCTATGGGAACATATGCTGTCTGTAGGCTGTGTTGAAGTATGGATCCAACTGTGTCTGGTAGTTCATGTTTTGAGTCATGCTATAGGCAACCTGTGATGTTATCAGGGCCCATTGATTCTGTGTTATTAGCAGTGAAGCCCGCACAGATGAGTAGCATTTGCATGTATACTTTGGCTGATGGCCAGTGGCCAGTGACAACAGTGGGGTAATGTGTGGGACAAACTGTCAGCTAGTGGATTGTCTATTTCCTCCAGTTGGGAATGTCTGGTGGCATCCACATGCAGATCTTTGCTTAGTTCTTTATTCCTCTTAATATTTCACATTTATTGGAATAAATATTTGTGAAAAGCCCTCCAATACAAACTTGGTCATTCATCACATTCCACACATTGGCACTATATACACAGTTATACAAATGTACTGATGTCACATACTTACATCAATTGCACAACATATGCCTATATGTGTTTCATGGGCAAGCTGTGTTTGATCAGCCTGATGCCATGTAAGGACACATTACAGATACGTTGTTTGTGGCTCATGCAGAACATTTCCTGACACAAATGCTAGTAGTCACACAATGGTGCTGCTGACCATCTCAATAATCCTTGGGTGGAGCAACACAACTGCACATACAATGAATTTCACAAGGTTGCACTTGAATCAAAACATGTGATACATTGGTTGTGCATATCAAAGCATAACAAAATATGCATAAGACAAGTCTTATGTGATCATGTAATCAATATGAATTTGTAATGATGTATGTCACAGAACATTTAATGATGCTATGTGGACACATGAACACCTGTGCCATACTGCAAGTGTCACTGTGATGGTGGAATGTGAATTGTGTAGACAGTTAATCTGCTCCACTACAGCAACACATGTCCTAATACAACAACAATATACATCACAGTGTATCATACCATGTCAACAGTTCTCAGGAGGCATATTACTACAGCTTTTATAGAAGGAGCATGTAGTGCAATGGCAGCAATGGCCATCAAAACATTAGCTTGCATCACAGATTGAAATACCCTCTAGTAACCATGCTGTACATCCACACCTCAATATAGCATATGTCAATGACAGCAATATTTACATGTCAACTATTTATAGGGTCACAGGATATTAGTAGGCTAACGGCTAAACATCAAATGAAATCCTAGGCATTATTATAGCATATAAAAAATCCCTATATCTATATTATGGAAGATATAAAGTCTATTGTGTATATGTGCATATTTGTTGGATTGCATTACATCCTGACACTGTCCATAGAGGACATGTGCACCACACCACTGCAGAATTAGCAATCTCACATGCAGTGGTCTGGTGATGGCTTGCAGAAGTTCAGGAAAGGACTCTGCTTCATGATGTGTATATGTATATTTGACATGAGGACATCCTCCATTCCTCTACAGAAAGGATGCTGGATGCATGGGGATACATGAAAGGTTCCCCAAGTGGTAGTGAAATGAAGAGTGATTCCAAAAATCATACAATGACCATAACCACATACACACACACACACACATACACACACACACACAAAACACACTAGTAGACTGGCCCTGATTTAAAAATTACATATGTGTTGGTATAGAAGATGAATACCATGCAAAGTCACAGCAGCAATACCACACTGTCACGTTGCACTTTATAGAGTAAAAGTGTTTCAAAAGTAAGAGTTGTATGTAGAGACATACAAGTTGCCTGCTGTCAGATTAGAACACCTATATGTGCAGATAAAGTAGCCTGCAAAGTTATTTTTACTGCCACAGCGCATGTTTATCTTGAATACTGTCAGAGTGCATGTTATACATGATGACATAATCAGTGTATGCAAAAAAAGTTAATTTTACTGCCACAGCACATGTTTATCTTGAATACTGTCAGAGTGCATGTTATACATGATGACATAATCAGTGTATGCTACAACTACATGTTCAGAGGAGGTTCTGTCATACCTGTGGATTCACAAACCATTCTAAAGTTGCCACTGTAGCAATTGTTGAATGTACACACAATTGATTGCAGTGAGAATAAAACTCCTACAAGTCTGGCTTTTATGGTGTCCAATAACACTTTATAACTGATGACATCAGCAGTGTCTGGTGAGAAAAGGATGGTAGTAGCAGTGTCCTACATGCTGGTATAAGATGGCCTCCCGAATGTCAACCAAGTGATCACACACACACACACACACACACACACACACACACACACACACACACACACACACACCTCAACTGACCACCATGAGAATAGAACCCCTAGTACTTAATGCCAGCACCACAACACAAGTCTGGCATTTATAGTGCCTGATAATACTTTATAACTGATGACATCAGCAGTGTCTGGTGAGAAGAACATAATAATAGCAGTGTCCCACATGCTTATGTAAAATGGTCTCTCAAATGTCAACCAAGTGGACACAGACACAAACCAGTTGACCACAGTGAGATTAGAACCCTTGACCACAGTGAGATTAGAACCCATATCTGACTAAGTTACACCAACTAGAACATGCATTATTTAATGCAAGCATCATGGCACAATTTAGTCTTTTAGAATGGTGCTGGACAATTTATAGTGGATGACATCATCACTGGATGTTTGAGAGAAGGTATTGGGAGGCCTGAATGAAATAGATGTAGACATGTACAGCCGTCAAAATACTTGTATTCTATGGGACTCTATTGCTGACTGCAGAATGCACAGTTACTTTTTTCTGATTAGATAAACACCCAAGTTGACCACAGTAAGATTAGAACCTCTTCTGAATGAGGTTATACCAACTGAAGATTTAATGCAAACTCCATGACACACATTCAACTTTTACAATCCTGCTGAACAATTTATACTGGATGACATCATCAATGGCTGTTTGAGAGAAGATGTTGGAAGACCTGAATGAAATGGATGTGTAGGCATATACAACTGTCAAAATATTTGCACTCCTTGGGACTGTATGATACACAGTTACAATCTTCTAATTAAACACACAGCAGTTGACCATAGTGAGATTAGAACCACTACTTAACAATGTACACTGACTAGAGAATGCAGTATTCAATGCAAGCACCATGGCACAAGTCTAAATTTTGCAATGCTTCTGGACAATTTATAGTGGATGACATCATCACTGGATGTTTGGCAGAAAATTTTGGGAGGCCTGTATAAAATAGATGGGTAGCCATGTAAGACTGTCAAGATATTAAAGTTCTGCATGGTACCAGATTGATGATAGGATACAGACTGATGTTCTTCTGACTATGAACACACAATTACACATGCACAGAGACATATACATAATGTGGCTGCTGTACTGATCTGTCACAAATGTAATTATTTTGTTCCCATCTGCAAAACAAAGTATGTGATGATTGCAACACCACTAAATGTATGTTTTTGCTTTGTCATAGTAGTCTTTATAGAGGATGCCATCATCATTATATGATGTGAGTAACATATCCTGTTATGAAAGTGGTGTGCAAAGTGTGGATGTACTCTTTCTTGTTGTGTTTCCAATGTGCAGGTATGCTTTAAGAGACAGCTTTACAAACAGCTGTTAAGAATGCATGTAGCAGAAATGAGCCATTTTTCTCCAGTATGTTGTGTACATTACACACTTAAATTGTCACATAAAGACAGACACTTTTTTTGATCATATTTGAGTGTTCACATTTGTGAATAATTGCTGTCCATATTAGTACAAGTATTAGACATTCTGAATGTGTATTGTCAGTTTAAAGATTCACATGGTATGTAACAAACAATTTTTTTGTATTTATTTCTGTAATGTAGTTGACATTTGAGAACAAGTACTGAGATACCAAGTTTCAAGTACACAGGTGCAGGTGACACATGACTACAGTATAATTATGTGTTCAGCCATTAAAGAAGTGTCTTCCCTTTGGTTGTGTTTTTGCATGCTCTTTAATGGGATGAAGACTAACCGGACAGTAAACATATCTAATACATGCTAATGAGCACGTTCCAAAGTGCACTGCTGAGCAGCTGGTTTGTGAGATCAATGGAAAAGTGTTTGCACTTGTGAGATACACATTTCAGGACTCCTACTTGAACTTGAGAAGTCCTTATCCATACTGGCTATGGTAGACACAGCTAACAGTTCTATAGTTTTCATAAATAGTTCATATCAGAAATGCTGTGTCATAAAAATGTCTTTAAAAAAGTAGTTATACTGCTTTCCCTGTCTGCACGTAGTTAAATGATGAGCAAACATGGGCCTCTGCTTCACTGATAAAATTATGAAATTTCTATTGGTTTGCATTCCTATGCACCAAAATGCTAAGTGGAGTGGTGCGGCAGTCAGCTCTTTGGATAGTACTGAGTGTAACAAATACACATATTATATAGCTGATTTTGTGGCAGCAGGTGTAAAAGGATTGAGGTTTTAGTTTAATCCCAGATGATGCATGGTTCAAATCCAGCTCTATCTAATAATTTTAAACATGTATTCATGATATAGTTAAATAATTACATGTGATAATTATTTGAAATATGAGAGGGAATGACTACAGTGAAGTAATGTATATAACCAAATGGTACTCAAATGATTTATGTCAACAATACATGTATGGAATTATATACTGATACAGTCATAAGACTAAAAAATAGCTTTTTAAATGAAATTTTTAATATGAGGACCTTTATTCTACTTTAAGGTGTGTTTCCTTATTGCAGTGGATTTAAGCAGCATTGTACAGTGGTAACTACACCATACCATTGGACGTAAAGAGCCATTCAACATCACTTGGCATTGGTGCTCGATGTAAACCTCAATGCAAACATAGAGGGCAAAAAGTGAAGGGCTTCATTGGGGATTTCTTATTTATGTGTGCAATTCTATTTTTTGACTAGATTAAAGGTGCTAAAATAGGGTAGATAGGAAAGGGGTGAAATGGGGGCAAGCAAGGGAAACAACAAAAGGAAATCAATAACGGGATGTGCAGGAGGAAGGTAGGAAAGAACCATAGCTATACACTACTTCAACAGTGTAAAGTGAATATGTATATATATATATATATATATATATATATATATATATATATATATATATAGCTGAATTTGGACTGTCACCTCAACAAAGATGGGTGACAACAATGCAGTCATGTTGTATAGCCAATTGGACTGGAGTGGGGAGCTATGTATGGGGAACTATCTTTTGGGGGACAGGTGCCCATTTATGAGTTTTTTTATTTCAGTAAGAGAGGAATGTTGGGTAAGGGAAGTAGGTATTTCTGGGTAGGTAAGTAGAGTAGGTGAGGAAGCAGATACAGACAAACAGGACAAAAAAGACAAGAGACAGGGATGGTGAGGGACACTACAGGTTGGAGGACATCATGATTGGAGATAGGAAGGGGGTATCAAATGCTCATGCCCATCAAATGTAGGGACAGTGAGAATCAAGTCCTCACCCTCAGAACTGTCTTCACTGTCCTCTCCTCAGCTTGCTGCTGGAGTGCTTGATGTTTTCATTTGCCCAGCATTCCTTCGAGCATATTCTCCATCCAGCTGAGGCATGCACCTATTGTGCTTTCCATGACCTCAGACACCATGCCTGGCATCTTCTGGTGGGTGACAAAATCCCCACCTCTGCCAATACTCCCAGGGACTACCACTGCACCAGCTGCTGGGGTAATGTTACCTAATGTGGATGGCCCAGGTAGTGCAGGGGCAGCACAAGCAATACTGTCTGGTTGGGTCCCAGATGTGCTATGCATCAGTGCTGGAGCCGTTGGAGTGGGGGCAAGCTGAGCCACAGCGGTTGGTCTAACTCCCTGTGCTGCTGCAAAGCATTTTGTGAGTTGTCAGAAATTGATGAAATCAAAATGTTGTGACCATGCATAATAAAAATAAAAAAGAGAGAAAAGGTTGGGGTAAGAGAAAAAAAGATAATTAATACCATCATATGTGACATGCAATAAATTAGTGAAGTTTAAATAATTTATTTCTACTTTTACATTTAAGTATACTTTTTAACAACTAGAAATTATAACTGATGATTGCCCCAAGTAATACTTACAATATGCATATGCTTGATGAAATAATATACATTAATTAAACAGCATGGTGTGTCTGCCAATTTTGCTGAAATTATGTAATCTTTTTAAGATCGGTTATCTGTGGAATTTCAACCCACAATATCCAAATGCAGCATTACAGTTGACTCCTACAGTTGGCTTGTGCTACAGGCTGAAGCATGTATGTTTGATTTTACAGTCAGGATATACATGATTAATTTGCTATTACTGTATAGAAGAGCAATACATTCAATAAAATTATACTTGTGTGCATTGTATACATATCCCTTGCTTCTCTAAGTCTTTCTAAATGATCATCATGTGCTTCTCTGTACACTGCAATCTCCTAGCTGGCTGTAGAATAAAAAGGAGAGAAAAAGAAAAGATCATTATGCATACCGTCTTGCCTATATCTAGCTTTTTATCTGTACACTTACACAACTATGGGATGTCAGTAGTCCTAAACTCATCCAACCACTGGTTGAGTGTATCCCGCTAACGCATTTTCAGGTCATTATAGTGGTGCCTGGATAGTTCTCCAGTGTGTAAAATGCCAGCCACATTGGAGACAGCCTTGGCCAGACTATTCCAAGCCTCAGATTTATACTGAAACCTGGTAGCACTAGGTAGCCTATCCTCCATGGGAAGAGTGAGTTTTGGCCCAGAAATTGTAGTTTATTTGGCCATTTGGGCAGTTTTCCATCTCTTTCAACTTGCTGGCTTAAAAGCCTACATTTGTACTTGTTCACTGCCTTTCCTGTAACTAGTCTAGTCCAGGTACAGATTTGCTGTATCCAGGACTCTTTGTAAGCTTCTGAGCTGAGCCCCACAAGCCTTTCTGTGTTGGAGGGAAGCCTTCTAGCTTATCAGTGGGAGTGATAAGCATTAGGTAGCCCATCTACTAGAAGAGGAGTGGTTCCTGGCCCAGAAATTTTAGTTATTGGCCGTTTGGGCAGTTTTTTTTCCATCTCTTTCAACATTCTGGTTTAAAAGCCACACCTACGCTTGTTTCCCACCTTTCCTGTAACTAGCCTAGTCCAGATACAGAGTTGCTGTATCCAGGACTGATGGTAAGCGTCTGAGCCCCGCAAGCCTTTCTATGTTGGAAGAAAGCCTTCTAGCTTATCAGTGAGAGTGGTAAGCACTAGGTAACCTGTCTACCATGAGAGGAGTGGTTTGTGGCCCAGAAATTGTAGTTTATTGACCATTTGGACAGTTTATCCATCTCTTTCAACTTTCTGGTGTAAAAGACCACATCTGCACTTGTTTCCCATCTTTCCTGTAACTAACCTAATGGTTAGCACTAGAAAGCCTTAAACTGATACAAGCCTTCTAGCTTAGAAGAGAGACTTTGGAGTGATTAAATATCAGTTTTCTGTACTTTCTTGCTGTACTTAACTGTTTTCAGCCTAAATGCAGAATTTCCAGCATTTATTGTGATTTAACAGCTTGTTTTTTTCACATATTGTACTTATTTGACTGCCTGCACTTTTAAAAAGTTGTTTTTTGTTTAAATAATTTGTTTAACTGTTGTAAGCTGCACACTAAAGTGTGATAGCCTTTTCTGATCATTTTAGTCATTTAAAGCTATTTTAAGTGTATTTTGTTACTGTTGTTTGCCTTATCTTTTCAAAAAAACCCCAAAATTTCTTGTTTCCCACCTTTCTAAGCTAGTATAGACCAGTTTTCAGGCTAGTGTTGAATTCAGGGCTATGATACTAGTTTCTGACTTGCCCATACCTTACTTGGATAGAAGGAAGTTTCTCTGTTCACCTGTGAGAGAGGGGAGCTTTGAGCAACCTATCTGTCCCTGGAGGAGTGGTTCCAACCCAGAGGTTAGTAGTTTATTGGCCATTTTGGGCGAATGTCTATCTCTTTCATTTCCCTACTATAAAAACTGCATTTGCACAGTTTTGCACACTGGGCAGTGCTGGTTAGCTGTGGTTAAATTATTCCCAGCTCCACTATGTCTCCTCTTCATTTTTCCCTTGAAACTAGTCTAACTCTCATCCTAAGCACTCAAAAAGCATCCTGCAGCTCAGCACTTGCTCAGACCTAATAGCTAGCACTAATATACCCTGACACTGATTGCCCAGCAGGGCAAGGCTCTTTATTCATGCCTCACCAACCAAGCGACTAAGCAGCTCATCCTTCTATTCAGTCATGACCAAAGGGCAATTTCAGGTGTACTCTCCAGTCCAGTTGGTGAATATGGGTATCCTGAGGCAATGTTACTACTGCCTCATGTACACAGACAACCCTCTCCTCCTACCACAAAACATTAACATATGTGCAAGATGCAATTATACAGCCAAACTGGAAGCTAAGCTGTCTCCACCCAAGACTGGAACAGACAGTCAAGAGGAGAAGGTTAACACTTGCACCACACCTCCAGCCACACACAGACCTACTAAAACTGCACTGGCAAAAAATACACATAAACACACAAACTCATACTTGGAGGCTCTAAATAAAAACCTGCAAAAGCATCAGAGACCTCCAAAGTAGACACCCAAACAACCTGCATCTCCAGTCACAAACCAGACAACACATAAAACACAAAATCAGTGTGCCGCACAATCACAGCCCTTAAGGCGAAATAACATATCTTACACACTAGTAATAGGTGACTCTATAGTCAAGCACATTGAAGTCCCACTCACTAGGCTAGACAAGCAGAATGTTACTGTTAGCTGCCTGTCAGGAGCCAGAATCTACCACATAACACAAGCACCCAGCTCACTCCAGAACAAGTGCAAATATGACTCTGTCATTGTTCATGTTGGTGTGAATGACCTGAGACATACCTCCCTGGACTACATGAAAAGAGACATGGAAGAGCTTTCTGATCATGTAGCCCAGGCTGGTATGACCCTGACCCTGAGTAGCATCCTGCCCTCACCAAGAATGATACCTCAGTATAAAGAAAAAAATGATCAATTTCAACAGTTGGCTAAGCTTCTGGTGTCATTCAAAGGGGATCCAGTGTCTGTCAGCCTGTGACAACATGCTCAACAAGCCGCATTGCTTCACAAGAGATGGCTTGCACCTGTAACCCCTATGTTTTTGAATACTGGCCAAGGCTCTTGCTGCCCCCATAGTGCCTATTTTAGGCAAGGCTCAAATGTCAGTCCCACGTCCGTAAACAGCACAATTAACAAAAAACTGAGGGTTATGCTACTTAATGCCAGGAGTTTAAATCTGAAAATGCACACACTCAAAGCACTCCTCAGTATGGAGAACGTCGACATCTGTGCAGTAACTGAAACCTGGTTCAAGGCTCCAGATAGCACCCCAGCACTACCAGGTTACAACTCATACCACATGTTTCGGCCACAGAACACGGACCAAAACACAAAAGGAGGGGGTGCATTCATATTCATCAAGGATACCTACACCTCCAGGTTAGTGGCGCAGCATTATACCTCTGACATCATCTATGTGCAACTAACATAGGGCAAATCTGCAATGCAAATTGTGGCCTGCAACAGATCACACTCCATGACCCAGGACCACCACTCCACCTTTCTGGAGACACTGGAAAACATGAAGGTCCTACCGAACACCTTGATATTGGGCAGTTTCAATTACCCTACCATTTACTGGGAAAACTACTCGAGTACAAACTCCCAGCCCCAGCGCTTCCTGGAATTCATCAACTCAAATGCCATGGATCAGCTGATAAACTCCCCTACCAGAGGTGAAAACATATTGGACCTGGTCATCACCAACATGGGCGACAGGTGTTCCACACTGGAGGTCAACCCGTCACTGGTTAGATCAGACCATAAACTAATCAGTCTGGATATCCACACCCCACCACCACCGCTAACTAAGGAAACCACAGTAAAAACCTTTTCTAAAGCAAACTTCACCTTATTTAAGACAGAGGTGGTAAGTTTCACAGCCCCAGCACTAAAGGATAATGCAGCCCAAGATGCAGAAATCTTTACAAATGCACTCTGTGAACACCTACAAGGATGCATGGATCGTGCCATCCCTAGCAAAGCCAAGACTCACTCCTCTAAGAGAAGGAAGCCAGTTTGGTGGGCCCCTGCCATAAACAGGCTATACAATAGAAGGAGGAAACTAGTTCAGAAAAAAATCAAATCCCAAGAAGGAAAGACATCCCTGAATAGTATTAGTAAGAAACCAAGGTACCTCATGAAATCATCCAAGGCTAACTTTGAAAGAAAAATAGCCAAGGATTCAAAAGATAACCACAAAGCCTTCTTTAACTATGTTAAGAATCTAAGTGGCAACTCACAGATATGCACTGAACTAGTGCAAAATAGCACAAAATATACTGAACCTACTGATATTGCCAACATCATGGCAGATAGATTCAGTGCAAACCTGATCCCCCCCTCTCGCCCCCAAAAGGGCCCACAACAATACCGGAAAATTGTAGTGTCCCAAAAATCACAGACCCACAGGTGAAAACAGTCCTTTTCAAAAGCGAAAAACACAGCGTCAATGGGACCAGATGGTGTCCCAGGTTGCATCTTGCATGAAATACAGAATGAACTAACCCCACACCTAAACATGCTGTTCAACCTCAGCCTCTCCACAGGCTATGTGCCCATAGAATGGTGCACAGCAATGGCTATTCCTCTCCACAAAGGAGGGGTCACAACTGACCCTGGTAACTATCGCCCCATAAGCCTGAATAGCCTGGTCTGCAAGGCTATGGAACGCATCATTATGGAACTCATTAACAAAGACATTGGGAACATCCAAACACTTGACCCGACCCAGTTCGGCTTTGTTAAGGGTAGATCATGCCTACTAAACCTGGTTAACTTCTTCGAGACAGTCACCAAGGCCATAGATGAGGGAAAGGTGATTCACACAGCCTACCTTGACCTCGTCAAGGCTTTCGACGCCATTCCCCACTCGGGTATTACAGAAAAATGGGTCTACTTTATCCACTCAAAACACGAAAAACCCGAATCTAAATAGCGCAACACATAAAGAGCAAACTGTGAATATATATTGAACATACTAAAGCATGAAATTTAAAACCTCAGACCGTTATAGTCGGCCAACCCACCACCCGCAGCACATTACCTACCCAAACACAATAAAAAAAACACATACATACACCAACCAAAACCCTACTTCTAACCCTAATTTAAAGCACCAAAACCCTACTACTAACCCTACACTAAACCCCACATACACAACTATCTATGCACTATCCTTAACCCCTCCCTATCCCTAAGGTCCGTAACTATCGCACACTTAACTTACGGAGCTATACTGCAGATGGGCCAACTATGTGAAGTCGATATTTCCACTTTCGCGGTTTCGTTCGTTTGACATATTTGTGGTTTGCTCTTTATGTATCACGCTATTTGGATTCAGGTTTTTCAGCTTTTGAGAGTGTAAAGTAAACCCAGAAAAACTCACCAGCCTGAACATAAACCCGTACATCATGAGATGGGTTGCCAACTGGCTTACAGACAGAACTCACACAGTAAGAATAGTGGGATCCAGGTCCAACTCTAAACCAGTTACAAGTGGTATCCTGCAAGGCTCGGTCCTGGGACCCCTACTGTTCGGCATATACTTCTCAGAAGTATAGACAAAAACAGGAGGACTATGGCTAACCAAGTTCGCCGATGACTGCAAACTGGGAGCCATAATTGACTCTCCGGCTGACATGGGCATCCTCCAAAAGGGCCTTACTGAGACAGACACCTGGTGTCAAAGTCATGGCCTCAAGCTAAATGCCAAAAAATGCATAGTCATCTTGTTTGAGAAAAACAAAACACCCATGAATTACCACATAGGTGGCCGCCCCCTTAATACAAAAGAGGTAATAAGAGATCTGTGGACCCAGGTAGATAGTAATCTCTCCTTTGACAATCATATTGCCAAAGTAGTTAGGAAATCCTCCTAAGTGTCCCATCTAATTACTAAAGGGCTCACATCTAGAAATAAAGAGGTTATAGTGCCCCTCTACTCGTCACTCATCAGACCCATCACAGAGTACAACTCCCCATTTGGGATGTACCTACCATGACACTTCCAACAACTGGAAAGACCACAAAAGTACCTCATGAAGAGGATTACTGGCCAGAAAAATCTGTCCTATGCAGCCCAACTGAAAAAACTCCGGATGTACTCAGTGGCATATTGTTTACTCAGAGGGGATCTCTGCCTGACTTACAAAGCCACGTCCAACTCAGAATTGATGGACATGTTCCACCTAAAGAAGCCCAAGTCACTGCGAGCCATGTGCTCTAGTGAGCTAAACCTCACCACAACAATAAATAGAACATGCTGGAGGGATAGATTCCTGTCACAGAGACTCCCCATGCTTTGGAACAAAATTCTAAACTACATTAGGCAGAGCCCCTCACTAACACTCTTCAAGAGAAACCTTGATGAGTGGATGGGTAACAGAAAATACACCCCTGGGATCACTTTGTTGGCTCTGCTTGACAGAGGATCAGTTAATTAATCAATGGGGTGGCAAAAGCTGACACACTCTGGCTAGGCTTATAAATGCCGTTGGGCAGTTAACCTAGTAACTACCAATAACCCTATGAACCTATAGTCCCCTTGCAGCAGCCTTCAGCTGTGGTGCTTTACAAGGAGTCCAGTAAAGATTCTGGACTCCTCCATGACCCACCTTTGAGCCCTAAATTGGGCACCTTCCCTTCTAGCTCCAGCCATGTCCGCTCAGGTCCAATAGCAACAATTAAGATTGTTTTTCTGCCAATTCATCTTATCATGTTTAATGCTAGTGCACAAACCCAAACAGCACTGCCAACTGAGTTTGAGCAATGTTAAGAGATCAACAGTGCCAAACAGAGAGTAAAGCAGATTTTGAAATAGGAAAGTTAATCTGACAGTTGGGATTAGTTTATGGGTTGGTTGCTGCCGTAACTGATATTTGATTTAACTTTTCAAGCATGTATTGAAGGCATATATTTTATGGCCTGGCACATTTGCTGTGTGGCTTTACACACTAATAAAATTAATTTGTACATTGTGGGGATTCAAACCTATGCAAAATAGACAAAACATATTCTTTGACATAGGTGATTTTTTATCCTTGCCACAGAAGCAGCACATGTCAAACATGCTCATTAATGATATATAAATATACATGACAGAGTCAGGGGTTAACCATGCATATGTGTGACCTGACAAGGTCCTGGTTTATAGATTCATGGGTATATGAGTATCACTGAAGAATAAAGTTGATCCAAGGCCAGAAAAGACACTTATAATTACAGAAACATAATTATCAGTATACCCTCATTCACACATTAATTCATATGAGCTCCACTGCTCTACATATTTATTGTTGTTTATAATTATGTTTATAATGTTTTATATTTTATAAATATGAGTGGACAAGCATTACTAAAATTGATAGTATACTACATTAGAAATCTGGTTCACCTGTATTGTGAGCATTAACTTATAACAGTTGCCACAGGTTGAGAGTACTCAATGCAAATTAAACCTTGTTTGTCAGACCTGCTCATTAGTTATGCATACACATTAAAGATTTGAGTGTTTAACCATGTATGCACATGTCATGATCATTCAGAAAATAAATGTGTAATTGTAGAACCACAATTGTGGTGATGCCTACAGTTACGCATGTAATATATCTCTGATATCTTCTATATGCTCAATGCACATGCTATAGATAGTTATTCCTATGTATAAGTATTTTCTACTGTTAATTTTTTGCAAAGTATTAAATCAGTAAGAAAAGTTTAGAACACAGACTCACCTGTACTATAACCCTTAACTTATAACTGCTGCCACAAGAGTAACTAGGCAGCAGTTGTATATTTTTACATTCATTACTCTGTATGTGTGTTGACCTCCATGCAATACTTCTTAGCATGTTTCCATCGTTGCAAACCACACATGATACATTGTATCTGTTTTGAAACTTGCTACTGTCTGCTTCCTGTCTGCAGGTGTCCTGGGCCTGCAGGTGTTGTGGGAGCTTGTGACTGCCATGCAATGCTGCATAGTGGGTTTGCATGATGGTAAACAAAAGTTGCAACAATGTATCCATTTTGAAATTGACTAATGTCTGTTTCCTATCTGCAGGTGTTTTGGACCTGCAGGTGTTGATAACCATTGAACAATGCCACTTAGAAGGATTGTGCTATGGTCAGCAAAAGAGATAACAATGTATCTTTTTTGAAATTGAGAATGTCTGCTTCATGTGTGGGCAGTTAGACCATATTTGCATGAAGGTAAGCAATGCACAAAGTGACAGGCAAAGTTCATCTTGTATTATCTTTCTAAGAAGTGTTTATTAGGTTCCATCCTTAAAAGATAAATGTGAGACTTCAACTATGACGTCCAAATAGCATACACTGTGGGGTTCATCATGTTTACCAGGTGTGCTACACACAGACTTGATTCATAGTCACAGGTATAATTTATACCGTTTTATCACAGAAGTATGTTATGTGAAATTTATTTGATTTACCCATATCACTGTGTTTGAGCCAACCAAAGTGCCATGCAAATATTAAAATAAAATAAAAAAACATAAACAACATTACAAAATAAATTTTACCACACATTGCATATTTTTACACAACTCTGTATTTGAACTGTCAGAATAATGAACCTAAAAAAACAGGAAGGGTGTCTTATCCTTCTTTGCCACAGAAACAATTTTGCAGCAGGAATGCAAATCATTGTGCATACAATGCAAGTCTCATATCATCCACCGTCTTAACAATACATATAAAACTTGTACAGTCCCAAGTAATCCTTACAATATGCATATGCTTGATCAAATAATACACGTTAATTAAACAGCATGGTGTGTATGCCAATTTTGCTGAAATTATGTAATCTTTTTAAGATCAGTTATCTGTGGAATTTCATCCCACAAAATCCAAATGCAGTATTACAGTTGACTCCTACAGTTGGCTTGTGCTACAGACCAAAGCATGTATGTTTGATTTTACAGTCAAGATATACATGACTAATTTGCTATTACTGTATAGAAGAGCAATGCTTTTAATAAAATTATACTTGTGTTGTGTTGCAAACATATCCCTTGCTTCTCTAAGTCTTTCTAAATGATAATCGTGCTTCTCTGTTCACTGCAATCTCCTAGCTGGCTATAGAATAAAAAGGAGAGAAAAAGAAAAGATCATTATACATACCCATCTTGCCTATATCCAGCTTTATATCTAATTTAAATTATTCTTATCTGTATAGTTACACAACTGTGGGATGTCAGTAGTCCTAAACTCATCCAACCACTGGTTGAGTGTATCCCACTAGCACCTTTTTAGGTCATTATAGTGGTGCCTGGATAACTCTCCAGTGTGGAAAATGCCAGCCACATCGAAGACAGCCTTGTCCAGGCTATTCCAAGCTGCAGATTTATACTGAAGCCCGGTATAGTCCCATTGCAGCAGCCTTCAGCTGTGGTGCTTTACAAGGAGTCCAATAAAGATTCTGGACTCCTTCATGCCCCACCTTTGAGCCCTAAATTGGGCACCTTCCCTTCTAGCTCCAGACATGTCCACTCATTCAAATAGCAACAGTTAAGATTGTTTTTCTGCCAATTCATCTTATCATGTTTAATGCTAGTGCACAAACCCAAACAGCACTGCCAACTGAGTTTGAGCAATGTTAAGAGTGCAACAGTGCCAAACAGAGAGTAAAGCAGATTTTGAAATAGGAAAGTTAATCTGACAGTTGGGATTAGTTTATGGGTTGGTTGCTGCTTTAACTGTTATTTGATTTAACTTTTCAAGCATGTATTGAAGGCATATATTTTATGACCTGGCACATTTGTTGTGTGGTGTTACACACTAATAAAATTAATTTGTACAATGTGGGATTCAAACCTATGCAAAATAGACAAAACATATTCTTTGACATAGGTGATTTTTTATCCTTGCCACAGAAGCAGTACATGTCAAACATGCTCATTAATGATATATAAATACACATGACAGAGTCAGGGGTTAACCATGCATCTTTGTGACCTGACAAGGTCCTTGTTTATAGATCCATGGATATATGAGTATCATTGAAGTCTAAAGTTGATCCAAGGCCAGAAAAGACAATTATAATTACAGAAACATAATTATCAGTATACACTCATTCACACTTTAATTCATATGAGCTCAACTGCTATACATATTTATTGTTGTTTATAATTATGTTTATATTGTTTTATATTTTACAAACATGAGTGGACAAGCATTACTAAAATCGATAGTCTACTACATTAGAAATCTGGTTAACGGGGGGCGTGGCTAGGATGTAGACTGGTTGGCAGCATCTTTTCTCAGCTCTGCACTCAAAAGATATTTCTGACAGGAATTTTTAAAAACTAGGTATTGTAGACAAACCTATTTTGTTGAATTACTTCTACTAATATCACTAGAAGTCTACAGTGTAAAATTTTGGCTTTAAACATTATTCTTCCTGTCAAAAACAAGAAGGAAGGTATCTGAATCTACTGAAAATGAGCTTTTCTAAGCATACCACACAAGACCAGACGATGAAAAAGGAGATACAGTCTTTATTAAATGCTATACAAGACTTGTCAGTGAAATTTGACAAAATGAATACCAAACTAGACACTTTTGAGGAGAGATCTACAAAACAAATACAGCAACTACAAGAAATAATGATGCAACAGAAGTCTCAAATAGCTGACATAGAGAGATCCTTAAATGATACTGAGTTCAGACTCTCAGAACAAGATCTTCAGCTACATTTTTTATCACAACAAAATGCTTCATTACAAAATAAAATAGAGGATCTAGAGAACAGGTCCAGACAAAATAACCTTCACATTTATGGGCTACCAGAGAAAACAGAGGGAGATAACATGGTGACTTTCCTTACTACCTGGTTACCAGAAGTTTTAAAATTGCCTGAAGCTCTTTCTTATGGAATTGAAAGAGCCCACAGATCCTTAAGAGCTGCTTCATCAACCATCAAATCAAAAAATCACCCTAGATCAATAATAGTAAAGTTTTTTTCATCACAGGACAAGGAACTTATTTTAAAAACAGCATGGTCAACTTCTCCAGTTAAATACAAAGACAACATAATCAGATTTGATAATGATTATTCTGCTGGAGTTATAACTGCAAGAAAAGAATGTCTCCCTCTGATAAAGGAATTGAAAAAAGACAACTTAAAGTCCACTTGCTGTTCCTGCAAGAATAAAAATAATTTTACTGAAGGTCCTAAAACTTTTGACACTCTGCAAGCAACAGTTTCTTATCTTTCAGCTAATAAAACCTTGGATAATGTGGAAGAAATGGATTTCTCTCAATTTGGGGTTAAGCGTCACTTAGAAAAAAATGAATGGAGCACTGCTGACAAGAAGAAGAAGAAAGCGATAAAAGACATATGAAAAACACAAACATTATTGTCTTCTGTTTGCGCTGTAAGGCAAAAAGTTCTTTGAAAGCATTCATGCTTTACACATGTGTCAGTCTTTGAAACAATATAAATACAAGATAAGCAGGACATTTTATAACTAAAGGAAACAACCCTAAAAGAAAGCAAGGTAACATATCTTTCTCTATTACAGTGTAAATACTTACAGTCATGATTTTTCTAACTCTAAATGATGTTTAGATAGTTCATTTATAAATTACCTGCCTTTTACTGCTATTATAGAATATGATGTATTTACACTGACGTATTAATTTGGTGTGTTTAAATGAGCATGATTCCTTTTTATATTATTTACACTAAGCTGCATGAAATATCTAAACTGATGTATTTAATACGCATAATAATATATAAAAATTGATAGTAATAACTGTCAAAAAGTGCCTTGAAAAGTAATTATCTATTCTTTGATGCTAAAAGTGCCTTTTTGACTAACAAACAACTGTTTGGCTTGTATATCTGCCCTTAATGTTAAGAAAACTAATAGAAGTTTAATGAGCTGGTGTTCAGTTTAAAAAGCCCTAAAAACTTCACTTACTTTGTTTTGTCTTCCGCCATGGTCACGAGCTGGGAACTCTTATTTTACCACCCCTGAATGAAGGTTCTTCAGTTAGAATCCATTACAGTGTGTTAAACCTTCTAACAGCACAAAATGAAAGTAAACAGTCATGAGTGATGTCAGCACTAAAACAAGACAGTATGGGTGTGGTGTCAGCTCCTAAGCTACTTAAAGTAACCAGCACACTATTTATGAGATGGCAAAGTGCTTTTACAGTTTTAACAAATATTAAAAGTACACTGAAGTACCTAATGAATTTAGAAGGTATCAACACATACATGACATTTTATTATATTGTAATATTTGTTATTCATTTTGAATTGTATACATAAACAGCACACAAAGCTTAAAAAGAAGTATATCACTTGGAGGAAACTGTATGAATAGTTAACACATACAGACCTTTACTATAATCTTTTCTGATAAGATCACCCTCATAAATTACTATAATTTAACTTAATTTTATAAAAATTTAATATATTTAAGTCCTTGACTGGAACTATATAACATATTTGTAAACACACTGCAGCTAGTGTACTCAACCTTAAGGATAGTAAGTCAATTAAGGTTCATGAATGTAGCTATGTGTTATTAGGCATTTTAAGGGTAAAAAGGAGTTGCTGTTTAATTATCAAGATACTCTGTAAATATTAAATTGTTCAAGTAGCACAATCATTAAGCAGTAATGAGCAAGAAAAAATCTCAGTCTTGCTTATGATACTGTTATATATATATATATATATATATATATATATATATATATATATATATATAGGAAAGAACTGCTGAATTATAAGTATGCTTTTATTAAAGGCAAGTTATATTAATATTGAACACCCTCACTGAAAATGAATGGTTGTGTAGAGACACAGTAACTCCCATTATATAACCAAGGCTAAAGAGATTGTCTTGTATGTCTAAATTGATCAGCCTTGAACCTTAGATTGCAAATTGACATGCAACATACTTTTACTTATAATACTGAATATATATTATATAACATCACAAACGCTAAAGCCATTGTCAGCTACATCTCATATCAATCAGCATTAAAATATGATTTGAATAGCATAGGCATTTACTAACATATTGCTGTTGGTACCTGATATGCATATAAGTAACAGGTCTAATTTCTGTCTATGAAAGTAAATACCAGGCTGTGAGCATTTATTAATTATGAAACAAGAGCGTGCTATCTATTCTTTTTAATATCCTATGGGTATGTACTTGTTAGAGACACACACATGTTGCAAAGCTGCTAGTTATTGCATATTCATTAGTATATTTCTGACTGCAGTGTTATAAATATATGGTGTGGACCACTTGAGTTGAGAATATGTCTCTATATTGGGCATGTTCTCTGTTTGAACGTTGTATATTATCTATAATATGATATGGAGTACCCTGACTAAATTCAAAGAAGCCACAATAGAAACAAATATTTATTAAAAATGGAGAATAGAAGGATGAAGAGAAAAATGAAGGATAATGGTTGATGGTCATATAAGGTTATCTTTTCCTGTGTATGTAGAAGAGTTGACAGTAATAAGTACCAAACAACTGTGTTATAGCATATTTAAAGCCTACTTTGCTTCTCATATTTTCCAATCTTACAGTTATAATGCTGCAGATAAATCCTGTAATATCATAAGGAGTATGAGTTGCTATTTGACATATGACATATGTGGTACACTAGCGATGAAATATGCAAGTGGCACTAATAAATATATAGGAATTGCTAAGAAATATAGTCTTAAACTATATAATACCAATGCCAAAAACAAATTAGTAGCATTCATACCACTAAAATATGACTTTTTGAATTAAAAGAAAACTATAAGATTACTGATAAATGACAATACAAATGTAACGCTATATTCATTGTTACGGATACTTTCTGATTTAATCAACTTGTGGCATGGTTAACTGATGCATATAATGCTTAACATTTCTTTTTTTTTTTTTATGTATGCATATATGTGTGTATGCATGTATGTGTGTGTATATATATATATATATATATATATATATAGATATGTGTGTGTATGTGTATGTATGTATGTATATGTATATATATGTATGTATATATATATATATATATATATATATATATATATATATATATATATATATAGGTAGACCATTACAATAAATTTGATACCTATGAATGCCACTCACACTATAAGGGAGATAGACAGCAAGCATATTAATTTTAAGATGCATAACCGTTATTGCTACACAAAAGATATATTAAAATAAAAGATTTTCCTTTACAATTTAAACAAAACCAAATAGTTAAGTATTAAATCTATGTATAGTTGTATTGCCTTAGTGTTTTATAAAATATTAAAAATAGATAAAGACTGTATTTAAGTAATCTGTAAAGACAGATACATGTATACTTAAAAGATATATAAGATACTTTTCATTATAAAACTACCATATGGCGGGCCGGGGAGGATGCTGAAATGCAGACTTAGAGATCGCTTGAATGATTAGATCATTCAAGGATGAGATGTTTTTCTCATGGAGGGTTTGGTGGTTGTTTATCTTATATTGTCCTCAGTTATGATCTTGTAATTTACTTTTATTGGGTGTCTATAATCTATTGTAATACTGTTGGAAGAAGAAAGAACAAGTCATTCTATTCATGTACACACATCTACACATTGTTACGAGTATATGAATATGGATAAAAGCAAAGCTAATATAAATCCAATTGCAAAATGTATATCTCTTAATGTAAATGGTTTAAATAATAGCTGCAAAAGGGGAAGTCTTTATAGATATTTAAAGCTATGTGAAGCGCAACTAGTATTTTTACAGGAAACACACCTTACACAGGAAGACATAAATAAAATAAACAATAAAAATGATACAATACTAGTAAGTTCCACCTATAATCAGAAGCGAAGAGGAGTAGCAATTTTGTGGAAAAGCACTACTTTAATGCCTAAAATCATAAACGCGTTCCATGACAACTCATGAATGTTTTGTCTAGTGACAATATCTATCAATGAAATTATATATACATTAGTGAATATTTATTGGATACCAGGACTAGGTGTTAGAGTGGCCAAACAACACTTAGAAGACATTGTACAATATACCAAAGGCAATTTAATCATAGCTGGAGATTTCAATTGCATTATAAAAGAAACTGACACAAATACTAAAACTACACGTAAGAGATCACCTTTAACAAAGTTGTTATCTGAGTTTATTGAAACTTTTAATATAGTTGACATAAATGAGTATGCTATCCCAGATTCACTATTCTTTACACATTTTTCCCATAGACATAATACATACTCTAGAATAGATAGAGTGTACATAACAAAGGATTTAACCTCTAAATTAAATAAAGTCAAGACAATTTCTTGTCCATTTTCGGACCATAACACCATAACGTTTGAGATAGACTTATGTTTCAAGAGAAGGATATCAGTAACAAGAATACCATCTTACATAACAAATCTCAAAGATTTTAAGGAATTTTATATTAAAGAGACACAAACATTCCTAGATATCAATCTTACAAAAGATGTATCTGAAATATATATATGGGATGCATTGAAAGCATACCTATATGGAAGAGTGGTGGGATGGTATAAAAATAAACAAAAACAGTGGAATAAGGAATTAATGGAATTACAGTCAAAAGTAGATAATTTAAAGCTTGATATTCAAAATGGAAACACCAACTTAATAAAAGAACTAGAAGATACTAATAAAAAATATGCAGAGATGCTACTCCACAAAACAATGATCAACTTAGAAAAAATTAAACTATGTTACTATTCAATGAACCCTAAAAACCAATGAAGAATAGCAAATAGGACTAAAAAGATTATTAAAACAAATCAAATCAAGGAAATACATAATATAGAAACCAAAAAGAAAGTATCTGATTTAGAAGGAATACTAGAAGCTTTTAGGCTATTTTTTCATAAACTTAATAATCAAAATGAGAAAACAGAAACACATTCAGCATTGAAAGCTTTTCTCAAAAACAATGTTAAAGTTAGGTTATTAGAGGAGCAGGTACAACTAATAGATAAACAAATAACAATGACAGAACTTAAAGCTGAAGTAAATAAGCTAAAATTAAACAAAGCTCCAGGTATAGATAATATCACCCCAGAAATGTTTAAATTACTATCAAATGAGGTGTTGCTGTTGTTATTGAATGTCTTTACATCAGTTAAAAATGGTAAAGACATTCCTCCTTCTTGGAAGTACACATTAATATCACCAATTCTGAAACAAAATAAAGATCCCAGTGAATGTTCATCATACAGACCCATTTCACTTCTTAATATAGATTATAAAATTTTTATGGCAATACATGCTGCTCGAATAAAACAATTACTACCACTTTTGATAGAGGAGGATCAAACAGGTTTTATAAAAGATAGGAACATTTATGACAACATTAAAAGAATTCTTTCCTTAATTGATTATATAAATGTCACAAAAAACAAAATGAATGTTATTAGCTTAGACATAAATAGCACATTTGATTCAGTGAACTGGGATTATCTGTGGTTAGTTTTAGAAGAATATGGCTTCTCAAACAACTTCACTTTGTTAATAAAATCATTATATGAAAAATCATTGGCTTATATAAAACTGGGATCTTGTCTGTCTAAATCTATTAAAATAACTAAGGGCACAAAACAAGGCTGCCCTCTTTCTCCATTATTGTTTGCTAGTCATTGAACCCTTAGCAAATAATATACGTATGGATAAAAATATTGAAGGAATACAACTAGATAACAGCCTAGAGCTTAAAATTCAACTTTTTGCTGATGATATTTTAATTACCTTAAAAAATAATAATAGCAGTTTAAAAGCATTATGGGACTCAATTCAAAACTTTCAAAACTTTTCAAGTCTTAAATTTAATGAGAACAAAACAAGTGTATTGCTTATAAATACTAATAAAAAAGATCTAAATAAAAAATACCATAAATATATCTCTACCGATAATATAATTATATACTTGGGAATTATAATAACTAACAACCTAGATACTACATAGGTTCATAGGTTCATAGGTTCATACTAGGCTATCTGCCCAAGGGCATTTATAAGCCTAGCCCATAGTTATGTGGCTTTCGCCACCCCTTTAGTTTGAATAAAAACTATGCCTATCATTTTTCTGTGCCTCTGTCAAGCAGTGACACTGAAGTAATCCCTGGGGTATATCTGCGATCTCCCATCCATTGGTCAAGATTCCTCTTGAACAAGGCCAGCGAGGTGCTCTGCCTCACATGCACCGGGATTTTGTCCACAGCATAGGAGTCTCTGGGTGATGAATCTGTCCCTCCAGCACGTTCTATTTATAACCGTGTCAAGGTTTAAGTCTCCCTTGTGGTTCTGAGGATCTAGATTTTTGAGGTGAAGCATATTCATCAAATCTGGGTTTGACATGGCCTTATATTTCAGGCACAGGTCACCTCTGAGCAGCGGTATGAGACTGAATAGAGCTGGAGTTTCTTTCAGTCGGGCAGCATAAGACATATTTTGAGACCCTTTATCCTTTTGGTGAGGAACTTTGGGGCCTTTCAAGCTTCAGCAGGTGTCTGGTCAGATACATTCCAAAGCGGGCATTGTACTCAATCATAGGTCTAATGAGTGATGAGTACAGGGGACGATGACCTCCCTTGATCTAGATGTGAATCCTTCATGATCAGGTGTAGAAGGTTTTCCTAACTACTTTAGCAACATGAGTGTCAAGCGAGGCTACTGTCACTCAACTGGGTCCCCAGATCCCTGATGACTTTTCTGTGCTCAGTGGATTGCCACCTATATGGTAGCTAGGGGTAACCTTGTTTTTCCCGGTATGACTATGCATTTCTTGGCGTTTAACTTCAGGCCATGGCTCTGGCACCAGTTATCCGAGGCCCTTCTGGTGGATATCTGTGTCAGATGTGTTTTCGAAGTTTGCAGTCATCTGCAAGCTTTGTCAGCCATAACCCTCCTGTGTTTGCTTGTACTTTCAGAAAGTAGATGCGAACAAAGAGTGACCAGGACTGAGCCCTGTGGGACACCACTTGTGACAGGCTTTGAGTCTGACATGGCTCCAGCAACTCTGACCCTGTGGGTTCTGTCACTTAGCCAGTTTGCAACCCATCTTGTGATGTATGGGTTTACATTCATGCTGATGAGTTTTTCGATGATACCTGAGTGGGGTATTGTGTCGAAGGCCTTTGCCAGGTCGAGGTAGGCTGTATGGACTGCCTTTCCCTCAATGGCCTTGGTGACTGTCTCGAAAAGTCAACCAAGTTTAAGAGGCAGGATCTGCCTTTGACAAAGCCAAACTGGGTTGGATCCAAAGTCTGCAAGTTCCCTATGTCTTTATTTATGAGTTCCATTTATGATCCTCTCCATGGCTTTGCAGATAAGGCTTGTCAAGCTAATGGGGCGTAATTTCCAGGGTCTGTGGAGGCACCACCCTTATGAAGTGGGACCACAGTTGCTGTATCCTGAGGTGAGGCTAAGATTAAAACAGCTGTCTAACTGTGGGTTTAATTCCATTTTGAGTTCATGAAGCACACCCATGTGTTTTTGCCTTAGTGAGGGCAGTTCTCACCTGGGCGTTGGAGATGTTTGGGCTACAATCTTCTGGAATAGATATCTCTTTTTGGGGGGGGGGGGAGAAGTTTGCACTGAACCCAGCAGCCATGTTAGCATGTGTGGTTCATTTTATTTTCATTTTTTTTGAACTATTCTGCATATCTCTGCATATTTCCTCCTAGGTTTCTAACATAGCTAAAGAAGAAGGCCTTATGATTGTCTTTAGAGTCCTTGGCGATTTTCTCTCAAAATTTGCCTTGGATGATTTTATGAGAGCTCTTAGTTTTTTACTTATAATGATCAAAGGTGTCTTACCCTTCAAGGATTTTCTCTCTCTTTGTAGTAGCTTCCTCCTTTTTGTTGTAGAGCTTTTGTTTTGGGGGGTCCACCAGACTACTTTGGTACAGAGAGTCTTAGTTTTGTTTGGGATTGCCTGATCCATGCAGTCCTGTAGGTGCTGGTAGAAGGCATTTGTAAGTGATTCAGCGGTTTGAGTAATGTTTACCACTGGCTGGGCCTTTTTTAGAAGTGTGAAATCGGCTTTGAGAAGTTTGTTTCAGGTGGGGGGGATGAGGACCTCCAGTTTATGATCTGATCTCACCGTTGAACATTTTGATCCCATGTTCGTGATGATGAGATCATTTCTCCTCTTGTGGGAATGGTGACTAGTTGTTCCATGGCATTTGAGTTTATGAACTCCAGGAATCTTTGGGTTAGAGGTGTTCGGACTTGAGTAGTGTTCCCAGTCTATATTAGGGTAGTTGAAGTCACCTAGTATGATGGTCAATGTTTTCAGGAAGGCCATGTGAGGTTCCTTAGTTTGAGGTGGCCTGTAACATGCTACAAATTGAAGAGCAGTCTTGCCGTTAATTGCACCTGGATGGTCTCTGTTGAGGGTGAAACCTGTTAGTGCTGGGGTGCTCTCAAACCAGGAGCCTTGAACGGTTTCTGTCACAGCACAGACATCGATGTTCTCCATATTGAGAAGGGCCTCATCTTGAGAGTGAGACTTCTGGCACTTAGTTTTTTTTTTTTGGTGTTCTAGGGTGGTAGGTTTAGAATTTGAGCCTTGCCTAAAAGGCACTATGGGGTGCCAATATCCGAAGCCGGGTGACAGGTGCTGTCCAGCATGTCATCCCAGGCAGACATTAAAGCTGATCATCTTATCACTGTATTGTGGCATCATTCTAGGTGAAGGTAGGATACTGCTCAAGGTCAGGTATGTCCCGTTGAGAGACCTGAGTGCTTGTGTTATGTGGTGGATACCTTCTCCTTACTGTCTGACTATGGAATCACCTGACTGTTTGACACTCTGTGTGGTCTTGTGTTGGGTCATGAGGTGGTAGTTGTTTGGGTGTCTGCTTTGGTGGCCTCTGCTGTTTTGGTACATTTTTGATCAGAGCCTTGTGTATGATTTGAAGTTGTGATGGTACCATGTGTGACTGGGTATGTATTGTGTGTGGTTACCTTCTCCTCCTGTCTGGTCTTGCCAGTCCTATGTTTGGCCGTATAGTTGCATCTCTGCATGTATTTGTGTTTGTAACATTGCCTCAATATTCCAGTTGAGCTGGAGAGGACAACATACTAGAAGTAGTAGATAAAGAGGGAAGTGGGTTTTAGGCTGGTGGGGTACTAGCAAGTACTGTAGGAGTAAGTGCTAGGAATAGTCTACTTGGGAATCAAGTGTTATAGGATATGCTGGTTAGATCAAGTTCTAAGGAAAATTTGAAGAGTGGTAGATGGCCCTAGTTTAGTGTGCAACAGTGAATGGACTACTAGTTTCTGGCTGAAACTTCAACAGGAATAAAACAAAGCCCAGGGATCAGCAACTCTGAAACTGGACAAACAAGAGATTTTTAGACAGTAAATGCTATAAATTGAAATATGTTGAAATTGAAATAAATTATAAAGAGACCTTAAATAATATTAAAAATCTAATACAAAGATGGAATAAATTCTTCTTTTCAATGGAAGAAAGGTTTATATAATTAAAATGATCATATTTCCAAAAATTCTTTATGTCATACAAGCTTGTTCTTTGCCACCAGCTAAATCGCACCTAAAACAATTAAATGATTTAATGGTAAGATTCCTATGGTATCCAAAAAAACCAAGGATAGCTATGAAGTATCATCTAGATGATTGGGATATAGGTGGCATAGGTTTACCAGACATAGAAATATATTTGCATTCATCCATTATTAAAACAATATCATTATGGCTAAATACAAAATATACATCAAAATGGAAGCTAGTTCATGAGAGAATCTGGTTAAAATCAGGATTTGTAGTAGCAAATAAGTATACAGATTTCATACCAAACAATTTTCTATGGCTGATGAAGGAATATATGATGATACATAAGAATAAAAATATAAGTTCCAAATACATTACTTATACATTAAAAATTTTCCAAAATCTTATTAATAGCAATCCTGATATTAAAGCATGGTCATTTCTTTTATATCCAGTAGCGTACACACAAGGTAATATAATAACATTTAATATGGAAGTAGTCAACATGCTTAAAGAAAAGGGATGAATATATTGGCATCAATTGCTAAACTCTGGAAAACCTCTGACAATAGACCAGATTAAACAGAAATTAAATATGGAAGATAGTTTGTGGTTTGATGTACAAGAATTAAGACAGTATATATTAAGCAAACAAGAAACAATGCAACCATCAATAAGACAAAATGTTCCTAACCTTATAGAACATATAATATTACTAATGAATCAACCCATTACTGGAAAGGGATACTTATCATCTATTTATAAAACAAACAAAAAAATAAAAATGCATAATAATGACAAAATATGGAATTATTATAGATCAGTTAATGGACATGTGCCAAATGACAGAGATAAAAAACTAATTCTTCTCTCACCAAAGCAGACATCACCGCCATTCCATTGGAGACGTTTTACATGGCAATTCATACACAGATCTTATGTAACCCCTCATAAAATGGAACTTATGTTTAAGAAAAATATTGGCTGCTGGAGATGTGATTTATCAATAAAAGCAGACTGGCAACATATGTTCTATGAATGCCATTTGATTAAACCATATTGGGATAAAATAAATTATTTTCTGCAAATGGTATTCAATGATAAATTCCAGATTTCCAAATCTATTATTTTGTTTAATGCAACTGTACCCAACTGTGTGCCAAGAACAAAATATATAATCTTATGGACTCTCCTAGCTATTGCAAGGAAGAAAATTATATCAAACTGGAAATCCAAAGCTTCTCCAACTTTTAAGCAATTCATGAATATGGTGTCAGCAGTATTGCAATTGGAAATGAACACTATTAAAGGAAGAACTGAAAGAACTACATCATTATACGTAGCATGTCAAAAAGTAACTGAAATACTGGAGAATAATGATGCTGCAGATTATAATCCGGAAACAATTGTATAGAAAGTCAATTATATGTCAACAATAGACACCCTTGTAAATACTTTATTTTGGTTTTAATGTTTGATATCTGTTTAGAGGTTTTAGCCTACACATGTAATATATCGCTGATATCCTGTATATGCTCAATGCACATGCTGTAGATAGTTATTCCTATGTATAAGTATTTTCTACTGTTAATTTTTTTGTAAAGTATTACATCAGTAAGAAAAGTTTAGAACACAGACTCAACTGTACTTTAACCCTTAACTTATAACTACTACCACAAGAGTAACCAGACAGCAGTTGTATATTTTTACATTCATTACTCTGTATGTGTGCTAACCGCCACACAACACCTCTTAGCATGTTTCCATGGTCGCAAACCACACGATGCATTGTATCTGTTTTGAAACTGACTACTGTCTGCTTCCTGTCTGCAGGTGCCCTGAGCTTGCAGGTGTTGTGGGAGCTTGTGTCTGCCATGCAGTGCCGCATAGTGCGTTTGCATGATGGTAAGCAAAAGTTGCAACAATGTATCCATTTTGAAATTGACTAATGTATGTTTCCTATCTGCAGGTGTTTTGGACCTGCAAGTGTTGATAACCATTGCACAATGCCACTTAGAAGGATTGTGCTATGGTCAGCAAAAGAGATAACAATGTATCTTTTTTTGAAATTGAAAATGTCTGCTTCATGTGTGGGCAGTTAAATCATGTTTGCATGAAGGTAAGCAATGCACAAAGTGACAGGCAAAGTTCATCTTGTATTAATTTCTAAGATGTTATTATGTTTCATCCTTTAAAAATAAATGTGGGATTTCAGCCATGACCTCCAGATAGCATACACTGTGTGGTTCATGATGTTTACCAGGTGTGCTACACACAGACTTGATTCATAGTCACAGGTATAATTTATGCAGTCTTTGTCACAGAAGTATGTTACATGAAATGTATTTGATTTTCCCATATCATTGTGTTTGAGCCAAGCCAAGTGCCATGCAAATATTAAAATAAAATGAACATAAACAACATTACAAAATAAATTTTACCACATATTATATATTTTACACAACTCTGGATTTGAACTGTCAGAATAATGAACCTAAAAAAACAGGAAGGGTGTCTTATCTTTCTTTGCCACAGAAACAGCTTTGCAGCAGGAATGCAAATCACTGTGCATACAAGGCAAGTCTCATATCATCCACAGTCTTAACAATACATATAACACTTGTACAGTCCCACTTGTTTGTATATGTGCTAATTGCATATTTAGTGCAATGACTGATCACACAACCATTTTTGAGTACTGTTTGCATCAGTGTATTTGTATTGTGTTCATTGTTCTTTTATCAGAGCTGTAATCTTAGAAATGCAGTCTGTAGGGCATTTTGTATCATTGCCCTTAAAATGTATGAGACTATTTTATGACAATAAAGGCAGGGGAGTTTGGCTATTAGTGAACAGAAACTGAGAAATGTGTGCTGCTCTCTTCCATTTAAAACTTTGATACAATTACTTCTACACACACCCAATGCAGGTAAGGGAGTCTGAATTGCTGTTGCATTTTCCTTCTCCCTACCAGTAATCATTCACAGATGCACAACTAACACTGGGGGAGTGCCTGAACTATGTTTTCATTTGCTACATGGAGCCAAGATTTTAGGATTCAGTAATACTAATGAGTTCACACCTCTTTTGCATCTTCACTATGCTCACAGGTCTGAATCTATACTATAAAAAGATAACCATGCAGCTAGCGATCCAGAAGGTGAGGAGAGTTCTATATGTGGACATCACAAAAGAAGATTGCTATTAATTTGGGTTTATCTGCACAGGAGACTTCTGATCTTGATAAGGTATGATTGACTTTTTCAATTACATACTAGATTGCTCACGTTACTAGGGAAAAAAAAAATATATATATATATATATATATATATATATATATATATATATTAACAAATGCAACTTTTATCTGTATGCATGTCTTAGAAGTTTACTGATGGCATAGCCATTTTTCTCAGGGCATTTTACTTTCTCAGATACACAGCCTTATTAAATGTCATTACAAGTGTTACTATTACAACTGTTTTTCTTTAAACTCATCTATGTTATTTCAGTGAAATAGTAAATGTCCTTTATTGTCAATGACACAGGGTGTTAGTCTTCTAACATGGCCCATAGACACCTCTAGGAGAGTGCTGGGCACAGGTAGAGGTGACTGGCAATCATATAAAAATGACTTTTCTGTTGTAAATGTGAACACATTTTGTGACATTTTTTTTGAAAGCACTTATGGCTGATGTGTTATTCCTTACTTGGTACAAACTGTCATTTGCCTGTTGTTGTGGAGGTGGGGGCACCAAGTTCCATTTGCATGTTACCACAACCAAAAACTTTTTTTAAAGAGGTTTGCTCTTGTTCTTTCTTGTATTGGATCAAACCTTGGTTTGTATGTGATTATGATATGTTACAATCGCATAACATTTTATATTTTAATACCTTATGTTTTATGTTTCTCTAATATGTAATACTGCAAAATTAATAACGTGTGTGTGTGTGTGTGTGTGTGTGTGTGTGTATATATATATATATATATATATATATATATAGATCAGTATTTTTATTTATGTAATATTTGTGTGAAGTATCCTTTTTTTGTTTATGACACCCAAGTTTTGCAATCCCTGCAAACCCCCTTCGGTGACTCCAAAAATTATGTGACTGTACAAGTATTTAGGTGGCATGGTGCCTTTCTGCTTGAGATAGGATGTGGGGATATGTCTATCAAAATGCAAATTTGGAACCAGATAGTGAATGGCATCAATGCCGTGGGGTGGGGGGTGTAGCAGGAATCATTATCAGGTGCATCATTGGGCCACTGACATGATTTCATCAGCCCAGAGGACAGCAGCTGCAGTGACCCATGGACAGCTGGCTACACTGGAGCAGCTGCTACTGAACCACGACTGTCATCAAATGAAGACTTCCTGTCCACTTTCAGAGATCCAGAGAGCTCAGTGGAAAGTACATGACAGCATGTGATTGATGTTGATGCTGATGTTTTAGGGAGGACAACTATGTCTCAGGATGAGCTTCCAGGTAAACTTACATATTTCAAGTTTTAACATTTTCTTGTATAGTAAAATATTGAAAGTAAGAATTAATTTTCTTAATACTTTTTTTGGATGGGTGGGGGACCTATTGATAAATTGATACATTTAACAAAACATTCTTTTTCATTACACATGGGTTTTTGGGTGGATGTGTCAGCCAAGTTTCAGTTAAAAGTATTGTTAATGGACATATACAGGCAAAAAAAAATCATCCCACTGTGCTATTGGAATTGTGATGATGGTGTCCTTACCTATTACTTAACTTCTTCCAGGAACATCCTCCCTAGCAAGTGTGGAGTCATCTGCACATGGTAAGCCAAACATTTTTATTTGAGTACTGATGAGAATTTGACAGAAATATGCATTTATCCATATGTGTGAGGTGGGTGTCATGAGTGTGTGTGTGTGTATTGCCCACTATCTGTGATAGTGGCACCAGTGTTAGCTTGTTAGCTTATATTAAATTGTAATATAGGTATCAATTTCTTTCCCATTTTTGTTGCTTATTATCACAGGTAATAATGACAATGGAAGTGTAGGACTCTTACCACCTAATGTCAGATGATCAGCAGACTCTGATGATGATGGTGCCAAACAGAAGCACAGTCGGGAGGTGCAGAGGTTGACTATGACATTGAGGTCGACATTCAGCCATGCCTTGTATTTGCATCAGACACAGAAAGTAGGCCTATGCATAACTATTCCAGTGAGTCCACAGATATTGGACAGGTGGAGGGTGAGACACTTGATCAGGGTAGTGTGGTTATGGTGGCTTCAGTGCCTGTTGACTCTGGCTGTAGTCAAAGTGAGGGCGAGGTGTCACACAGAAGGGTTGTTAGGAGTACTCAGAGGAGGCCTGCTGTCTATGCTCCACCTGATTCTGGTGTGTCTATCTGTGCCACTTAATGTATGTTTAGGGCCATCATGGAGGCACAGACATTCTAATAGGAACTTAAATGGAAATGCTTATTGTTGTAGATGTGACACAGGCTGACATGCATGACTGCCTCTACTGTGTTGCCCATTCAATGGATCGAATGAATGACATGATGGAATAGGTGCATTCCTCTCAACTGTCCAGATTTTCACAGAATGTTCAGATCTTTGCCTCACATTTTTGGTTTGTTTGGATTGAAGTAAAAAAATAACGAAAGACATTTGAGTTTCAGACTTAGTTCCCTTCAGAAAATTCATACTAATGCAAAAAACTGTTGCTCTATCAACCTTCTAAGTTTGTAATAACAATATTTAAAAATTGTCCCTATTTTTGGGCGTTTGTCCCCCCATTATTTATTGTTTTGCCCAGATTTCTTGCTCTAAGAGGTTGAGAGGTATGAATGGGTAGCATCATTGATGGAATGTATGCTGTAAGGGGCACAACATTCATGTGGACATAAGTTAGGCACATCATCTGATGTTAGCCGACATGGTCATGGCCTGTCACTGTCCTGTAGTGGCAGTTTTTCCACTGCTCCATCAGTGGTTATGGTGTCACCACCCAGACATGGTAGGCCATGGGATCATGGTCCTGGGCATACTCGTGAGGAGAGCTCATTAGTTATGTTCAGGTAGCAGCAGTGCATCTGACCATGGGCATGGATGTACTAGTGCAACAGTACAACTCCTGGCAGAGCCAGTTCTCAGGTTCAGTGATGACGATGATGAACTGTCACCTCTACCATGCAAGGGTCATACCTGTATGACATACCAGGAAGAAGAGCTTGCACAGAGCTTGGCTGTGTTCTTGCAGACACTCAAACATGTTTCACCTTGAGTGCCCTTACAGACAGACACACACACACACACACACACACACACACACACACACACACACACACACACATATAACAGTTATATGGGCAGTTGTGAGGCTTATATCTGTCTCAGTGGCCATTTGTTATCCAAATGTCTTCCTATCTGCCTTTCTTACACACACACACACACACTAACTAGCTTTCGTATCAGCCTTGACTTCCTGACCCCCCCCCCCAAACCACACCCTGTGCAAATAATGATAACTGTGCCATATCCCTTGATTTTCTCTTTTAGGGTCAGGGATACATAAGTTTTTTTGTCTGATGCCCAATGTGCAGAGCTGACCGAGTGCTTAGTATATATATATATATATATATATATATATATATATATATATATATGTGTGTGTGTGTGTGTGTGTGTGTGTGTGTGTGTGTGTGTGTTGGACCAACACAACTAGACCAAGTCATAAATAAAAGTCGGACAAAAACACCAAAATAGGGACAATTTTGAAACAGTTTCATCTCAGAAACTTAGAAAGTTGATAGAATAACAGGTTTTGCATTACCATGACTTTTCTGAGGGATAGTAAGCCTAAAACTGAAATGTCTGTCATTATTTTCTAACTTCAGTCGTTAATGATTTGTCAGTACAAAACTATGAGGCCAAACTCTGGACATCTTTATAGTTGTGGCTCTGTCCTCAGGTGTACTAGGAAAATGTATGTAGTCACTGGCATGGTGTATTACAGCATTTAGGAATTGATGTAGGATCTCGGATACTGATACCTGTGGCACTTCCGGCATGTCCCCTTTTGGTCTGTGGAAGGTTCCTGTAGCTAATATTCTAAGTGCTGCACATACATTAGTCTCAACCAGTATTGTTTCCCCTTGGTTTGTCCTTGCTGTCAGTTGAAGACGACATAGGTTACAGAGTTCCTGCAGTGTGTCTCTATCCACCCTGTAGCACTGTACAATTTCCACCTCATGCAGACCATGAAAAGTTAAACTGGCTCTAAACTCCCTTCTCCTTCTTGGTTCTGGTCTATTAGCAGCAGCATAGACTTGGGCCTGCTGCACATACACATGAATAAGAGCAGCAGCAGCCCCTAACCTTCTCTCTGTGTACACTAGTTTCAGTGGCTGTATTCCAGTAGGTTTTGGAATTCACAGGTAAAACTTGCACTAAGGCCACGATTGCTTTATAGTTTGTTGAATAGAAACTCCATCCTGGATTGGTTGATTAGCATGCAATTCAGCTGCTTATGTTGTAATTATCATGCCATGAGGTATACCATATTTGCGCTGCTGAACACGATGTATAGAGATGCTTACTGAATACAAAATGGTGCACTAGTGAGACGTGCACACAGTTGTAAGAGACTATGTAGACTTTATTGAATCTTGCACCGTGATTGTTTTAAGTTATGTTGCAACAAATGTTACAGTTTATGGAAGTGATTGAGCAGAAAGAAGTAAGAAAATAAAATGTACATTTAATTTCTCAGAGATCTTATTTTCCAAGAGGGCATGGATATATATATATATATATATATATATATATATATATATATATATATATATATATATATATATATATATATATATATATATATATATATATATATATATATACATAGGTCTACTTCAGTAGACCAAATTTACACTTACCCGAAACCCAGTTAACTGAGATAACTCCACCAAAACCAAATTACAACAAAGCCATGAACCATCAATACTTTGAACAGGGAAACTAACCACTTGGCCACCAGAACACAAAAGAAAGCACCAAAACTAAATTAAAGCCATACTAATGGGGTACTTTGCTCCCCACCTCACCCCACCCCCCAACTAAACATACCAACTCCAAGATCTCACTATACTGGGGAAAAGGACAAAGTTCACCCCAGTGTCCAAGTGGTTAGTTTCTCTATTCAAAGTATCGGCAGTAATAAGGTTTCAGTGGAGTTATGGTTAATTGGGTTTTGGGTAAGTGTTAATTTGTTCTATTGAAGTAGACCCATATATATATATATATATATATATATATATATATATATATATATATATATATATATATATAAAGAGGATAATGACTAAATTGAAAAGAATTATTCACTTAATTGGTAATGATATTGAGGAACTGGACCACCATATTGCTATTGAGATGGTTTGTAAAATGAGTCCTGTGGGTGTGGAGGATAAATAGGAAGAACACAACTGTCAAGTTGAAAAGAAGAGAGTACATGTGCAGAAAGGTAGTCTTGTGATGGCCAGAAAGGAATTATATCTCAACTTGAGTAGATAACTAAGTGATACAGATTTTGCAAGCCCTGCAAGTGGTGGTTTTATAATGGAACTAATGTTCTCAAACTGGATTTTGATGGTCATGTGGCACTAATGTATGAATACAATCTTTTCACTAGAAAAGTAATGCTGAGTTATTTTTAAATTGTTTAATTACAAGCAATATATTATATTTTATTAATAAGACTGTGGTTCTAAGAAGAGACTAAGGACTTTTTGTGAACTCATAAAATAATAACTTTGCTTTAATGAAAGGTAAGACAAATACTGTATGTCACCAATTATTGCAGTGTTTTTCTTGTTTTCAAATCTACATAATCTTAATGTTACACATCTGTTTGCATGTTTTCTCTTAGTATCTTAGACAAAATGTAAATCTGTGAGACAACATCCCAAATCAGTGATAAACATAAGTTACATGAAGCTAGGAATGTAATATTAAATTTAAATAACATGAGAAATGTGAGGAGTGATTTTTCATTTATCTCCAATGCTTTTGTTAAATGTTTGATATATTCATAAAATTTGGTTATGTCATTGCTTATCTATATAAAGGAGACGTTCTTTAAAAATGGAAGGAAGAAATAATTGAAATAATACCAATAAGAAGAACAAAATAAACTCTTTTATCTAAGTTGAATAGTTTCTGGCATCTAGTAGTTCAACTTTAATAATATGTGAAAATGTTAAAAGTCTTCTTATACTTATCTGATAGTTAACTAGTAAATGCTATCTCCTGCTATGTTATGAGATGTATTGTATAACTATAAAAATAAGGGAGCTTTAACATAAGATTGTGTTTATAAATGTAATGATAGATAAATATTATTGAAATTCTAGGTTATCCTTCAATTTAGAGGCACATCTATAAAGTAAAATTAATAGAAGAATGACATTTATGGGAGGGTTGAATCAGTAGCTATTGTAACATAAATATAATATAACTGAACATGTTTTATTGCTAGAAATGTACAAGGCATAGTTATCTACAAAATACTATCGGAGGTAAATACGATGTTTAAGTAGTAGAAGCTTTAAAAACGATTAAAGGAAAATTTGTGGTATATAGATATATTACATAATAATAGGATGTATAAGTGAACCCCAATATACAAAGGAATAGCTGCTCCAAAGTTATGTATTACTATGGAACTGTAGAATAGTCTGAATGGTAGGATTTACAGATCATGAGTGGAATAATAACCAATAAAAGTTGTTGCATGTATGTTAATGAATATATAAACAGAAGAGAAATAGTTTCTGAGAGAAGTAAGTTGACACGGTATGGCCAAGCCAGATGGAGTCCATGGGGATCTTGTCTTATTAGGACACCTAAAAGGTAATGAAAACAAATATTATTTTAACTGAATTGGTGAAATGAGGGGGCGTGACTTAATTTGATGTTTGCAGTTTATAATTCCTTATTGCAGCCACTGAGTTATTTCACCCTCCAGAAGATGAGTGAAGGCTGCCCTAGGTTTAATGATGAATTTAAATGTAATTATTTTTCTATATAGTAAACAATGAATGTGGAGAAAGGCTGATAAAGAATGATTAGCTTTGATTAACCTGCTTGAAGGAGCTGGGATATGGAAAAAAATGTTTGGAAGTGCATGATATTTAGTTTTGAAATAATGGAAAGGATTTGCTAACCTGAGTGATTGCGTAAGGATGAGTTTTCATGAATTAGTGTCTCCTGGTGGTGAAACCTCAGGGGCTTTAGGAAATTATGGGATAGCTTATTTTATCATATACCTGAAAATGATAAGACAAGACAAAATAATAATCACTGAGGTTTATTGTACCAGCACAATATTGCATATGAAGGTCTTCTAAAATGAATGGATAGCAGACAGAAAAGACAGCAGCAGTTTACAACCACTGGAAAAAAAATGTGTGGGGAGGGAGAGGGTGAGAGAGGGGGAGAAGAATAGGTGATCACAAACCAAAATTGTATTTTATTTCAAAGTAAAGCCACTCAAATACTTAATGGATGACCTGACCTAATTCAATGGAGGCTAAAACTACTTTAAATCTAGAAGTAAGACCCGTGTTTGGGAGGGACTCCACAGGTCCAATTATGAGATACTTATCATGATTCATGTAATTTTTTAAAATATTTTTCTTGCTTTTGTTTAACTATTTTAGCATTTTAATATTGCTTATGCTATAATTTTATAGATTTCTTGTTTATGCCCCTAGTAAGTTTATGGAAGCAATAATGTCCTCCAGGACAATTCATATTTCCACAGTATATTCAGGTTTTTGCCTCATACTGTGGTCTGTTTGTCATAAAATGTAAAGTTTTCTTGCAATTCATTGAGAACTGATGTCATAATGAGTTACATTTTAGTTTCAGACTTCATACGCTTTGTTAAATTCATGCTGACTCAAAATGTATTATTTTAGCAAATGCCTATGTTTATAAAACCAGTAATTAAAATCTGTCCCTTTTTTTTGGTCTTTTGTGTCCCAATTATCTTTCACCTTGTCAGAGTTCTTGCATTAATAGGTTAAGAGGTGTGTTGGGCATTATTGGGGAATAACAGACTGCTCAGGCTATTGTGACTCCCAGCGCCACAAGTGGAGGTCATATCTACCCCTGAAAGGTCTGTTATTTCCCCTATAATGCCCACCTAGAGGTAATTTTTTGGGCTTAGATAATTGGATTTCTGTTTAATTGTTTAACTTCTTTTCTATTAGTACAGCATTCTTGCTTACGTAAAAGTTTTCTTTTGCCTCATATTTCAAAGTTACTGTGGTATATGTATTTGCTGGAGGAAGTATTTCACATTCAAAAATATACATATTTAAAGCCCCCCCACACACACACACACATTGGCTCATGCACACACACTCATACACAAACTAAAGCACACAAATATTTTCAGCAGTTACAGCTATTTTTGTTGACTGAATATACATCAGATGTCGTATTGTGATGAATGAAAAAATATATAGTATATAAGAAAATACAAGTTTGCAACCCCCATCATGCCTCCCATCTGTTTCTGATTTTTCAGAACATCCCTGATTTTGGCTCATAGTTTTGCACTGTCCCTCATCAACAAAAGAGGATTGCAGACATTCAGTAATGGCAGACGTTAGAATTTCACACTTCTTTTACAAAACAATTCATATTGAGGGAAAATTATTTTAAAGAAGTTGGGAGGAACTATGCCTACTGTCTCTCTCCCTCTCTCTCTCTCTGTCACACAGACACACACACACACACACACACACACACACACACACACACACACACACACACACACACACACACACACACGTGCACGCACATGCACATGCACACACACACGCACATGCACACACACTCACTGAAAGATGCAAATAAAGTAAATACAAACAATTTCAAAGTAATTGCAGTACTTTTCATTATTTGCACCTCACCAAATACAGACTTTTAAGCCACTGTTAGTTAAAGGAAAGTAAAACAGCAAGTCCTTGGTAGCTGTATTTTTTTATTTTTCTTTTTTCCCTTTTTATGCTTGATAAACAGCTCAGCTAAGCCACATTTAGAAAGCATAAAAGTAGTGGTGTTTGGCTTTTTTTCAGCCCCTGCTTCTCCCAAGAGATAATGTTACTGTGACGTAGTAGACTTGTTTTTTTATAGGGCAATATCTGTATATTAATACCCAGTGGGGGAACATAGGGTATCACTGTACTTTTTACCCATTATCTCGGGCATTTTGCATTTGCATCACTTTTGCAGGTGATAACATTTTTTGGTTGGCTGGCTGCATTTGTTATGTTTATTGTATTTTACTTTATGTTGTTTTTTATTTTTTTATGTATCTGATTTTATTTTAGTTAAATTGTATTTGTATATGATTCATTTATGTGTTTGTAATGCTGACTTTCTGTACATAGACCTAGATTAATAAATATCTACAATCTGCCCTATGAACATATGCTTGGTATTCATTAAACAGCTCTACATCTCATGCTCAGCTTCAAAAAAGGGTAAGCAACAGAATATGCTAATGAAAGCATAAGTGGGTGAAATACATGCTAATGAAGCAATTCAACATAGCTGAGCTATTCAGGAACATATAAAAGTGACATGTACATGCCATGCTTCCTTTCGGCCTTGTACTCCTTAGAATACAACCACAAACATACTTACTGTTAGGGGTTGCTGTTACTACTATCATTAATTTGCCTATGCAACAAGCTTTAATATAAGGCGCTACTACTGCTGCTGCTGCCAGACCCCAGCCTAGAAGTCGAAGGAGAAGAGTGCTCAGGCCTTGTTTTGATATCATGGACTAAATTATACAGAAATAGTAGACTGCTGCAGGGTGGGCAGGGATACTTTAGAGGAAATATGCAACCTTTGCTGCCCTTACCTGAGGCCCCAGGGAATATTTGGAAAACCCATTGCAGTGGACCCCAAGGTATGTGTAGAATTATATATACTAGCTACAGGCACTTTTAAGATACTCACAGGGGATATATTAGGGGATATCACAGACCTCAATCTCAAGAATATTACACCAATTTCTAAATGCAATACTGCAACACGTAAGGGGTCATATCTAGTTTTTTGTTAACTCAGAGTAGAGTGCTACCACCATGAAACATTTGTATGACATATCACAGCTCTCTGAGGTTCTGGATGCCATTGACTGCACACACATTGAAATAAAAGCCCCACATGGTGAACAGGGAAGGAGTTACATCAGCAAGAAAGGATATCATTCTGTCAATTGTCAAGTTGTCTATAATTTGCAAAGGATTATTTACAATGTGTGTACAGGTAACCCTGTCAGTTTTATTGACTCAGACATATGGCACACCTGTGACCTGTATGTAAAGTTTTCTAGTGGCAAATTTCCACAAGGGCATCTATTGGGGATGCAGGTTGCACACTTGAACCTTAGCTCATAATACCCATGAGAAACTCACACAACCCCACTAAATAGGGTTACAATGATGCACATGCTCAAACTAGAAATATTATAAAGCATGTATTTAGCTTGCTCAAATCAAGGTTCCAATGTCTAGATTCATCTGGTGGTGCCCTACAATATGACCCAGACACCTCTGTCAAATGACTCATACTCTGTGCCATGTGGCACAATATAATTCTCAGGAAATAGCTGCAACAAGAGCAACAAGGCCAAGGACTGCAGTTCTCAGCACCACAGGTAGGGCCAGGAGGGCCAGCAGACACAGACAAGGAGTACAAGAAAGAACAAGCAGCTATGTAGCAGGCAAATGTGGGCGTGCATAATAGCCCTGGCTAAGAGGCAGAGGACAGCACACACACACTCACTACCTAACTGAGAACCAAAGGCTCATACAAACAGTAACAATGGTATATGCAAAATTAGTAACATTTACATACCCATGTAATAGTTGTGTTCTTATCAGGCAGAGGAAATCCTAGAAGAGACAACTTGTAGCAGCAGCACAAAACAAGTTAATTGGTGAACATGTGAAGAAGAGATAGAAATGATTGCTGTTATATACAAGTATTGTTTGTCATTAAGATAAAACATGGTTTAACTGTACAAAAATGTCAGCAGTAGCTAATAATCAATACACACAACAGAAAAATTAAGCTGCAAGATACTGTGCATCAGGCAATAAAGTTGTCTAATGTAGACAACCCAACAGTGACCAGGGCAATTTTAGCATCATTTGCACAAGGTGCTGATCAAGTACTAATTATTAACTAGTAAGACTGCATTACTAACATTACTACTACAGATGCAATACAAATAAAATATATAACAAACATTTGAACTTGGGCATGAAAAACATAATAGCAATTTGTATGATACTTTTGATTAAAGCCGGTGGGTGAGTAATCCTTCACTAGTTAGCCACTCTGTGCATCAAACATAGGCAATCCTAAGTCACACAGAAATGTGCCAAGGGCAGGATTTAGTTGTCATTACTTGCACAAAGTGGTAGGGAACATTAATGGAGGCCATGCCTGACACCAGACAAGTGTGTGCATATGAGTTAGAAATGAAGTTAACAGCAAGTATCCATTGGCTTGGCTAATAGCAACAGATGTGAATCATTCATTAGTAATATTTATATACGTGTGTGTGTGTGTGTGTGTGTGTGTGTGTGTGTGTGTGTGTGTGTGTGTGTGTGTGTGTGTGTGTGTGTGTGTGTGTGTGTGTGTGTGTGTGTGTGTGTGTGTGTGTGTGTGTGTGTGTGCGTGTGTGTGTGAAGTCGTATGGCCAAGACAAGTTTTACTGTGTGTGGGTCTGTAGGAATACAATCAAAGCATTTTGCTAGCACTGCACCCTAGCATCCTTTACAGGTGTGAGCCATGCATGGTAGAGGATTAATTTCACCATCACCTCCCTAGACCATTTGAACTACCTCTGCCAGGAGTTGCACTGCAAGTTCCATGGCCCTGGCTAGAAGTTGTGGTGTTACCTGAATGTGAACGATGTTTACTGGATGAGCTTTCATCACGACTGTATCCATGACCACAACCACATGGTCTACCATGTCTGGATATGGACCTCAATCAGTGATGGAGCAGTGAAAGTAGTGTAACTATGGGTCTGGGATCTGTCATGGCCATATCAGCTTTCTGGCCACACAAATTCTGTCCCTCTCCCAGCAGATGTTCCATTACAAACACTGCCAGATCCAGTTTGTCACTCATCTCGTCCAAGGAGTCACCATCATGGTTCAGGCAATCTCACATGTTGGAATGCACAACATTCAGTAGTCTCATTATTTCTTCCAAGGCCCTGGTGGAACATGCTTGTGCCTCCATGACAGCCCTACACATATGTTGTGTGGCACCTACTGACAAACCAACATCAGGTGGTTGGATGAAGGCATGCCTCCAATGAGTACCTCTACCGAAACCCCTGTGTGGTACTGCACCCTTACAATGGCTTCAGGGAGGCTGCCAGCTCTCCATCTGGAGTAACCACACTATCCTTATCAACAGTGTCATCCTCAACCTGTATAATCTCAGATGACTCTGTGTCATGGGTAAGCATAGGCATACTGACTGTGTCCAAAATATGGGCATGGGGATGTGGCAGCCACGGTCTCAGTGCCAGACTGATCCTCTGCAACCCTGAACTGTTCCTTTTCATTACTGCCATCATCAGAGCCTACAGATACTCTGACATTAGGTGGTAGTAGCTCCACCGTACTGGTGGCATGCCCACCTGTGATTAATGTAATAAAACACAACAAAAAAAAGAAATACAAGAAACAAATATCAGACTTATGCTACATAACCCTGAGTTAAGCAAAAGTTGATGCAATTGCAATTAAAAAAGGAATTAAGGTAGAGCTCAAGATACATTCTATAATACACGTAAAAGGTATGGTCATGGCATTTGGAAGTATTCATGGACCAAAGTTCCAGATGTGCTTAGACAGACAAAATGGATATGGAAAGAGAGATGATAAGTATTAAAATGAAGATCACACATTAAAGACAAGCTTCAGCTGCTTATGAATATAAAGATCTTATTTATATCTCAGTTCTCTCTTTCTCCACTCTCCCTCTCCTTCTCTCTCTCTCTCTCTCATCCTCTCTCTATATATGTATACACACATACACACACACACACACACACACACACACACACATATATATATATATATATATATATATATATATATATATATATTAGACATCCTTTGGTTGCCCACCACCTTTCCGCCTATGCTCAGCACTATACTGGGAGACCCTAATGAGCTGCCCAGATCCCTCACAGTGCACAGGAACACCTCCATCTCAGTGAGTGTTGGCTTGATAGCATGACCACATCCAGTAGACCTCCATTCCATGCTATAGCACTGGCTCTTTTCATGGACTTGGTGATCATGTCACTGGTGAATGTCTTATATGTTTGTACCCATAGCCATGGTCACCCACAGCAATGACATCATTGACCACCTGGCACCAGATACAGTCATGGAAGGGCCTGTCAGATAAGGATTTCTGTAAGATGCATGATTCATGTTGATGGAGGGACTGCACTATTGCTACTGTACTGGAGCAAAATTAATAACCTTCGGATTACTACTAGTAATGTAGAAATTGTATCATATGTATTTGCATTCTCAGAGAAATTATGTTATAAAGTCATATAACAGTAGATGAAGATTCTTCAGATAGTAACTGCTATACCCTGTATACCAATAAAAATGTACAAACTGCAGTCATTATGCAATGTTATCTAAAATATAGCCATCACAATTGTCGAACTATTAATTGTAAAAAGGTATCACATAGCTTGATATGATTTGTATTAAAGTTTGGCAAAAGTAATGGAATTGCAGCAGACAAACTGCAGTATCTCAAGTTGGTGTCTCTAAGAAGTTTACCCTACTATGGTACAAGTACCTCAGCCCCAGATTGTGCTTATATAGTGCAGATTAATCCATCTGGACATGGCAACTATGTAAAGCAGGTGTCACATCATTATCATCCATGAATCACACAATCTGCTTGAAGTGCTGGGCAGGTAAACATGGTGTGAGGCCCTACAGAATGTCATGCAAATGGCTTGCCAGTACAAGAGTGAGTATTGAGATGTGGGACTTGGTAAAGCTTGTAAGTGTGACTCATTAGCAGTAGTGCACTAATATTTAAGTACTTAAAACTACTGCCACTTTGATGTATACTTAGGTGTTCCAGGGAGAATATACTTACTAAGGAAGTTTGAGATCACATTGACTTACTTAGGTGATAAACATTATAGCACAGTTATGAGATAAACTTGCCTCTTAGTACAAACTGTGTAAGTTATGTGAAGCACAAAAAACTGAGAGATACAAATAATAAATGTCTAAATAAATGCAAATTTTAAATCCATCACTTTACAAATCAAGAGGCAGTGCAAAAAATTGAATAATTCACTCTTGTATTGTATGCATTTGTTCTTACTCTGAAGTTATTTCTGAGGTTAACTGTTGAAAATATCACAATCATATAGCCATCAACTGTAAACTGCCGAAGGACAACTTTGGTAAAATGGGTATATTTCTCCATTAATGTAAAGTGTTACAGTGTCATAGCTTGATTATATATGTTCCACTCTGTCAGAAAGACATCTCTGTATGTGGCATATACTGTTAATCTTCCTAATATTTCATGTTAATGCTTTCAAGGTTCACATCTAAAGATAGAATGATTTCTGTGTGAAACCAGGGATCCGTAATGTCCAGATCTTCATGGTATAAGACCACAGAGTTGAGAAATCATCAAATAGACACATTTTTCTTGTTGCCTTGTTTTTATTACTGCTTATCTTATCTTTAGCTTTGCACAATCAGTCTAATACAACCATAACCATATAAAACTTTTCTTAACACTTTTTCTTTTCCTTATTAATTACCTTTTTCTTAACCACTTTTCTTTTCTCTATTAAGTAATGTCCTCTTAACCTTCCTAATAGCTCTCTCTATATCCACTGGCATATTCTAATCTCCTAATCTATTACTATCTAAACCTATGCAATATCTATAATCTCCTACGTATTTAAGAATTGTTTCATGTTGAAAATAACTACCATCTTTATTTGACAGCTTTTTATTATTTAATATTGTACTTAAATATTTTATAATGCCTATGTTCATTGATTTTATACAAATCCTATGTTTACTGTCTATTTTATCTTTAAAATGTACTCTGTATATTAAAAACATTCTTTGTGGAGATTTTCTCCCTGGGCCTCCACTGAAAATGGGTTTCTGACCCAGTGGAGTTCCTGCTTAATAAATGTCAATAAATAAATAAATTATCATTTATTTATTTGAGTTTTTTGCTTCTTCTTCATGCAAAGCTCAGCATTGCAGGGTTGCTGACTGTCAGCTATCTCTAGCAGTGAATGGTGGGTCACTTCAAATGGCAAAAACTCAGGAATTGAATTTAGAATGCCATTAGTAGTGCACATAATACCAACAAGCTGGACAGTGCTGAGTGAAGAAAATACATCTGTCAATTACCTTTGTCTATGACTCAAGGTACTAATGCAGTACGTTGGGAGAAACAGCAAGGGTAATGCAGGACTGAAATCCAGACTACAGATATTTTTACTTACAAATTCACTGGCATAATTGGTTAGCGTGTTCGGCTGTTAACTGAAAGGTTGATGGTTCAAGCCCACACAGGGATGGTGCTTCTTGCTTTTGGACAGCTCAGTGATGTGGCGGTTGCATTGTCACCTCACAGCAAGAGGTTCTCCAGTTTGATTCTCGGTTGAAGTGCCTTTTGTGCGGAGTCTGTATATACTCCCTGCATTTGTGTGGGTTTCCTCTGGGTGCTCCAATTTCCTCCCATGTTATAAAGACATGTGTCTGTAGCATTTCTTCCTAGGCCTCTGCTGAAAATTGGCTTTGCTCCAAGTCGGACTTTCTTGGTAAACAAATGTTAAATAAATAAATTAACAATTTTTATTATGAACTGAACAACCCAACTCTGTGTAATGAATGCTAAATATGTTAATAATACTCTTTGTGAATTTATGTTAACATTACACTGATCATAGTTAATTCAGATTACAGCTGCATCTGTATTATAATAATCATCATAATCAGTAATGAATGACAAAAAAGACAGGTTTGGCACTTTTTCTGTGTCTCAATATGTTAATACATTACCATGTTTTTAGCAGCAGCAATAATGCAGGGCTTATTATAATTTGAATGTACTATTCACAGTGACACAAATGTACTGTTGTTGACAGCGGAAATATTGTTAGTAGTAATAAAAATATATATGCTTGATGTAGAAATATGACATTACTCGTGTGAGTAAACAAAATCAGTAAAATGATGAATGTGGAACTATGTCTAATATTCTGGATCAACTATCCATATCTCTGAAGGAATATTCATGACAATAATACATTTACTTTCAAAATATGTAATTATTACTTGTATGTAGTATGTACACAATGAGCTTAGCTAATTTCTTGGATATCCCCTTTCTCAAGAAGTGTCATTACATGAAAGCATGATCATGATGTGTAACAGAAATGAAAGTTATCATGTGGCAAATACTGTTAAAAGATTAAATGAGTTAGTGTCATGCCATAGGTGTCAGGTGTATTGCTAGATATATTCTTTTTTTTGGGGGGGGGTCAGTTTATACTTTTTATTTTTATTCTTTAGCTCTAGCCCTTGTATGGTGCTTAGCTGATGTCAGTTGTTAAGTATCAGAAGTCAGTAACAGTCAGTGACACTTCATGTCTGAAACAAAAACTCAAATTTCATTTTGGGCGGTCATCAGTAGTGTAACTGTTATTGGTACTTGACAGTACTGAGTGAAGAAAATACAGGTATTAGGTTGCCTTATCTGTGGCTCAATGTGTTAATGCAGTACGTTTGGAAAAAATTCATAGATAATGCAAGGTTCAAATCAGGTTTACAGATAATTTTAATGGGTCAGAGTAAGTAGTGTCACAAACTTTTTATTAGAAGTGTAACACTAAGTACAAATGACTGAAAAAATAATTTGTAACACAATTCTAGGAAATGATTGCTAAATAAGTAAACTATAATTTGTGTAAAGTATATTATGCATAATGCTGATATTACTTTAAAATACACTTGCATATGTATAATCTGCACAATAGTTATGACAAAATGCTGATGTGGTGACTATCCATATTCATAAAATCCTGTTACAAGTATACAATTATCTTGTGAAGAAGTAGATAGCTATAGTGCTCTCCCATCACCATCCTGCATATACCTTTATTCTACCCAGTGTGTTCTACCCTCTTCTTGACCCCCATTTTCTTTGCTGCCCTATCAACCCCTATTTCACATGTTTAATTTGGCCAAAAATAGGATCATACACAATACTTGTGGCCAGAGATGGCCCATAAAAACTTCAGTTTTTAATCTCACCATTTTCACAATGCTTGGCATCTCACACTGATGCAGAGTGATGGTAAATGGAGTTACACATCGTATGGCAAAACCAAAGTGTTTACCCTGAACTGCAATAGTATGGTTATCTTTGCTCAAATGTGCTTTGCCCTGCTGTGCTATAGAAATACAATTTGATACAACTATTGTGAGGCATAACTCATACATATTTATTAGGCTACTGGATGTATTGTACACCTTATGGGATGTTACAGTTGCCATTACTTTGATGAAACCTGAGGTCTACATTCTCCCCACTTTCAATCATTTGTCACTGTCCCATCAGATGTGTGACTTTAACATCATTAAGTATGACTTCCCATGTAGTGTGCTCAGATAATGCCTATGACTCTAGACCTTATGTCTTAGTCATGTTTTGTCTACCCTAGCCCTGCCATATTGGAAACAATTTATTGCACACAGCATAATAGGAACATAATGATGACAAGTTTAAGAGTAATACACCAAAATGATGTCTAGAAATGGCATATAAACAAAAATATTTTATGTCTCTGTCCCTCTCTCCTTATATCTCCCTCACTTCCCTCCTTTTGTTGTGAGATATCTGGTACCAAGCAACAAGTATATCTCTTGGTACATTTCAGTTCATGTCTTCAGGCAAAAAATGGTGAATTTTTGCTTTTGGCCACATTAGTCTGATGCTCATCCTGCTGCTATGATTAGCCTCATTGCTCTAAGAAAAGACAGTCTGATAGCAGTAGGAGAAGACAGTTATTATCATATTATGTACAATTTACAGAGTACAATGTACACTATATTGGATATTTCAGGTGTAATGAAGCATGCTGTGTACAAATTTCCTTGCTTCATAGTGTGTCCATTGTCCCTTCAAATATATGTGTTTTGGCACCTGACACTTGTCGTCCTTTGTGTTGTAATCAGCTATTGATCGTGTCTGTAGACTGTCTTTACAGACTAGCAAATGTCTCAGTCCAGCATCAATTCTACAAATATTGCACATTGTAATTTCTCATTAATTGTCGACCAAGTGTCTCAGTCCAGCAACAGATCTACAGATACTGAACATTTTATTTTCTCATTGTCGACCAACAGATTTAAGCATACCTCAGTGATTCCAGTGGCATTAACATGACTGGTCTCTTATGTGATTCATAACCAATCCAATAATGTGCATACCTTAACAGAAATAAGTGCAAGGCATTGGGTACAATCATGGATTTATGGGTTAACAAGCATATTACACTAGCCACATATTAAAACCATTGCTGCTATATACACATAAGGTGAGATGATAAATTAATTCACATTACCATGTATTTTCTGAACTTGTATAACTATGGCACCTACATGTGTTTTCCCATTTAGTGACTGTAGTACTCAGTGATATCATACAAGCACATGAAATTGCATAAGGAGTAGTACATGCCTCAGATACATGGACAGTTACCAGATATGACAGTCTAACTACACACTTGCATTATCCATATAATGAGCATTCTACTGATATTATCATCACAAATGTGTAAAGCATGATACAGAAGAAATTAGCATAATATAGATCTGAAATGTATCATAATCAGTTTCTATATCTGAACTCCTTATTTGCAAGAAGGTCAGCATGGAGTACCATAGACCATTGTTAATTCTCCTTCAGAGTTCAAAATCTCAAAATGCAATTGTTGATGCATTAATACTTTGCCATCAATTGTGCAAAAGCATTTGTTAGTGATGCACTTCAAGAAGAGATTTTCAAAACCCAAAAAAAAACAATGTCAGTGGCTTGCATTACTTGTGTTTGTTGTAATGGATTGTTTTACTCAAGCTATAATGAGTTCACTCTGATGCTGTGTAAACACTTCATTAGGTAAGTATATTTCTGTGCTCTAATACAATAGACTTGCAAATGATATACAATGGTGTGGGACCTTTGCAAACATACTTGTTGAGTGACATTAAATAGTGTACTATTATATGTTTATAATTTACACTGCACACTGTCCAAACATAAGGACATATTGATAATGACACTCTATATTATTAGTGTTGCATAAAATTATCCTAAGTGAAACAAACAGAAATGCTTGGTTGTCAATCCACTGTTTCACAAATGTGATTATCATCAATACACCATACTGTGAAAAAACTACATGTCAGTCATGCTACTACAATGTACATGAATGACAGGCTTGATAACGTATCTGAGCAGCATGCAAATACCTGTGATCAACACATTTCTGGTTGTTCTACATGTCAAAACACATTCCTTTTCATCCAAACCTGTGATGCTATCATCTCTGTAACACACTGATGTGGAAATCCTTACAAATGTGGAGTATCTCACATTTCACGTCAAACTTCACCTGCATCACTTGTTCATAGGTTCTTAGGTTCAGAGGTAGGTACTAGGCTATCGACCCTGAGGCCTATACAAGCCCAGCCAAAAAGGTACCCTGGCTTTTGCCACTCAAGAAAATTATTTTCCTGTGCCACTGTCAAGCAGAGCCACAGAGGTCATCCCCAGGGTGAATTTCCTATTTCCCATCCAACCATCAAGATTTTTCTTGAAGAGTGCTAATGGGGAGCTTTGTTTGATATAGATAGGTAGTTTATTCCAGAGTATGGGAAGTCTCTGGGACAGGAATCTATCCCTCTGGCATGTTCTGTTTATTGTGGTGACAAGGTTTAGGTCCCTAGAGCATGTAGCTCAGAGGGATCGAGATTTCTTTAAGTGGAGCATGTCCAACAGCTCTAGGTTTGACATTGCTTTCTATGTTAGGCAGAGATCACCTCTGAGTAGGTGATATGTGATGGAGTAAAGCTGGAGTTTTTTGAGATGGTCTGCATAGGGCATCTGTTTGAGGCCAGTAATCCCCTTTGTGAGGTATTTCTGCAGCCTTTCCAGTTGTTGTAGATGTCTTGTGAGGTACATACCCAAAGGGGCGTTGTACTCTTTAATGGGTCTAATAAGTGATGAGTAGAGGGGAACAATGACCTCTTTTTTTCTGGATGAGAAACCTTTTGTGATGAGGTGTGCCACGTAGAAGGATTTCCTGACTACTGTGGCAATGTGATTATCAAAGGAGAGAATACTGTCCACCTGTGTCCCAAGGTCTCTTATCACACTTTTGGTATTACATATACTACCACAGAGTTTTTAGCAAAGGGGATGACAATGCACTTTTTGGCATTGAGCTTGAGGCCATGGCTTTGACACCAGGAATCTGTCTCAGTGAGGCCCTTTTGTAGGATGTTCTCATCATTAGGAGTTTCAATTATGGCTCCTAGTTTGCAGTCATCTGTGAACTTCATTAGCCAAAGACCTTCTGTGTTAGCCTGTACTTCAGAGAAATAGATACCAAACAGGAGAGGACCCAGGACTGAAACCTGTGGTACCCCACTTGTCACTGGTCTGAAGTCAGATTTGGAGTCTGCTACTTTCACAGTGTGGGTTCTGTCAGTGAGCCAGTTGGCAACCCATCTTGTGACATAGGGATTTATACCTTGTTTAGTGAGTTTATCTATAATTCCAGAGTGGGGGGTGGTGTTGAAAGCCTTGGCAAGATCTAGATAGGCTGCATTAACAACCTTACCCTTGTCTACGGCTTTGGTGACTGCTACAAAGAAGTCTATCAGGTTTAGGAGACGTGATCTGCCTTTTATAAACCCAAACTGGGTGGGGTCCAGAGTTTGGAGATTACCAGTGCCTTTTTTTATAAGTTCCATGATGATACATTCCATAGCCTTGCAGCCCAGGCTCGTCAAGCTAATGGGGCGGTAGTTCCCAGGGTCATTGGTGGCTACCCCCCTTGTGGAGTGGAATAACCATCCCTGTGTGCCATTTAACAGGCACAAAGCCTGAGGTGAGGCTATGATTGAACATGGTACTTAGGTGGGGTGCTAGTTCATTCTGTAGTTCATGTAGAACACAGCCTGGGATGTTGTCTGGTCCCATGGATGCTGTGTTCTTGGCTTTGGAGAGTGTGGTTTTTACCTGTGCAGCCGTGATTACAGGAACTTTGCATTCTTCCGGTATAGAGATGGGCTCTTTAGGGGGTGAGAGGGGGGTAAAGTTAGCACTGAACCTATCTACCAGGATGTTGGCAATATCAGTTGGGTCTGTATATTTAGTGCCATTGTGCTGTAACTCAGAGCAGATCTGAGTGTTGCCATTGAGATTCTTGACATAGATATAGAATGCTTTGTGGTTGTCTTTAGAATCAGTGGTGATTTTGTTTTTGTAACTAGCTTTGGAGGATTTTATCAGGGATCATAGCTTCTTACTGAGACTGACCAGAGACCTCCTCCACTCATGGGATTTTACTCTCTTTTGCAACAGTTTCTTCCATCTGTTCTACAGTTTGCTTATGGCAGGGGACCACCAGATTGGCTTCCTTTTTTTGGAGGATAGCATCTTGGTTATGTTTGGGATAGCAAGATCCATGCACTCATGTAAGTGCTTATAAAGTGCAATTGTGTAGGATTCAGTAGTCATAACTGTATTTTCCATCTGCATGGGTGTCATGACGTTAACCACTTCTGTCTTAAGAAGCATGAAGTTGGCTTTGGAGAAATATTTTACCAGGGTTTCCTTAATGGGGGGTGGGGGCAGGATGTGGATAGCTAGGGTAATTAGCTTATGGTTGGATCGAACCAATGAGGCGTTGACTTCAGGTGTGGAACACCGGTCACTCATGTTGGTAATGACTAGATCTAGGATATTGTTGCCCCTGGTGGGAGTGTGGATAAGCTGATCCAGGGCATTGGAGTTTATGAATTCCAGAAAGCGTTGAATGAAGGAGTTGGTACATGAGTAGTTTTCCCAGTTAATGGTGGGGTAGTTGAAATCGCCCATTTTTAGGGTGTTTGTTTGAACCCTAATATTTTCCAGTACATCAAGAAAAGAGGAGTGGGGATCCTGGGGCAGGGTGGGTGATCTGTAGCAAGCTACAATTTAGATTGCAGTTTTGCCCAGAGTTAGTTGCACTTGGATAACCTCGGCTGCATCATGCTGAGCAACTATCCTGGAGGTGTGGATATCCTTAATGGGTATGGACACACGTCCGCCTTTGGTGTTCCATTCCAGTTTACATGGCCGAAAAGTGTGCTATGAGTTATAGCCTGGTAGTGCAGGGGTGCTCTCTGGACCCTTGAATCAGGTCTCAGTCACTGCACAGATATCGATGTTCTCCATTTTAAGGAGTGCCTCGAGTGAGTGCATTTTGAGATTTAGACTTCTAGCATTGAGTAGCATCACCCTCAGTTTTTGCTTGCCTGTTCCTGTTACAGTGGTGAATTTGTCATTTCAACCTTGCCTAAAAAGGCACTATAGGGGCGGCAAGAACTTAGCCAGTATCCGGAATCCCAGGGGTGACAGGTGCAGACCATCTCTGACAACTTGTGGATAAAATTGTGCAGTCTGGATTGTATACTTCGGTAAGTGTTTGAATTCAGTGACTGACTAGTGTGTGTGTTGTTGTGCTAGGTAGGACTGGCTTCACAAACACATCTGATGTGGACACTTCCACTCAGAAGAAACATTTATGCTGGAAGTGATCTCCTGCCAATTTCTTCCAGTTTTATCAAATACTTCTTTGTAACATCCTGTTGAAGTCATCCTTTCAAATGTGTTCTTTCTCACTGTTGTAATCAGTAATACCTTGTTAAGGTACCAAATAACTTTTATGACACAGTTCAGCAGAGAATACTAATCTCCTTTATTGCAAAGAAAGATGTGTATGTGGGAGACTAACAAATCAAGATCCTGTCTCCCCGAACTGCAGAAATTATTATTTTTATACCTTTTTTCCTCAAAAGCAACATTATTGTAACAAGCGTAGAATAGCCACTGACCAATTGTAAATGAACACTACAGTATTAATTTTGCTAATTAAGATCTCCTGACTGTTCATTTATGACATTCCATATTAGGCATGAGGTCCACATTCCATGACAGAACCTTTTACTGTTTTCTAATACTTTTCTAACCTTATAAGCACTTGTTAATATTAGAGAGTTAGCAAATTAGCACATACATACTGAAGGTCATTCAATATTTCATTCTGCTAGAAAAGCATATTAGAAATGAAATGGACACAGTGACATTTTCACTTCTCTGTACTTCTCAGTACACTCTCTTGTGAGACACTGTGCTCTTTAGATTGTATAACTTGATTGGTAGGTGTCTCTAATCCAGAAGTGTGAAACTAGTGTGAGTGTGTGTGCGGCTAGTGTCAGGTGGATATGGCTTCAGCTATAGATCTGATGTGTACATTTCCATTCAGGAATGATATCTGCACTGGTAGAGTGTTCACTCATCAATTTATTTCAGTTTAAGCCAATACATCTTCTCTACAACACACTGATAAGATCAGCATTTCAAATGTACTTTGTCTCACTGTTGAAATCAGTCTTCTACTGTGGTGCTTGCAGTTGATATTGTGTACTCTAGATTTTGTAACTAGATAGATAGGTGGTTTGAATCTAGTAGTGACTGACTACTCTGAGAGTGTGAATGTCTGTCTAGTGCTTGAGAGGGATGTCTTTGCCTACCGATCTGATATGCTAGATTTACAGTGGGAGTGGGATCTCTGACCACTTTCAGTCCTTTAAGCCCACACATCACTTTAGCTAAACAATGGTGGTGTCATCCTTTTAAATGCACACTATCTCACAGTTGCAAACAGACTTCTTGTGTGGCACTTGTGACTAATGCAATGTTCTCTCCTTTGAAATCTTAGGTAATCAGTTCAAATCTAGACATTAATCCAGATTCTTACCCTTCTAGTAAGCCTTCTCTTATGATGTCAGGAAATGATAGAATGCTCTCTAACTTGGGGACTAGATAAGGCATGAGCTTGAATTTAATATTCTCTAGCTAATGTGCATGTGTGGCTTTACTGTCAAAGGAATGACTGAATTATGCAACATATGTTCATAGGTTCATAGGTTCATATTAGGCTATCTGCCCTAGGGCATTTATAAGCCTAGCCAGAGTGTGTTTGGCTTTCGCCACCCATTTTAAATTAATTTTTCTATGCTCTTTTTCGAGGTTAGTATACTGTGCCTCTGTCTAACAGTGACACAGAAGTGATACCCGGGGTAAACCTACGATCTCCCATCCACTCATCAAGATTCCTCTTGAAGAGAGTCAATGAGGGACTCTGCCTAACCTGGACTGGGATTTTATTCCAGAGTGAAGGGAGCCTCTGGAAATAAGCAACCTCTGCTAGGCTCAAACTCAGGGGCAAGAGCTCCTGGGATTCAAACTCATGACCCTCAGTCTTCAAAACCAGCACTTTAACCACTATGCTAGCAAGCCTCAAATATTTAGGTAGACTTGCAAGATTTTGAAACAAATAGACAAATGACATGGCTCTTTCAATCATTTTAAAGCCACGTATATGCCTTTTCAGCACAATGATAATGTCATGCCTTCAGATATATGCTGTCTCACAGTTATAGCAAGCCTAGTCCTGTGGTATCAGTCAATACAATATTCTGAAGATTGTTTACTTAGATAGGTAGGTGTTCAAAACCAACAAGTAGTAAGTAATGTGAGTGTGTGTTTGTGACTACAGTGTTAGGGATAAATGAAATACATCACAGTTGTAATGTGTACAGTTACACTGGAATAGGGCTTCTAAATTACTTTTTTCCCAAACAACTGATTTTCAACATAATGATGCCATACCTTAAAATCTGTTCTGTATTACAGATGTAGTAAGCTTGTGGTGGGTGTGGTTAAAACACAGTTTTTTAGATTGTGGATTTACATAGTCAGCTGTTCATAATCTCAAAATGCAATTGTTGATCCACTAATACTTTGCCATCAATTGTGCAAAAGAGTTTGTTAGTGATGCACTTCAGGAAGAGATTTTCACAAAACCAAAAAAGCAATGTCAGTGGCTTGCATTACTTGTGTTTGTTGTAATGGATTGTTTTACTCAAGATATAATGAGTTCACTGTGATGCTGTCTAAACACTTCATTATGTAAGTATATTTCTGTGCTCTAATACAATAGACTTGCAAATGATATACAATGGTGTGGGACCTTTGCACACATATTTGTTGAGTGACATTAAATAGTGTACTATTATATGTTTGTAATTTACACTGCACACTGTCCAAACATAAGGACATATTGATAATGACACTCTATAGTATTACTGTTGCATAAAATTATCCTAAACAAAACAGACAGAAATGCTTGGTTGTCAATCCACTCTTTCACAAATGTGATTATCATCAATACACCATACTGTGAAAAAGCTACATGTCAGTCATGCTACTACAATGTACATGAATGACAGGCTAGATAACTTATCTGAGCAGAATGCAACTACCTCTGATCAACACATTCCTGGTTGTTCTGCATGTCACAACACATTCCTTTTCATCCAAACCTGTGATGCACACTATCATCTCTGTAACACACTGATGTGGAAATCCTTACAAATGTGGAGTATCTCGCATTTCACTTCAGACTTCACCTGCGGCACTTGTGGTCAAAAATATGCAGTCTAGATTGTGTACTTAGGTAAGTGTTTGAATTCAGTGACTGATTATTGTGTGTGTTGTTGTGCTAGGTAGGACTGGCTTCACAAACACATCTGATGTGGACACTTCTACTCAGAAGAAACATTTATGCTGGAAATGATCTCCTGCCAATTTCTTCCAGTTTTATCCTAGACTTTTTTGTAACATGCTGATGAAGTCATCCTTTTAAATGTGCTCTTTCTCACTGTTGTAATCAGTAATACATTGTTAAGGTACCAAATAACATTTATGACACAGTTCAGCAGAGAATAATAATCTGCGTTATTGCAAAAAAGATGTGTATGTTGGAAACTAGGAAATCAAGATCCTGTCTCCCCGAACTGCAGAAATCATTTTTATTCCTTTTTTCCTCAAAAGCATTATTGTAACAATCATGGAATAGCCACTGACCAATTATAAATGAACACTACAGCATTCATTTTTGCTAATTAAGATCTCCTGACTGCTCATTTATGACATTCCATATTAGGCATGAGTTCCACATGGGATTAATTTATTTCCATCCTTTTTAGTTCTAACACAGGCCTTTCAACACAGTAAGAATTTCATGTCAGTCAAATAGGCATTTTGTGATGCTTGTTGTGAGATTTCACCTGTGGCACATGCAGTTAATACAGACTTCTATATGACATATGCACCCAAATAGGCATTGGCTCAAATCTACGAATGTATATTTGCAAACAAATACGGACAGACAAAGTTGGCTTACCCAGCAAACAATGATACTGGTCACTCAGTCTTGTGTGAAGGGTAATCTTGTTACATCCTATTGATCCCTCAGAATAATTTGTACTTGATAAATGACCATTAAAAGCCTTTCTTAGTTCACACCTAGAAGTGTGTTCTTTGTGACATCTGCCCATGACTAATTACCTGTGGCAGATACAGTTAATTTACAACTCTGTATAGTGTGGAGCATAATAGGCAGAGGTTTGCATCTGGAAAGGAATGTCTGTCAGATAATTAGGGTCTCCTCAAATCATCTGTGGTATGATCCAAGTTATTCTCATTAGGGGTAATATATAATTATTGACCATGGGATTGGCTAAGGCCAATCTATAACCAAATGAATTAGATTATTTTGAGCACAAAAATGGAAATTGGCTAAGCTTAAAAAGGCCCACAAGAGCAGCTAGCCTACTACTTATCTATGGACCTATGAACCATGAAGGAGTAGACTACCCAAAGACTGAAGATATGGCGCAGTGAGAGGGCCAAATTTTTATGTCTCACACTCCATGTTAGGGAAGCCATAGCCATTCCAATACAAGATTGATGTAATCCCTTCAAGAGTTTTCTTCATGACACATTGGATATGATTCTTTCTCTGGAGTCAATGGATGATATACCTCTTTCTAAAGTCTAATCTTAGGCATGTGTTCCAATCTGGCAAGCTGTAACTGTTGAGTATTACAGAAAATGCTCACAGACATGACTGAGATCCCCCATTTGTTATATGTTTTACAAACTTACTCACAGATTTATTTATACTTATGCACACTTTGTATGGAAGTTTTTGTTTTCTTTTTTTCAAAGATGGTTAAATGGAGACCATTTTTGTATAGTATAAGTTTTCTTGATTAATTGTTCATGTGGATGCTTTAAATTTGTGTGATGCATTTCCTTTTTAGTTCTTTACACATGACAGGACAGGTGCTCTCAACTCACCAAAAGAAAATACAATTATGTTCAACTTTAAATTTTGGTGTTGATTGTAAAACCTCAACTCTTATTACACATGGTTTTGGGTCACTAGTTATTCCTTTATGTGTACATGCCTTTCTTGTTTGGTTACATTATTGAGTTCCCAAAAATACTGATCTGCATTGCATGATTTAATGCTAAGATTTATATATATATATATATATATATATATATATATATATATATATATATATATATATATTTTTTTTATTATTTTGTTCACAGTATAGGGCTTTACAGGACATAATGGCTTAGTCATCCTTTTGTGATGTGTTCCATGCTGCAAAATTGTTACAAGTCTGGGTGGACCTGTACTATAACACTTTCTTGTAGTTTGCAGTGGGTAGTTGATGTTATTGCAGCCACTGCTGTACTTCCTTATGAGCATGCTCAGTGTAATAAAACAATGGATGCACACCATTTAGCGCAAAGAACACTTAAGTACTCAGTCTTATGAGAAAGTTTTTGTTATTTATTCTTCTTTGTCAGAAAGTAGCAGAATCAGACTCTGGAAGATTGGCTTTCCCAATGTCCATGCAGTGGACTTATTGACCTAGTGCAGAGGATGTCTTAGGAAATGCATTGTGGAAGCAATAAAATATATTTTATAGCTGTATAAACTATCAAATAATGTATATTAACATATAACACATGCTTTGATTAAGAAATGTTTACTTTAAAATAGATTTTTTATAGTTAGAAGTGCCAATAAATGGAAATAAAAAGTCCCTTTTGAAGTGCATGGGGCAACAGCTTGAGAGCTAAGTACAATGTTTTACATGACAGGTGGGTTGTGGGGTCAACAGCATAATGTTTGTTACACAACATGCAACTTCCTGGATACATAACTGATGTGCATGAACTACAGTATATGCAATGTCTCCTAATATAGCTGTTCATATTGTGTGCTCAAGTCTCTGTGTACCTCAACTTGGCTGCTAGCAGGTGTTCTGGCCAACAACAGGTGATGCTAAATGTGTAGCCTTGCTTATTGGCTTGAATATTCAATGAGCACTGCTACTCATTGTGCTAACACAAATGAAACATGCAAGCTTAGCTCAACGTCTACACACATATGTTAATGAATCCCCAGGGTAGTTTTTGTCTTCTACAGTGTGAGTTTGTTTTCTCTCTCTCTTTTTTTTGTATCGTTGTAAATGGGCATAGTTGCAGTGGTTACTAATATGTGATGATTCAGACAAAGGGACAATAAAATATGGTATTCTGAAAAACATTCACTCCCTTGCCTTTGTATCCATCTTTACAATAAGTACATATATAACAGTAACTGTTATTTTGAGGTGTATGTTACTGCTGAACAAGATTCTATTAGGTAACATTTACCACTTAAAAATACTAACATAGAGTATATTAATATGTATGCTGTAAAATATGCAGCAGATTGAATCATGAGGATGAGATGTTGGAGAATAAGAAAAGTTAAGAGTTGGGTGCATTAGGGCGGCCACGGTGGTGCAGCGGTGGGCGTTGCCACCTCACAGCAAGAGGTTCTCTGGTTTGAGTCTCGGCTGGGGTGCCTTCTGTGCGGAGTCTGCATGTCTTCCCTGTGGTCGCGTGGGTTTCCTCCGGGTGCTCCGGTTTCCTCCCACATCCCAAAGACATGCAGTTGGTGGATTGGATACTCTAAATTGGCCCTAGGTGTGAGTGTGTGCATGTGTGTGCCTTCTGTGGAAGGTTAGGCACCAGGCTGGCAACTCGACACCGTAAAACTCCACTGCCAATCATGAGCAGACAGATGATCCGCTGTGGCGACCCTTAACCAGGAAAAAGCTGAAAGAAGAAAAAGAAGAAGAGTTGGGTGCATTACAGAAAGCATGGACTAGTAGTGAGATTAGCAGTACAGGAAACTTGGAATAGGAGGTTATTGAGATCCAGTGGACAGTATGAAAACAAGGCCCTGGGTGGAGATGGAGGGAAATAAGATTGGTCTAAACATTAACAGGGATATTTCAAAAATCAGTCAAAGGAAGGACAAACTATAGTGCAGGAAGAAAAGGGAACATAGGAATAAGTCCAGTGGATTTAAGAAGGGAATATGTTAAAAAAAAAAGGCAAGCAGGAAGATGGATGAGGGGAAACAGATCTAAGACAAGCAGAGACTGATAATGGAATCTGTCAGGCTAGCATAGAGTGAAACAGGACGAGGAGTGGATTGAGGAGATGAAAACAGTAGGAAGTTAGTAATAGACATTACTGTGGAAGACTTGAAAAGGACAGGATGCATGGGAAAAGAGTCAGGTGCAGCATAGGATGGAGTCAGGGTATATGGACATTGAGGAAGTGTAATATGCTGCAACTCATGACGTCTGATATTCACATGTACACACAATGCAACACTGAGGCATACTAATGCTCTCACCTGCTTATAAATTGTGACTGCTGTGCAAAGCATAGCTTTTTGGGTGAGGATAGTTTGCCTCCATAAGTACTTGCAGAATTTCCTGCTATAAGCCAGTCATGAAGTGAGTTGGGCTGCCCCTCTTTCCATTGAATGGGAAGCTTTTTACTCTAGTAAGAAACCATTCTACCTTTGCATCTTTTCAAGTTGTTGCAAGTGTTTTGTTGAAAGACTAAACAATTTAGCACTGTATTTAATAAGTGGTCAGTTAAGTGAAGTATAGAATGATAACAATGGTCTCCTTAGAGATGGCCTACAACATACGGCTTTCTGTCTTTGGTAGATACACAGTGATCAAAGTTTAAATTGTTTTCTACCATGTTTTCTACATTGGGTTGTATAGTGGTGCAGCAGTTAGCATTGTCGCCTCACAAGTAAAAGTTTCTCCAGTTTGATTCTTGGCTAGGGCACCTTCTGTGCATAGTTTGCATGTCCTCAGTGGGCTTGCTCCAGTTGCCTCCCATATTCTAAAGACATGCATCTGGAGCTTTTCTTCCTGGGCCTCTGCTGAAAATGGGCTCTGTCCCAGTCAGACTTTACCAGTAAACAAATGTTAAAATATAATAAATCTTTCATGAAAGTGTAATTTGTTTAATTTTTTTTTTTTTTTACAGTTTGACTATTTCTAATTATAGTGGATGTTCTTTTTTCCAATCCTCATGATGCTCCATTTGTTGGTATTAAGGCTGAGGTCATTGCTATTGAACCAAGAATGATTTTTGTGTCAACCACCTTGAAGAATGTCATCTATTTTTATAACTAACTGCTAAATATACTGCCCTCAAAGGTGATGCCGGTATTGCTGTATCAGGTATCACAGTTGTGATGACCATCTTGGAGAACCCTATTATTGTTATTATTTACTGAATAAAAAGTAGTAGTCATTTTGAAAGAGTCACCATAGTTTGCTATCTAGAGCTCTTCTCCCACTTTTGTACCTGAGAAGAATAGTCTGCAAAGAAATGACCCTATGACAGAGTCATGAAACACTATGGGTTAGCTCAGTCAGGATGAAGAGGTATAATTACACCCTCATTTGCTACATTCTGTTGCCTATATGTTGTTTTACTCACTGAACTATATATCTAGCACTTTAATTCATCAGTTATTCCCTTGTGTGTTTAGTGTCAAATGACTTAGCTCAATGTGAAGATATACAGTATGTACTGCCAGCCATTCATCAAGTACTATTTTACTTTTTCAAAGAATGCCACAAGAATAACAAAATCTACCATTAATAAATCCATAGTGTTATACATCAGATAAAAGTAGGTTGCATGGGCCATTTTGGGTAATCTCTATTGTGACTCTTTCAATGGGTCTTATTTACAATATCATGTTCTGTGGAAAATTGTTAACCACACCATACCTTGGTATATAATCTCTTTACAATTGTAAAACATAACTTCTCAGTGGAGAAAGGCTTACTAAGATCCATTGCATGGTCATGCTTCATTGTTCAATGCAAAGGTTTTGTCAGGCCTCACAGCAAATTCGACAGCCCCACCCCCACCCACTGTTTGTCAGCACCTGTGCAGTACAATTGGGTAATGGTACTGTAATCTCTGGGACTGTAATATTTGGCTGCACAGTGGTGCTGTACATCTTAGCATTGCTCTCAGCCAAATTCAATGTTACCCTCACCCTTTAGTGGGTTACTGCTATTATATAGTGACATTATTTAAGAAAGAAATCACCTTTCCTAAATAATATCATTGTAGTATTTCCCTGCTCTGGTCATGTAACTACAGAAAAAAGATAAATGCCCACATGCAAATAATGCAATTAATCTATGAATCTGTGCTTTTGTAAATGCATTCTGGTATGTTCTTTACATCTCTTGGTTATTTCTTTAAGGCATACTAGCATTGCTTCATTTCTTTCTTCAGCTGCTTGTATATACCAACCACAAAATATAAAATGTATCCCTAGAGATTCCCATTATAAATGCTATAGTTAACTATACAATAGCCAACAAGTTTCAGATCATGCACATGCAGTCAAAAAAATATAAATTTTATTAATTGATCTCATATACCTATAGCTACTATATATATATATATATATATATATATATATATATATATATATATATATATGGGTCTACTTCATAACATTGAAATTTCATAACGTTGAATTTCATAACATTGAGATCATAACATCAGAAATTCAAAACACTGAAAACCCAAAACATTGAAACCTCAGAACACTGAAAGTGTGCTTCATAACATTGAAAACTAAATTGCACAAGTAAATAATATCACTTCCACCTATAACAACACCTAAGTAAGAAACACAATTTCTACTACATTTCTGCACATGGGCAAACCCCCACTCCCCCTGTAAATTAAATATACCAACTCCAAGATTGCACCACAGTGGAAAAACATTAATTTCCCAACCTCAGTGTATAAGATACAATGAGGTTAGGAAATTAACTTTTTTTCCACTGTAGTGCGATCTTGGAGTTGGTATATTTAATTTATGGGGGGGTCAGAGTCCCCCACATGGGGTGCAGCGGGACTTGCCCCCTGCAGAAACATAGTAGAAAGTGTGTTTGTTAGTTAGGTGTTGTTATAGGTGGAGAGGATGTTATTTACATATGTATTGTAGTTTTCAATGTTATGAAGCACACTTTCAATGTTCTGAGTTTTCAATGTTTTGGGTTTTCAATGTTTTGAATTTTTGATGTTATGGTCTCAATGTTATGAAATTCAACATTAGGACATTTCAATGTTATGAAGTAAACCCATATATATATATATATATATATATATATATATATATATATATATATATATATATACACAGAGAGAGAGAGAGATACATGCACATAGCTGTGTGTGTGTGTGTGTGTGTGTGTGTGTGTGTGTGTGTGTGTGTCTGTGAGAGAGCATGCAGAGGATAGTAACCATTAGGGCATTTTCTCCCTTTACATATCCCTTAAAAGTTTTATGCTTCACACTACATGTTCCTACAAGGCAGGAGGTGCATATACTGTCAAAATCTGTACCTGTTTTATGTCATTCTGTAATGTTTCAGATCCCCAACACCATACATAGTAAAAAAAAAAGAAGACTGCATATAGGTCTTGCATACTCATTCTTGCACAGTACATCAGTGCTATTCAACAGAAGCAAGGGAGAAAAAAGCATCTCTGTTGCTTTATTTTTTTCTTTTTGTAAAATAATGTGGACATTGTCTGAAAATCTGGAGAGTCAGAGGTACAATAGTCTGCAAGACTCCACAGAAACACAAGGAAAGTCAGGTGCATTTGTGTTTCTTTTGTGTTGCAGAATCTACCTGATCTTTCTTGTATTCAGTCTGTGCTCCGCAGCATATATCGGTAGAAAAGTCTGGTCACTGAATGGTACTTCAGCGGCTGCACTTTTTTCTTTTGGTATATGCCTGATTTGAACTTTGCATGCAGGTTGGGCTGACCAATCAACGTGCATGTTTTTAAATACTAATGAGAAGTCATTGTATAATTGTTCTGCATTTCATGTATGCTTGCTATGTAGTCTATATCCGTAATCACTGTCTGTTTAATCTATTCACTGCAGAATTAACCTAAGCCCAGATCATACCTGAAAAGCATCAGTGACAAGTACAGTAAAACATTAGCAGACTTAAATAATTAAATAAATAAACCCATGTAGGAAAAGAGTGTTTCATTTTATTTTGTTTATATTATTTTAAAACTTGTTATACATTTTATGTTCTCTGTTTAATTTAGATGTGTTGTTATGACTAGGGTAATTTTTGTGTTATTATACCAAAGGATGTCTGTATTTTTATGACTACAGGTCTGTAGTTATGAATTTTAAACATAAAATATCATAGGACTCTCATAATACCCTTAGAAGACATATTTGTGTCACTAAAGACAGTTCTCAATCAGTTTTCCTAATAGTGTGATCTACTGCATTATAGTTTCCACTGGTAAAGTTTAGGTATTTGTGTCACTCAGGACAGTTCTCAATCAGTTTTCATAAGTGTGTAATTTACTGCATTATAGTTTCTACTGGTAAAATTTAGGAAAGATCATTTATTTCTGAGTTTAAGTTTACTCATATTATTTATAGTGGCAGTAACCATAGATTGGGAGCAAAGATATTCTTGATTTGCCAGTATTTCTAAGGTAAATGCCATCTAATTCTTCAAAGTAGGTTGAAATGCTGCTCACATTCTGGAAATCCTATGACAACAGTTTTATGGCTTGTTTAAATGGTTTCAGCAAAACAAACCATTCCTAAATTCCAGCACAACCAAAATCACTTTAATTGTCACACCACGGAGACTGGATGCCACTCACCCTCTTTACCTCTTAGATTTCTGGAGAAAAAAGATCCATTCAGGCAACAACTGCAAATATTTTGGAACTTACCTAGATCCAATCCTTTCCCCTGACAAACATAAAAGTCATACTTTTTGTAAAGTACTCAACAGACTAATAATCCCACTCGCTACCGCAGATCCCAGTTAAGGCACACTGCAGTTAAATGGATGTTTATGCCCCTCCTTGAATAATGCTAACCACTTATCACCCCTGATAGTTCAAAAATGCTGTTCTCCTCTAAAAGACTAAAAGACAGTCACTAAACTCCGTAATGCTATTACATTGGCAGTTGTATAAGTATGTCATCTGAGAAGCATTGTCTATTACAGACAATTCCCCTTTTTTTGCCTTGACCTTATATAAACTGTACAGCTCTGATATTTTCTGTGATGCCAGTGCACTGGCCCAGTAATCAAGGAGCCTCAATCTTCACCACTAGCAGCAGTGAGGGACATGAACATTGGGGGGATAACAAGCACATGCACAGTAAAGTACAATTTCCCTTAAGAGGACACAGAGATCACAGTCAGTCTGGGGCTGGTTTCTCTCTTTCTCTCCAGATCCCAAATAAGACTTCACACTGGCACATCTATAGGGTCCAGATCTCAGCCAATTGATCAAGCTAAAACCTCCAGTACTCTCTATGTCCAACCAGTGTTTCATGTCCCTGCCTATGTAGCTGACACACACATGCACACACACACACACACACACACACACACACACACACACACACACACACACACACACACACACACACACACACACACACACACACACACACACACACACACACACACACACACACACACACACACACACACACTTTAAGATTTGATTTATATACAAACACACAGACACTCCTGGGGAAGGCTGGCACAGGTTCTCCAGCTGTGCCCCCTTTCTGCCCAGACTATAAGGTAGTACTGACTGCCACCAACCACTAATATCAGCTACTATAAGGCTCTTCCCAAAGGGTGACCAATTTCACTGTGTAATATTACTGTTATCCAAAGAGTAAGTGTGCAGAACAGCAATACTATTGGAGTGGCATGGACAGTATCACCAAATACATGCAATGTAGTCTAAGAGCTTAAATTATCTCTACAAAAACAGCCACCATTGAAAGGTTTAAAAATATTTAATAATAAATAATAAAATACAAGACAACTCATCAATTCAACACAATGCTAATCAAGAGTCCAGAAATCACAGGAATTTTAAAAATATATTGTAGGATAGTCTGACATAAATATAGAAAAAAAGCTAGACTAATCTGGCTAAATTCCTATCTAACTGTAAGAAAAACTATGTCCTAAATAACTTTACTTACAAGACAAAGTGTTGGTGAGTTGTTGTCAGATTCAGACAAAATCCAAAATGCTCAATCTTTCTCTCTGAGAAACTATTAAATTGATGATACCCAGTACTACTGAGTCATTTTACATTACATCATTTTTATCACTTCTCCTTTAGTTCCCATGCTAACAAAAACTCAAAATGTACATTTCTTTGTAAGCTGCACCTGGCCAGGAAGCCACAGTAATACAAGACACTTTTACATGTAAAATCTAGCAATTATCTGTCTTAATAACAATAGAAAGAATTTACCAGCCCAGACATCCTGTCTCCAAGCTTGAGATCAAACATAGTTGCAATTCTTTACTTAACAGCTTTTTTCCAGCAGGGTGCACTGTGGTTTTATTTTTGAAGTTCAGCATATAACACAATTTTCTTACATTCAGTTTTCTTTACATTTGTAAAACAAGCCTGTGGATTATATTAATATTTACAATGGCATAGAATTATATACAAAATTCTATCTGGCTGGGCTGACAGCCCCTCAGTTTTTCACATCTGCCCACCTCTTGAAATATGACTTCCTACTCACACCTTCTCCATCCTCTTTTCAAGTAAGTCCACTTCTATAATACTCCAAAGGCCTCCAGTCACACTCAGCTGCACTGAACGATCATCCTCAAAAACTGGTGTCAGTGCCTGGAAGTCCATTCCACCTCACATTTGTTATCTTGTTACTCTAAAAGTTTGAAGAGTGCACTCTGCATTGTTTTTATACTATCTATAAACTCTCTATTTCTTTTCACCTTACTTCTTATCTTGCTGTCATATTCCTCCAGTCTGATTCCTCCTTGTCTCTAAATATCTTCTTTTATATTCCTACTATGAACTTTTGCACATCTTCCTTTCTGCCCTTTCTCCTTTTTAGAATAATCATAGGTATGCTATTCAGATTAAAGGAATGCTGTTCTGAACAGCAGATTATGTTCTGTGTAAGAGCCTACATTATTACAAATTTAAATCTCTTTTCAAATAGTCCTGTAATGTCTAGCCTCTAGAGTATGTCAATCTCAGAAAAGGTTGAAGTTAATTGTCTATTCAACTTTTTAAAAATGTTATCTATCTGTGGCTACTTTGTAGAAGAATACTTGGTGGTCATTGCAAATAATAGTTCTAAAATTAAGCTGGAAAAGAGTCAAAACTGTAGGGAATACAGTATAGAACTAGTGAGTATAAAAGTATGAATGGGTGGATAATTAAAGTTTAGCTAGTTTCATGGGGGTCTTCACAGTATGACCGTAAAATTATAATTAGTAATATCAAGTAAGGTAGGAGTCAGAGCAGAAAGCTGAAGTTAAATTATGATAAAAGCAGGCAGCTAAAGGGTCACTGGGCTTAATCATATAACAAGAACAGTGGTGATAGCGATGGAAGCTAGAATATACAATCCATTCCTGTAGGTCTTGTAAGAAAACCTTGAATTGTTTTTATTTATAACTTCAAATAAAATGCAATGGATTGCTTCCTTGTTCTTCCACAACTAATAAGTAGTTGACCCCCTTGCCTCACAAAATAAATGCAAGGATTACTTTCTCCTATAACCTAAAACTAGTAAAGCAATAAGAAAAAATATATAAGTATTCAAAAAAGTCAGCTTTCAAAAATCATCTGAACTACTCTTTGTTTTTACCATAAATAAGAGTACTGTTTTCCAGTTCAACCCATAATTCACAAGCAGATAATCCTGCTAAAGGAAGACCAGATTTGCTTTATTCCCTAATTTAAGACGGTATAATTTTAACAGAATATAACTAAAATAATACTGCAAGGAAATATGTGTAAAACAAGAAAAAAACAGTGAAAGCATACAAACTCAAATCACACGCACACACATCGATATATCTATATCTATCTATATATCTATATGTATATATATATATATATATATATATATATATATATGTGTGTGTGTGTGTGTGTGTGTGTGTGTGTGTGTGTATAAATGCACATATGTATATATATATATATATATATATATATATATATATATATATATATATATATATATATATACAGACATGCGCACGCACACACACACACACACACACACACACACACACACACACACACACACACACACACACACACACACACCATGTGTTCTAGCAGTTATTTGTAAAAAAAATGTTGAACTACTTCCCCTTCTACCCCTTGAAATAGTATCCAGTTGTTTTGCAGTATGCATAGTTCTCACAAATAAGCACAAGCTTGGTGTTTTTTCTTTAAACTTGGTATTTTTAAATCTTCCCAAAAATCTTTACAAGCACTGCAATGAAATGGGTGAAGAAGAAGAAGGAGAAGAAGAAAGAATACAATTTAATTTTACAATGGGTATAGCCTCTTCTATTCTGTTGTGGCATCTCTCTGTCATGTCTGAATTATGGAATGCTACACGCAATATACTTTGTGATTTGTGTGTTCATCACTCCGCGATCTTAATCTTGTTGTTTTACTGCCCTTTAAACTTATTTAAGCCTGCTTCTCATTGCTGATTTCCCTTTTCCTACATTTGCCAGTAGCTTGTGTATAAATTAAATGGATTTAATGCTTTAGAGACTTCTACCTTATATAAGTTAGCACTGATCCTGTAAGATTTTGCCTTATAAAATGTATGATATGTTATAAGACATCACAGTAAAAAGCACTGAAATGAAAACCAAAGGAATCCAAACAACGAAAAGTTGAGTTAGAAAAAACCTTTTATAAACAACAAAGCTTTCAGGTTAAAAAACCCTTTTTCAATGTTTCACAACCAGTACATTTAAAAACGCCCTTATATATACAACACATGAATTAAATGATCATATGACCTACAGCCATCATCACATGATCAGTACCAATGTATAAACACATAAAAACATGAAAAAACATGAAGAAAACATAAGAATATTTAACCAACATTAAAACTAATGTCAATATTTATCTATTAATCATCTAATAAATGACCATGTTCAAAATTATTCAAAAAATATATATAATATCATAAAATCAACTTAATCTAGTTTGTTGAATTCTATTTAAAACTGGCTTTAAAGACACTGCAGCATTCAAGCCAGGATGGTTATCCGCTGATAGTCTAACTATCCAGTCATACTCCCTGAGGTCCAGTAAATTAGACAAATCACCTCCTCTAGGTGATGCTATAATGTGATCTAAAACTTGAAAACTAAATTGATGTTCACTACCCCTTAGTGCAATGTGCTTAAATAACGCATTGTTTTCATTTAAATGTCTAATGTTAGATTTATGCTCAGTTATGTTCTTTTAGCTTTCTAGTGGTTTTACCCACATAGAAAGCTGGGCATATTTTACATGTTGCCAGGTAGACTACATAACTAGATGTACAAGTGGCATGGCCATGAAAAACATATTCTTTTCCTGTTATTGGGTGTTTGAATGTATCTATTTGAGTCATATCACTGTTTTTAAATATATCATTACAACAATTACAATTGTAGCACGGATATGTACCCTGCTTCATACTGATTTTACACCATCTTTCATATTGTTAAAATCTTTATAACCAAGCATACTCTTCAGTGTCCTCATGTTTCTATAGCAAAAATAGGGTTTGTCACCAACTATTGATTTTATATCATCTTGTGCTAATAACACTTTCCAGTATTTAAATAGTATTTTATTTATATTATTCGACATTGAGTTATATGAAGTAATAAATCTTAATTTATTTATGGTAGGTCTAATCACTTCAATACAATTTCCTACTTCAGGTGTCTTATTAAAAATGGGTTCATACATCTCTTCTCTATTAGACATTATATGTTCTTTTACATTTTCTAGTAGGTCTAGAGAATACCCACTGTTCTTAAATTCTTCATAAACTTCATCCAGTTGTTTTATAAACTTGTCATGTTCAGAATTAAGTCTACTAACTCTAGCCATTTGGGCCTTAACGATACCCTTAAAGACATGTGCATGCATGCTGTCTGCATGCAAGTATCTACCAGATGCCACATCTTTTTTAAAAATTGATGTATTAATCTCTTTGTTATTTTTCTTAAGTTCTACATCCAAAAAATGAATACATGTATCTGATATTTCCGCTGTAAACTTTAAATAATCAGTGGTATTATTTAGTGAGGAGACAAAGTCTAACAAATCCACTATACTTCCTTTCCAAAGCAAAAAACAGTCATCCACAAATCTCTGATAGAATAATATGCTGCTATTCACAAAATGTTCACCGTTACCTATGTGCTCCTTCTCCCACTGATAAAGAACAATATTGGCATATGTACATTGCTAGTTGTAAATATATGTTATTATCAAATAGGAATATATTATTTCTCAGCACTAGGTCCAGTAGCATACATATATTTTCTATATATCTACTTGTTCCCTCCTGGGCAGCCATGCGTTATTTAAGCACATTGCACTAAGGGGTAGTGAACATCAATTTAGTTTTCAAGTTTTAGATCACATTATAGCATCACCTAGAGGAGGTGATTTGTCTAATTTACTGGACCTCAGGGAGTATGACTGGATAGTTAGACTATCAGAGGATAACCATCCTGGCTTGAATGCTGCAGTGTCTTTAAAGCCAGTTTTAAATAGAATTCAACAAACTAGATTAAGTTGATTTTATGATATTATATATATTTTTTGAATAATTTTGAACATGGTCATTTATTAGATGATTAATAGATAAATATTGACATTAGTTTTAATGTTGGTTAAATATTCTTATGTTTTCTTCATGTTTTTTCATGTTTTTATGTGTTTATACATTGGTACTGATCATGTGATGATGGCTGTAGGTCATATGATCATTTAATTCATGTGTTGTATATATAAGGGCGTTTTTAAATGTACTGGTTGTGAAACATTGAAAAAGGGTTTTTTAACCTGAAAGCTTTGTTGTTTATAAAAGGTTTTTTCTAACTCAACTTTTCGTTGTTTGGATTCCTTTGGATTTCATTTCAGTGCTTTTTACTGTGATTCTATTTTCGCACTGAAGTTGGGTGTTTCAACAGCCCACTGCAGCCAGCCAGTTATGGATTATCAAAATCGTTTGAAATCCCTGTTTGAGAAAGAAGTAAATCCACTTTTGAAGTTTACTTCTAATGTTATTCCAACTGTGACAAAAGACAATACCTCCTCTGTTAGTACGCTAGACTTTGAGCGACGGATACAGACATTAGAAAGAAAGGTTGGTGCTTATAAGCGTCTGCAGTGGCAGCGCTTCAGTTTTGATGCATATATGGAGCAAGGTATAGCTCCACGAGGTCTAAGAATTACGAAGATGCCTTCCTATGGGAACGCATATCCCGAACTATTGAAACAGTGGCAAACCCTAAATTTAAAATTAAGTAAAGAATATATGCTCTTAATGAACAAATTCTTCCTTGATGTTGAGAACCAGTTAAAATCTGAGATTATAGCAAAGGAGGATGAATTGCTAGCACTACCGGGTTTTTCAAATGTGCAAACACTGTATACTTCAATGATGGACAGATTAAGTGGACTAGACGACCGTTTGGAGGTCGTGAAAAAGAGAAAGCTGGTACGAGACATTTCCGACTATCAGTCGGGTAACATCTTTTCTTGGCCGAAGGCTGACACATCTTCAAATTTCAGAGGTAATAAAAACATAACCTCTGATTTGAAATTAAATGATACATCTGTTGCTGCCAAGCAAACACCGAATACCGTAGCTCTAGATTCACTTGACGATTTTCCCGAAATAGTAACTGTACCTTTAATTTCAGCATTGTCTGATAATGATATCTCATCAGTTGGAGCGAGTGGATATTCAAAACAAGTGATGTCATCAGTGATTGACGAGGGGACGTCGAGATTGGAACATGAGGTGGATGTAACCCATGTAGGATTAGCAGATGGCGAGCAGGGAGAACGGACAAGTCAAACAGCATTATCTACGCAGAAAACCCTGACTAGCTACTTCGCTAAACCGTTCCAGTTGCAGCAGGCGGAACGTGTAAAGGAAAAAGAAGATAAAAGGATTGGAAATAGATCCAAATCAAGGGGAAGATCTACTTCGAGATACAATAGCCCACGTGTGGAGTTAAAAAGAAAAAACGATAGCCCGCAAAAACAACAGAAAGTAGCCAGGAGGTAATGGCAGGTATAATCAATCTATCAACATTTACGTTAAGTATGGAACATATTGCTATACTAAAAAAGGGACTGGGGTTTATACCTACAAGAGTGGAAGATATGGTGAATGTTCTAACTGACTTAAAACTATTCGTTAGATCCTTAGCCCTTAAGCTAATTTTCAAAACCAATGACTATGATAAGAACATTTGCAAAAGACGCAGTGTATTTATTCCTTGTTATCCACCTGTACTAGTGGCATTTTATAATCTGTGTGAGTATGACATTAGAAAATTATATGCCAATAAGAGAAGTAACCAATCTTTTAACACTACTTACTCTGAGCATCTAGCATTAAGGGAACTTATGGAAAATACACATATTGTCATCAAAGCGGCAGATAAAGGTGATTATGAATGATTGTACTTATAGACAGTCAGTCATGGTGTTGTTAGAGGATCAAGTTGCATTTAAACATATAACAAATCTAGATGTCAAAAAGCATATAGCATATGTGAACATGTGCATCTATGAGTTACAGTTGTCTAATGATATAACTCTTGACTTGTTCCACTTTTTTACAGTGCCATGTCCTATAATTCCGCAATTGTATGGTGTACCCAAGGTACATAAATCCCTAGATAAACCTCCAATGAGGCCGATAGTATCCGGTAAAGGCTGGATCACCGAGCCAATATCTTTATACCTGCAGAAGCAGCTACAACCATTGCTATCTAAGTGTAAAACAGTACTTAAGGACACTATAGATTTCTTAGAAAAATTGAAATTATGTTATTTAGATTTGAAAGCAACAATGAGTAATTTTAATGACATTTATATGGTAGTCATGGACATTAACTCATTGTTTACGGTCATTCCACACGACATTGGGATAGATTCCATCAGAAGTTTCCTGATGGCTGCCCAGGAGGGAACAAGTAGATATATAGAAAATATATGTATGCTACTGGACCTAGTGCTGAGAAATAATATATTCCTATTTGATAATAACATATATTTACAACAAACGGGCGTAGCAATGGGCACGCCCGTGGCAAATACATATGCCAATATTGTTCTTTATCAGTGGGAGAAGGAGCACATAGGTAACGGTGAACATTTTGTGAATAGCAGCATATTATTCTATCAGAGATTTGTGGATGACTGTTTTTTGCTTTGGAAAGGAAGTATAGTGGATTTGTTAGACTTTGTCTCCTCACTAAATAATACCACTGATTATTTAAAGTTTACAGCGGAAATATCAGATACATGTATTCATTTTTTGGATGTAGAACTTAAGAAAAATAACAAAGAGATTAATACATCAATTTTTAAAAAAGATGTGGCATCTGGTAGATACTTGCATGCAGACAGCATGCATGCACCCCATGTCTTTAAGGGTATCGTTAAGGCCCAAATGGCTAGAGTTAGTAGACTTAATTCTGAACATGACAAGTTTATAAAACAACTGGATGAAGTTTATGAAGAATTTAAGAACAGTGGGTATTCTCTAGACCTACTAGAAAATGTAAAAGAACATATAATGTCTAATAGAGAAGAGATGTATGAACCCATTTTTAATAAGACACCTGAAGTAGGAAATTGTATTGAAGTGATTAGACCTACCATAAATAAATTAAGATTTATTACTTCATATAACTCAATGTCGAATAATATAAATAAAATACTATTTAAATACTGGAAAGTGTTATTAGCACAAGATGATATAAAATCAATAGTTGGTGACAAACCCTATTTTTGCTATAGAAACATGAGGACACTGAAGAGTATGCTTGGTTATAAAGATTTTAACAATATGAAAGATGGTGTAAAAATCAGTATGAAGCAGGGTACATATCCGTGCTACAATTGTAATTGTTGTAATGATATATTTAAAAACAGTGATATGACTCAAATAGATACATTCAAACACCCAATAACAGGAAAAGAATATGTTTTTCATGGCCATGCCACTTGTACATCTAGTTATGTAGTCTACCTGGCAACATGTAAAATATGCCCAGCTTTCTATGTGGGTAAAACCACTAGAAAGCTAAAAGAACGCATAACTGAGCATAAATCTAACATTAGACATTTAAATGAAAACAATGCGTTATTTAAGCACATTGCACTAAGGGGTAGTGAACATCAATTTAGTTTTCAAGTTTTAGATCACATTATAGCATCACCTAGAGGAGGTGATTTGTCTAATTTACTGGACCTCAGGGAGTATGACTGGATAGTTAGACTATCAGCGGATAACCATCCTGGCTTGAATGCTGCAGTGTCTTTAAAGCCAGTTTTAAATAGAATTCAACAAACTAGATTAAGTTGATTTTATGATATTATATATATTTTTTGAATAATTTTGAACATGGTCATTTATTAGATGATTAATAGATAAATATTGACATTAGTTTTAATGTTGGTTAAATATTCTTATGTTTTCTTCATGTTTTTTTATGTTTTTATGTGTTTATACATTGGTACTGATCATGTGATGATGGCTGTAGGTCATATGATCATTTAATTCATGTGTTGTATATATAAGGGCGTTTTTAAATGTACTGGTTGTGAAACATTGAAAAAGGGTTTTTTAACCTGAAAGCTTTGTTGTTTATAAAAGGTTTTTTCTAACTCAACTTTTCGTTGTTTGGATGTTATAAGACATGCCATGTGGAGAACAAATGGTTAAAAAACTGAGGACTTAGTTCTCATACCAGTGGTCTACTGGCATGGTGTGCAGACATAGGGACATCAACACCACACCATGGTCATAAGGAATGGATACTGCTGTTTAAAATGTTACCACTGTATTTGGGAGTAGTTCTGATGCTATTCAGTAGCAAGGCATATTGTGAGAAGAGTGGGGTCTGACTACATCCATTCTTTTTATTTTTTTTTTATTTTTACATTTGTTTACCAGGAAGGTCCAGCTGGGCATGTGCCCATTTTCAGTGGAGGCCCAGGGAGAAAGGCTCCAAGTAATACAGTAGCATAAAAACAAATCAACAAATCAGACAAGTATTAAATGTGAATTATATCAACAAAAACTTTTTGTAGTATTACAGCTGTAAAAAAGCTGCACAAGTAGCATTTGCTATGCATACAATGATTTTTTTAATATTTGTTGTAATGGAGGTAGTTATTTAATAGTAGTTTAGAGAAAGGCCATAGTCAGATATACAGAGGGTTTAGAAAATGAGTTAGTATTTAGGGTGTGGCCTATGCTGGGGGAATGCAGGGGCAGAGCCAAGAGTTTGCTAGGTGACTTTTCAGGAATGATATGAATTGTTTTGATGAGGTAATGGAGACTAGAGTAGTAGGTAGGGTGTTCCATAGGTTGGAAGTATAGTTGGAGAAAAGGCCTTCTCCAGCTGAGTTTTTTGCTCTGGTAACTTGTACTAGATGTTTATTGTCTGAGCGGAGGGATCTAGGAGCAGAGTATGGCTAGATTAGACCTCTGAGGGGTGGGGTTTTGTTTGGGTGGTGTAGAATTTGATGGGCTAGGCTTAACTGGTTAAAGTGTAGGAGTTGTGGGAGTTCAAGCCAACCAATCTGTTTGAGGGATTGGCAGTGATGTGACCTATATGGTGATTAAGTGACAAAATTAGCTATTTTATTGTATCAGGTTTCAAGTTTGTTAAGGTCTGATTTACAAAGGTTGATAAGGATAGGGGATGCATATACAAGTGTAGCTAGCAGGTGGGTCCGGCCATGGTGATTCTTGTAGTAGTTGTTAGAAACTGGGCATTTCTGTATAGGAGACCAAGCTTCTTGTGGACTTTTTTGATGGTTTGATCTATATGGAGGTCAAATTTTAGATTATTGTCAATTACTAACCCAAGTAGTTTGTTATGGGAAGTTGGAGTTATAATGGTTTTGTTTTTAGAGTAAATGCTGAAGGTTGTGGGGGGAGTGGATGCAGTCCTAGTGGGACAGAAGAGTAAGAGATTAGTTTTGTTAGGGTTTAGTATCAGCTGGGAGTTGGTTAGTCAGGTTTTCACTGATAAGAAGGCATCTTGGGTAAGGGCTTGGAGCATTTTAAGGGATGGGGCTGCACAGATCAGGGTTGAGTCATCAGCATATTGAATTATGCTGGTATGGGGGGGGCGTTGCAGAATGTAGCTGGTTGGTAAAGAGTGAGAATAGGAGCCGTCCAAGGATGGAGCCTTGAGGGACCCTTCTAGTGACTGGGAGGGTGTGAGAGAGGGATTGTTGCCAACGGACGTCTTGTTACCTATCTTCTAGGTAGCTCTGGAACCAGTTAATAGTTGTGATATTAATGTTGAGGGAGGAAAGGTCTTTTATGAGTTTGTTATGGTTGACCATATCAAAGGCTTTCGACAGGTCAAGGAATAAGGCTGATACAAATTGGGAGTTGTTTCTATGTTGGCTAACTTTGTTGGTAAAGGTCAATAGGGCAGTTGCACTATGTGAAGGATGAAAACCATGCTGAGTACTAGATAGTAGGTTTTGTGAGGTAAGGTATTTCATGAGCTGCGTGTGTACTATTCTTTCTAGGATCTTGGATAAGGGTGAAAGAATGGCAATGGGGCAGTAGTTAGTAAGTTCATATGAAGTCCTGCCTTTGTGAAGGGGTAGTATGTGTGATATTTTCCAGACAGAAGGTACATGTGCTTCTGCTATTGATCTGTTTATGAGTATGGTTATAGGATAGGAGATGGCCTCTGCTGCAATTTTAAGATAGTCAGTAGGAAGGTTGTCGGCAACTAATGTTGTAGGTTTTAGTTTTTTCAGATGTTTATTGATGAAGCTGGTGGATACAGGATGTAATTTGAATTGGGAGGAGGTGTCTTGTGAGGGTGTACTATAGATTGATTCTGGGGGGGTATTGGTGTTAGACTGGTTGTTAGCTACAGTTAGAATGGATTCTGTGAAGAAGGTATTGAATTGGGTAGCTATGCTTTCATTGCTGTTAGTTATTTTTGGAGTGGGAGTAGCAATATTACCTGGTTATAATAGGTTTTTAACTGCAGCTCAGAACGTTTGTGGATTTTTTTGGTGCTTGTTTTGGATATTTATGTAGTACTTGGACTTGTCCATTTTAATTTGTTTTTTGGCTTTATTTAGAAGTACATGGAAGTTTTGTTTACTGGTATTGGATTTAGCATTATGGTACACCGACCAGGCTTTATCTCTGGCTTTAAGTAGGGATCTAGTTTATTTGGTTACCCAGGGTGCATAATTGGCCTTGACTTTAACATTTCTTGGTGGTGCATGGGTGATGAGAATATCAAGAAAGGTGTTGTTAAAAGAGTGGACAGCCTCATCTAGGGGTATATGTTTGAGATGTTCCCATTGGCAGTTTTTTAGACAGAGATAAAGTTGTCAGGATTAAATTATTTTTTATTCCTGATTGTATGGTAGGTAGTTTGGTGTGCTGGCTGAATACGATCTTGAAGGAGAAATGTAGGGCTGTGGTCACTTAAGTTATCAGGGAGATGGCCTGAGTGGGATACTAGGTGGGGTGAGTTTACTAGAATCCAGTATAGTATGGACTTTCATTTGGAGACCTTGTCGGTTTGAGTGGGAGCTGTGATGGTTTGGGTGAACCCTTAAAGGTTCATGTGAATAGTTGGATTTTGTGAGAAGCATAGGAACCAATCAATATTGAAGTTTCCCATGATGATAGTCTCTTGAGGGAGGTGAATGGAGCACCACTGTAATAGGTTTTCAATACTAGAACTGTTGTTACCAGGTGGTATGTATCCCCCTATAATGTTAAGGTTTTTGCTGGAGTTAATATTTAATTTAGCTACAATAATCTCTGCTTTATCTATGTCTGGGGTAGAGGAGTTGTGGAGTTGTAGTGAGAGGTGATCTTTGTACCAGATTGCTATGCCACCCCCTTTTTGTGTGTTCTCTATTTACGTAGGATGCTGTAGCCTGGGGTATGATCTCGTTACTATCAGTATGAGGTTTCACCCAGGTTTCTTTTATTGTTACTATATCAGGGGAGTAGTGGGATAGTAAAGCTCATATATTATGAGTTTTTTTTGCAATGCTTCTTACATTAATGTGGAGCAGGAGAAGGGATGATTTGATTCTTGAATGGAGAACTTAAAATAACACCATACATCACACAGACCTCTGATACTCAACTTACTGAATCTTTCCTGAGTCCTGAAGTAATATACTACAGCTGGGTCAGATTTATTAATGATAATGTCCACCAAGAACTTTTGCTACTCCTTTAACTACTGGGAGATGTGACAGGTTAACAGAATGCAAGGCCAGAATGCAAGGCTTGACTAAAGCTAGCAAAAGTGTTATGTGGTGTATTGATTATTAGAAACATTCCCTAATTTCTTCATCTTTATCAGAAATTGCCTTACTTATTTGTTCCAGTTATTCTCCACTAATTTCCTATAAAACTTTAAAATAACGAGAACTTAACAAATCTTCCTAAAATGAATAATTACTGTGGGCATTCCATTATGGCCATTCACCCACTTGCATTGCAGGCCTTTTTTGGATTAGATTCAGGTTCTTCTGAAAATCTGTCTTTAATGTTTTATTTATTTATTTTTAGTGTGACAGTGTTTTTTAGTTTCTTACTAGTGTCCATTCCATTATAGCCATTCACGCACTTGCATTGCAGGCCTTTTTTGTATTACATTCGGGTTCTTCTGAAAATCTGTCTTTAATGTTTTATTTATTTATTTTTAGTGTGACAGTATTTTTCAGTTTCTCACTAGTGTCCTTAACCTTCAAATACTGTAAAATGTCAGATAAGCATGATAATTATTACCACTATATGTCTGCATTTTCCAACTAACAGTTATGCAATATAGGAAGAGTAGAATGGAATGGGTGAAGAAGATGGGCTTAATTTGCCCATAATGACTTATTTTATTAGTAAAGCAGACTTTTTAATGTTTGTTTATTCACTTGTAGATGAGGGTGGCAGATAAGGTTATTACAGCTTACCTAGTTAACAAACAAACAAATAAATACAATACTTCAGTTTGGCCTCTTGGCATCTTGTTATTAGATGAACATGTACAAGATTATTAGGAAGCACTTATTGCCTTAAAATTGCTTTCTAACTACAGGTACTTAACATTTCTGGGTCTCTCCAAGTCATAGTACTTATCTGAAGTATTTTGTTATATTGGCTTTGTACCTAGCTAAGAAGCCAAAGAATTATGCATCTAGATAGACACAGGTCACTACTTGAGGTACATTTTTGTTGCTACTATTAAGCTTTTCTCTATTTGATGGTGCCAGTCAGTAAGTGGGCAAGCCAAGCTAGGAGTACTATAAGAGAAAAATTAAAGCAAGGGATTGAAAAAAAGAACGCACGTATCATTAACTGATTCTCTTCTATTAGAAGTTAAAAGTGATATTTTAAAAGGATTAATAAAATGATTATTGTGTAATTTGCTATAATTGTCTGTTTAGAAACCAAGATGTGAAGATCAAAACTGGTAGAAAAAGTCTGACCACAGTACAAAAAAAATCTAAGTTATCCCAATTTTATATGATCTATTACAGGAGGTTTAAGGTATGACACACTGAAAATTCTAGCCTGAATAGTTTTTTTCTTACAGTTTTTACTGACTGGTTTGTCTGTGTGACCTTTTTACTTTTCGGTTTGGATGTTAGTTGTGGTATTTTGCAGACACCTTAATTGTTATGGACATCAGCTGGGTGTTAAGACCCTGTGTTTCTAAAGTATAGCTAAACAGACCATTTATCCTGTACTGATGAGGTCATAAGAAGGCAGAAACATGCATGTCCACAGCTACTGGGGTTTGACAATATTGGCCTGAATGCATCCACAAAGACTTAAAAATGAAAAGTAAAAAGTTGTGGACATTCAGGAGCCATATAGCTGAAACACTTGATGTCCTTAAGGGGTCATTTGCATATATCCCATGGAGGTTTAAGGTATCACACAGTGAACACTCTAGCTTGGCTAGTTTTTTTCTTGCAGTTTTTACTGATTGGTTTGTCTGTGTGACCTTTTTACTTTTTATTTTTTATTTTGAATATTACATGATAGGTAAAACTTTGCTATAATTCTTCCACTATTGCTGAGTGTGCTGTTATGATATCTCTCCATAAATGATAAAATTCTAAGCACACACTATTATTAATCCCTCAGTATTTAGTTACCCATTATTTGCAGGTAATAAGTTATCTCTAAATACAGCTGGTTATAGGAGACTTTTGACATGGGATTGTATCCATACCAGTATAAGTCCATATATCAACCTGGCCCACATCCAAGACAAGTGAGAAGACTGAAGACACTGGTGCAACATAATATTATTTGCAGAAAAGTATACTTTAACCTTCTCACCACCCTGTGGCAGCTTTGTCAGCTCCAAAATGGCTACCTTTGGGAGATACATGCACACTTCAGCTCATGTACAATCTCCCAACCAAGTGATATATTTCTTGCAGAGTGAAGCTTTCCAGGCATTTAATGCTGCTGTTGCAACAAATCTAAGGAATCCCCCACCCCCAGGTTAGATTAGTCTATGTCTGCCTCTCATTCCATTCCTCCCCATCTCATGCCACCAACACCCTCTGGCACCCATGCCACTAGTTGGACACTGGTCATCTGGGGAGCAGTAAGGGCTTTCTCCCTCTGTACCCTGGATCCAAAGATGCTTAAATGTTGTCATGTCAGCATTGCTTAATTACTGCAGAGGCTTAGTAGGGAAATGGCTAAACATATTGACCTTTTCAATTATAGTTTTGAATGTATAATGCTTGAGATAATTTACAGCTGTCAACATTTGTCTTCCTGATATCGTATTCCATGACTTATGTGGCAAAGAAGTGACACATCTTGATCCAGCCATTTATGTTTAATTTCCAAGACGTATTTAAATGCTGCAGCTCTCTTAAGAGTACAATATGGCTTCTCAGCTTTACATTTTGATTTCTCTTTGCTAACTATATGGATAATTCTTTAACTAACTACATGCATAATTATTTCATGTCTGAGCAAAAAAAAATCACAAATAATGGCTTTGGAGATACAGAACTCTGAGCCCTAAAATGTGTAAAGAAATTCATACATGTATCATTTTTTTAAGTATAATTGTACTTCCCAGTCATTAACTTCAGCATTGATTAGAAGTCACCACAGTAGAAGAAAACTCACTCATGACCTTCTTTTAAGATAACTGGCTATATCTATTCATGTATTTTAACTGTTGTTCTGTACTGATCATTTTGATCTTCAAGTGCAGATTGTTATATTCACTTGTACTTCAGGGAAAGAAAAAAAATAATTATTGTTAATGATTTAAGTGTCAGTGCTTTTTTTCATCAGAAATTTAACAACCTTGCTCTCACCATGCTTTTTTAACTTCCTAGCTCCATGATTTTGCTGTTTTAGGACTTAAATTACTTTATTAGTAGTGGAGGAAGCTACTTTCTATAAAGAACTTTTTATTTACAAATGGACATATTCTACATCACCCATCAGCAGTGGTATAGATGGGCTCATGAGCTACTGTCCTTAACACATCACATAGTTGCAGATACTTTCACTGTGCCCAAGCCAATAATTGTTATAAAGAGTACATGTTATTTAACAATATAGTTTAAAAGTTCATATTACTGTCTGGTACCTGAAATTTTACCTGAAATAATTAGGTGAAGCAGGGACATTTGGACATATTCCTTTGCAGGAATGTAATATTCAAAGGAATGAATGCATAGGATCCATCCTTGAAATGTACGTCCTCCTCCTCTGATATTTCCATTGATTTAACAGATTGCAAAGATGTCAAAGATATCTAATTTTATTGCCACCCATTGGTGGTGATTGCTGTCTTGGATACTGCTTTTGAAACTGCAAGAAATGGTCTCAAAGATTAATAACATTACAATCATATTGTAACATGCTGTACTGCATAAATTGTTTACTTAACAAAAAGGCTACAAAACAATAGAACCCATCTGCATTTATTGATTGATTGATTTTATTTGTTTTCATTTGTGGACTGGGACATTCTAACATATAATTAATTTATTTTTATTCATTTATTTATATTTCATTGACTGGGTCATTCCCACTACGCTAGTAATCTTTTTTCAAGTGAGGCCTGAGGTGTATTTGTACTACTAGGAGGAATTTGGCTAGAGCACTGGGGAGTTCCCCTACTCTTTTCAATAGGTGCTGTGACAAAAGGAGGTACTGCCAGCACAGCTAGCTGAAATTTTATAAATAATTATATGTCATTCGTGAATATCAAACTAATCTATACAAGATGCTTGTGTTACGAATGTATTAAAACTGTATGCAATGTGTATATCAAACTGCATTGTACAGAAGTTTGTGTTGAAAAGGTATTTCTAAAATGTTGTGCTTAAAATGCATCTACAGTGTGCCCTACTGGAAGAAAACAGAAATGTACATGTACTGTTGCAGCTGTTTAAATGTATATATTTTAGCAGTGGAAACTGTAAGACAGAAAGTTAACCTCAGTCCAGCAAACTTTAGAAAAATATCTGAAATTAAATTACTTTATAGGCTACACCATAAAGATGTTTCAATGCAGCTAGAGACACAAAGTCTGCACTAGGAAGCTTTCAGTATTGTCTCTAAGGTGAACTAATTGTTACTTTGGAAACATGAAGGAATGTAATTGTTTTAAGCCGTCCAGCATTTGCCAAACATTTGAGCAAAATCCCTTGTATGAGTATTTTTACAGGTATCTGCTAAATACTGCCAGATTTAGCAATGGGGGTTTGCATGAGAACTAGAGAACTAGAGAACTACAAGTCAGATGACCAGAAATGATGTCATTCTACAAGCTATCCCAGCAGTAATATTTCAGATATTATTTTGAGAAGTCTATTAGTGAGACAGAGCATTCTGCATTCAGTCTTGGACCTGACAACAACAAGAAGCACCATTCACCACATCTGCCTTGCTGTAATAGAAAGATACTAGGGAATAGTGTAATTCTCTTAGATACAGTCATGGATATTGTGAAGCTTAGTTTAGGTTTCATTTTTCTTTATTTGTGTGAGCCTGTACTGCAATGTTATTTTTAAATATTTCCTGTGATTTTGAACTCTGATGTCACTGTGAATATATACTGAGTATTTTCATGTTCTTTTATTATTTATTATTAAATATATTTAAACCTTTCATTGTGGCTGATCTGTGTAGAGATATTATGTTTTCAGAGTACTTGCATATTTATTTGGTGACATTGTATGGGCCATTCCTAATAGCCTTGCTCTTGGTCAAAGTACCATTTGTGTTAATATTAATATTACACAGTAAGGTTGGATACCCTTTGTCAAGGACCTTAAGGTAGCTGGGAGGAGTGACCGGTGACAATGAATACTACCTTATAGTCTGGGCAGAAGGGTCATAGCTAGTAAACCTTTCCCAGGTGTGTGTGTGTGTGTGTGTGTGTGTGTGTGTGTGTGTGTGTGTGTGTGTGTGTGTGTACATCAAACCTCAAAGAGTGTGTGTCAGCTACTTGGGAAGGGACACAAAGCATTGGTTTGACAGAGAGGTGCTGGAGGGCATGGCTTGGTCACTCAGCTGAGATCTCAACTCTACAGCTGTGCCAGTGGGGAGTCTTATTGGGGATCTGGAGGAAGAGGGAGAAACCGGACTGACTATGCTCTCTGTGTGCTCTTAAGTGAAATTGCACTTGATGCAGAGACCTGCATCTGGAAATACTGTGTGTGCACCTGTTATCCTCTCAGTGAATGTCCCCCACTGTTGCCAGTGGTGAGGATTGAGGCTCCCTGATTTCTCTGTGAAAGAGGAGCTGAGTGAATTTAAGAGGTTGATATCTAAGCTAAAGGTCTTTCTCTGTGAAAGAACTGCTGAGAGAATTCTTGGATTTCCCTACTGTGAAAGTGAGCCACTTAACTGAAGAGTTCCATGATGTAAATGAAAAACAGGGAAAAGCTTCATAATGGTCTTGTCGGGCACATGCCTACTAACTTGTTATCAACGTAAACTATCTGAGAAAGGGTCTACAGTTTAATCATACTGCATTATTCTCAATGAATCATCCTGCCTAAAAGTATCACATCCATTCACAACACATTGGTCTAAATACTAGAGTTAACAAAATAAAGCAATGAAAGACAAACCTCAAAAAATTATCTGGAAATTGTCCACTTTTATTAAGCATCTATTGGGCTGTTTGTTTCTGATAACTTGTTGCAGTTAAACGCTTTCCCTAGAGGCTCTTTTAGCTGTTTAAAACTTTCATTTAAAGGCTCACTGCTGCTTTTCTGCTGTGAGAAACATTTCTGCAGTTTGTTTTCCACCGTCTCTGCCTATTGGTATGGTGTTTTTAAAGTTGGTGGCTTTGCAGTTGCCCACCCCTACTGTAAATTTGATCTGGGACCCTCCTCCCAGTCTAGTGTCATTACCTCATCCTACCCAATACAGAGAGAACATTTGAGAAGGCAAATCAGCTTAGTTTCTGCTACTCCTTTCTCTCTTTCCACTAAAAAAAAAAAAAAAGAAATCTACGCTTGTTTCCTGCCTTTCCTGTAGGTAGTCTAGTCTGGATATAGATTTGCTGTGTCCAGGACTATTTGTAGGCTTCTAGGCCCCCAAGCCTTTCTGTGTTGGAGGGAAACCTTCTAGCTTAATTTTGTTTCTTAGAACTAGCCAGTTTTTTGTTTCAGCACTCAAATCTGTTTCTCTGAGCTCAGAACTTGTTCAGAACTTATTGTAAGCACTAAATAAGCTACAAATTACTACAGCACTCAACTTTCCTCACTGTCTAGAGGAAAACAGTTTCTAGTACTTAACAAATAAGCACATATCCAGGCATGTCTAAGGGTCAGCTCCCAGTGTTTTCTCCTGTCTACCTGATGAATCTGGACATCTTGGGGCAATGCACTAATTGCCTTATGTACACAGACAACCCTCTCCTCCTGCCACCCAACACTACAACCTGTGAGAGATGCACTTATATAGCCAAACTGAAAGCAAAGCTCTATTCACCCAAGACTGGACTAGACAGTCAAGAGGAGAAGGTAAACACTTGCACCACACCACACTCAGCACATAGTCTCTCAAAACCTACACCACCAAAACACACACATAGAAACACAAAACACACACCTACATTCGCGGAGGCTCTCAGTAAAAACCTGCCCAAGCAACAGGGACCTCCAAAGCAGAAACACAAGCAACCTCCACCCCCCCCAACACAACTCAAATAACACATAGCCCACAAACTCAGTGTGCCACTCAACCACAACCCATAAGGCATAACAACGTACCCAACACTCTAGTCATAGGTGACTCTATAGTCAGGCACACTGATGTTCCATTCACCAGGCTAAACAAGGAGAAAGTTACTGTCAGCTGCCTGTCAGGTGTCAGGATCCACCACATAATGCAAGCACTCAGGTCACTCCACAACAAGTACAAATATGACTCTGTCATTGTCCATGTTGGTGTGAATGACCTGAGATGTACCTCCTTGGACTACATGAAAAGGGACATGGAGAAGCTGTCCGATCTTGTAGCCCAGGCAGGTATGACCCTAGCCCTGAGTAGCATCCTGCCATCACCCAGAATGATACCACAGTACAAGGACAAAATGATTGACTTCAACAATTGGCTAAGCTTCTGGTGTCATTCTAAGGGGATCCAGTATCTGTCTGCCTGGGATGACATGATCGACAAACCATGATGCTTTGCCAGAGATGGCCTGCACCTGTTGCCCCTGGGATTCCAGATACTGGCTAAGGCTCTAGCCACCCCTATAGTGCCTTTTTTAGGCAAGGTTCAAATGACAAATTCACCACCCTAACAGGTACAGGCAAGAAGAATCTAAGGGTATTGCTACTCAATGCTAGAAGTCTAAACCTCAAAATGCACTCAATTGAGGCAAACCTTAAAATGGAGAACATCGACAACTGTGCAGTGACAGAGACCTGGTTCAAGGCTCCAGAGAGTACCCCTGCATTACCAGGCTATAATTCATACCACACCTTTCGGCCACCTAACCTGGTCCGAAACACTAAAGGCAGGCATGTCCATATTTATTAAGGATATCCACACCTCCACGCTAGTTGCTCAGCATAATATATCCAAGATTATCCAAGTGCAACTGACTCTGGGCAAGACTGCAATCCAAATTGTAGCTTGCTACAGATCCCCCACCATGCCCCAGGATTTCCACTCCACATTTCATGATACACTGGAAAATATTAGGGTACAACCCAACACCCTCATAATGGGCAATTTCAACTACCCCACCATTAACTGGGAAAACTACCCATGTGCCAACTCTTGTTCTCAACATTTTCTGGAATTCATAAATTCCAATGCCGTGGATCAACTTATGCACACCCCCACCAGGGGCAGCAATATCCTAGACCTGGTAATTACCAACATGGGCAACCAGTGCTCCACACCAGAGGTCAATTCCTCGGTCAGATCTGACCACAAGCTAATCACCCTAGACATCCACATCCCGCCCCTACCCCCCATTAGGGAAACCACAGTAAAAAATTTCTCCAAAGCCAACTTCACGCTTCTTAAGACAGAAGTGGCAAACTTCACGACACCCATGCTGATGGACAATAGAGGTATGACTGCTGAATCCTATACACATGCACTTTATAAGCACTTACATGAGTGCATGGATCGTGCAATCCCTAACAGAACCAAGATGCTATCCTCCAAAAAAAGGAAGGCAATCTGATGGTCCCCTGCCATAAACAAACTCTACAACAGAAGAAGGAAACTGTTGCAAAAAAGAGTAAAATCCCATGATTGGAGAAACTCCCTGGTCAGCCTCAGTAAGAAGCTGTGATCCCTCATAAAATCCTCCAAAGCTAGTTATGAAAACAAAATTGCCACTGACTCTAAAGACAACCACAAAGCATTCTATAGCTATGTCAAGAATCTCAATGGCAACACTCAGATCTGCTCTGAGGTACAGCACAATGGCACTAAATATACAGAGCCAAATGATATTGCCAACATCCTGGCAGATAGGTTCAGTGCTAACTTTACCCCCCTGTCATCCCCTAAAGGGGCCATCTCTATATCAGAAGAATGCAAAGTTCCTGTAATCACGGCTGCACAGTTAAAAAAACACACTCTCCAAAGCCAAGAACACAGCATTCATGGGACCTGATGACATCCCAGGCTTTGTTCTACATGAACTACAGAATGAACTGGCACCCCACCTAAGTACCATGTTCAATCATAGCCTCACCTCAGGCTATGTGTCTACTGCATGGCGCACAGTGACAGTTATCCCACTCCACAAAGGGGGAGCCACCACAGACCCGAGAAACTACCGCCCCATTAACCTAACGAGCCTGGTCTGCAAGGCTATGGAACGTATCATCATGGAACTTATAAACAATGACATTGGTAATCTCCTAACTCAGGACCCCACCAGTTCAGGTTTGTAAAAGGCAGATCATGTCTCCTAAACCTGATAGACTTCTTTGAAGCTGTCACCAAAGCCGTAGATGAGGGTAAGGTGGTTCACACAGCCTATCTAGATCCCGCCAAGGCTTTTGACACCATCCCCCACTCTGGAATTATAGATAAACTCACTAAACTAGGTATAAATCCCTATGTCACAAGATGGGTTGCCAACTGGCTTACTGACAGAACCCAAACTGTGAAAGTAGCAGACTCCAAATCCAACTTCAGACCAGTGAAGTGGAGTACCACAGGGTTCAGTCCTGGGTCCTCCCTATTTGGTCTCTACTTCTCTGAAGTACAGGCCAACATAGAAGGTATTTGGCTAACGAAGTTTGCAGATGACTGCAAACTAGGAGCCATAATCAAAACTCCAAAAGATGTGGACATCCTACAAAAGGGCCTCACTGAGACAGATGCCTGGTGTCAAAGCCATGGCCTCAAACTCAATGCCAAAAAGTGCATTGTCATCCCTTTTGGTAAAAACTCAGTACCCATGAACTACCACATAGGCGGTAGTCTACTTAACACTGAAAGTATGATAAGAGACCTTGGGACACAGGTGGACAGTAGTCTCTCCTTTGATAATCACATTGCCACAGTAGTCAGGAAATCCTTTTACGTGGCACACCTCATCACAAAAGGTTTCTCATCCAGGAAAAAAGAGGACATTGTTCCCCTCTACTCGTCACTCATTAGACCCATTATAGAGTACAATGCCCCTTTTGGTATGTACCTCACAAGACATCTACAACAACTGGAAAGGCCACAGAAATACCTCACAAAGAGGATTACCGGCCTCAAACAGATGCCCTATGCAGACCGTCTCAAAAAACTGCAGCTTTACTCTGTTTCATATCACCTACTCAGAGGCGATATCTGCCTAACACACAAAGCTATGTCAAACCCAGAGCTTTTAGACATGCTCCACTTAAAGAAATTCCAATCCCTATGAACTACATGGTCTAGGGACCTAAACCTTGTCACCACAATAAACAGAACTTGCTGGAGGGATAGATTCCTGTCCCAGAGACTTTCCATACACTGGAACAAACTACCTATATATATATCAAACAAAGCTCCTTATTAGCACTCTTCAAGAAAAATCTTGATGATTGGATGGGAGGTAGGAAATTCACCCTGGGGATCACTTCTGTGGCTTTGCTCGACAGTGGCACAGGAAAATAATTTTCTTGGGTGGCGAAAGCCAGGGTACCTTTGGCTAGGCTTATATAGGCCCTAGGGCCAATAGCCCAGTACCTACCTATGAACCTATGATTACAAGTTGGCAGTGGTGAGTCATCACAGGTGCCACGGGATCTTTTACAATCTTATATTCATCTGGAATCTGTCCTACCAGAAAATGCATCTACTGAATATGTGAATTGCTGCCATTTCATATTGCCACCAGGCTTAGCTGAAAATGAAAATGAGTTCATTAGCATGTATTTCTTTCTGACTCCTCCAGTGATGATACCAGTTTAATTCCTGACACTGCAGTGTTGCATAAGTATGTATGTGGGGGTGTGGGGGTGTGGAATACTGCACTCCTGACTGCGTTGACCTTCAGATGAGACATTAAACCAAGGTCCCATTTGCTTGACTTGGTAGCTCAAGCAGATGCAAAAAATCCCACAGTACCCATCAGAAAGAATAGGGAAGGTTTCCCTGATGCATTGACCAAATGTCCCCTACTAGTAAGTACCACTTCAGGTCACTCCTGAAAAGAACAAAAATAAATGCTGCAAATATCTTCAATGGATAAAAATACACTGAGGGTTTTTTTTGAAGGATAAAAACATTTAATAACATTGAGCACTTTCTTACTACAATGCACAAAGACTTCATCAAAACCATTTGTAAACAGTGCAGCACCCAATTAAATAAACCATAATAATAATTGCATAACTTGTGACAACCAACAACAAATGTGAACATTAAATTATACATTAAAAGGATCATTACCTGCATATGAACTAATACAGTCAATAGACTACAACAATACATTTAAAACTGGTTACTATTGCAACTAGTACAAATTAATTCAATTCATTTATTTATTTGAAGGTATATAACAACGTTTTAAAACTGGAGTCAATGAAAACAGGCTACTAGCCTAGTGGAACTAAGCCAGTCAACAAGGATAAATAAACTAAAATGAAAGTTAGTGAAGAGCAGTTTCTTATTTTAGTTGCAAATTATGTAGTGGGACATGGGAAGAGTAAGCTTTGTCTGTCTGTCTGTCTTCCTTTCTTTCATTCTTTTGAAGCAGTTTCATTGTTTCAAAGCAAATATCAGCATTAAATGTGAATCAAAGAATCTGCAAAACAAAAAATTGTATTTTGTCAAGAACACTAAAAACTGAAACTGGGTTAAAATTGAAAAGCAGACATATCTACTATTTACTATTTCTTCTACAAATAGTGCTGTGCAGTATATGTCATACACGCTGCTAGAAACAGAAGCTATAAGAGATATATTCCCTTTTGCTGATTTGTTTCAGAAATATTTTTCTAAAGGTTAATTTCTAGTCTGATTGTTTCTAATAAAATGTTCACCTCATAAAGATGGTATGAGATGTTGCAAGAAGCTGATTGCACATTACTGAGAAGTTTTATGTGAACAAATAAAACATTTGATTACATAATAAAACATTTCTTATTGCTGATGTTATTTATTTTAGGTGACAGTGAATTATATTATTATTACAAAAATATGATTTATGAAACATTTGAAAAATATGTGGGACTTAATTGTATAGCTAAAGAAAATTCATTCAGTCTCTATGTTGAAAGCAGTGGGCTGACGTGGTCTCAGTACCTTTTAAGGATGTGTCCTGCATACTTCCTGCATCGGCTGTACCATGGCATAGTGCACTGGGAAAAAGCACACAGGATGGATCATAAGTGTCTGTGTGTCTCCCAAGAGATTCTGGAGACTTCGTTGGGGATAAAGAACTCTGGCTTGCCTTGTTCAGCTTGTTATCACTCTGACACTCCTAAAGCTGAGCGGCTTTTAGCAAATAAATATTTATATGTAAAAGAAGTCATTGCCTCTCTCTCCCTCTTTCTTTTTCACTCACTCTCTTCCTCTCTCTCTCTCTCTATATATATATATATATATATATATATATATATATATATATGTATTGCACGTTGAAATGTCATATAATCAAATCTCTAATCATCGAACTATTGTAAAGTGACATGTAGTTTTATATGGGTCTATCTGACAACGTCGACAAGCCACAACACCGACAACCAGTTTACCGACGCCAGAAGATCGACGATTGAGAAGACCGACGGATGAAAACACCGACGCTGAGAACACCGACATGGGAAAAGGCTGTGTAAGTATGCGGTAGTGACGGACGTTAGGGTGCGAGTAAGGTAAGTGTGCGATATTGACGGTGTTTGGGTTAGGGGCGGGTTAAGTGAGTTAGGGTTAGGGCGCGGGTTAGGTAAGTGTGCGGTAGTGATAGTCTTTGGGTTAGAGGCGGGTTAAGTGAGTTAGGGTTAGGGCGCGGGTTAGGTAAGTGTGCGGTAGTGATAGTCTTTGGGTTAGGGGCAGGTTAAGTGAGTTAGGGTTAGGGCGCGGGTTAGGTAAATGCGGTAGTGATAGTCTTTGGGTTAGGGGCGGGTTAAGTGAGTTAGGGTTAGGGCGCGGGTTAGGTAAGTGTGTGATAGTGACGGACCTTAGGGTTAGGGTTTGGGTTAAGGTTGTAGATAGTTGTGTATGTGAGGTTTAGTGTGGGTTTG
>NC_056735.1:1398365951-1398370951 GCF_019279795.1 Protopterus annectens
TTAACTGATCCATCTCTGAATCTTACATACCCTCCCTCTAGAAAAAAATTCATAATAACCTCCCTGCAAAAAGGAGGTAAATGCTTTGATATCTCAAATTACCACCACATTGCTATACTTTCTCTTCCCTATCCAAACTGTTAGAAAAATGCATACATAAACAACAGCTTAATCAGATCCTACAAAACAATCTCCTCACCCCCACGCAGCATGGTTTTAGACCCTCCCATAGTACAACCACTGCATTACTCTCCTTCACAGATACAATTAACAAAGCCAGAGATGCCGGACTACTAGCATCCATTATATTTCTCGATCTAACCAAGGCCTTCGATACCGTGTCCCACCCAAAACTCCTGAAACAACTCTCTACTCTTGGTCTTTCCTCTTCTGCCCTTATATGGTTCAATAACTTCTTAATAGGCAGACAGCAATGTGTAAAATGACAGGGAACCCTCTCTGACTTTCTACCTAACACTGGAGTCCCTCAGGGATCCATTCTCAGACCACTTTTCTTTAATGTCTTTGTTAACAATCTACACAGTGCCTCACACCAAACCTCCTTGATACAATACACCAATGATTCCATTGTTATCTCCACCTCCAACAACATTAAACACCTCCAGCAACTAAGACAAACCTCCTTCACTTCCATAGAGACCTGGCTATACAATGCCCAGCTCCTGCTGAACCCAAGTAAAACTAAGCTCCTCCTTTTCACACCCCAAAATCTCTCAACTGAAATTAAAATCTTTTCTCTTAACAAATCTTAATCTTTCTCTTAACAAAACCCAATTAGAAGTAGTGTCCCAAGCTAAACTATTAAGTGTAACCATAGACAATAAGCTTTCATTTCATCTACATATTCAAAATGCAATCAAGAAAACCCACTGCAAACTCTGAATGCTATACTGCCACAAAAAATTCATGAACTCAGCCACAATAACTACCTTGGCTACTACCTGCCTGCTCCCCTATCTCCTCTATGCAGACCCCATTCTGTCAAACATTCAGACTACCCTAGAAAACAAATTGGAGTCCTGCTATAAGATCACCAAATTTGCTATAAATGCTCCCCACAACACTCACCACTCCACAGCTTTTTAAACCCTTAACTGTCTCCAACTACTACACTTCCTATACCACCACCAACTTAATATAGCACACAAAATAATATATCAACCCCACACTTGCCCATCGATGAACTCCCTCCTCCAAACCTACCTACCCACCAGGACCCACCGCTCTGAAGACAAATAACTATTAACCCTACATCAGCCAAAAAAAAAGCAAGACAATGTCTATATTCCTACTCAAACAAAAATAAAACTCCGTGTATACAGACCTCAGTACTTTAATAACCGAATAGTTTCAAAAACACAATCACAGATCTAGCGCTTTCATCTGCCGAATGCAGACTTCTTCAGACTTCTTCTTCCTACTCAGTAACTAAACTCTGGAATGACTTACTGTCAGACATTAGGGCAACATCTAACCACAATCATTTCAAACTCACACTAAAGAAACACCTCTTAGAAACAAACATCTGCACTTGCTTCAAGTAAACTTGCATACACTCTTTCCCAGTCCACCTCACCTCCCCCTTCCACTCCCTAAATCCTTTTCTTTTCTTTTCTCCCTTCCTCCTCTATACTTCCCTCCTCTCATATTTAAACTACCCCTTGTTTTCCCTGACTAACTCCAAATCCCACTAATTTGCTCATCCCACTTTGACCTTTGCATTCTTTTACCTTTACTCTACAAAGGTCTACCTACACATTACCTAAATAACACTGAAAACATCCGTTTCAACTAGACTAACTCCCTTTAAAACCATACCAATAGCCTTCCAACTCTTCAGATTAGATAAACCAACCAACTTTGCTGCTAATCTCAGACATTGGAACCTAACTGCTTTTATGCCAGCCAAGCTACCTTGTAACTCTGCAAACTATTCACCTACATGTAAATGAAATAACCTTGTTATCTACACTAGTCAAATGATTTCTTTGTAATTCTAAAATGAATATGCTAAAAAAGGTTTCATTTTGTATTTCAAGCCAAAATATTTTCTTTGTGTTTCTCTATTGTAAATCAAATGCCCATTGTACTTTTGCTTTGTCAAATGTTCTACCATATATGTTATTAATTGTACTAATTTGTGGAGCTTTTCTCCCCAGGCCTCCGCTGAAAATAGATTCCTGACCCAGTCGGACTTTCCCGGTCAACAAATGCCAAATAAATAAATAAACAAATAAACAAATAAAAATAAATAAATAAATGTTAAGAACGAGATTAATATAATATATATGTTGTAGCAATTCATCCCTAAATATTTCATGTGGTCTTATAGCTTTTCCTCTTGTGAACATGTAATGGAGTATGAATAAAGTTAAAACTTTACATCTATCAGAAATAAGATAAATGACAAATTGAAGGTATTCTTTTTGTAAATTTTCATTGAACAGTCTCAAGTAACTCTAACTGATAACTGCTGTATTGGCAAAATGTGCTGCGATATTCTAAAACTGGTCTGATGTTCATCTTGTATGGATACACTAATCTTTCTTCAAGTCATATAGATAGGGATGTAAACATTCATCCCATTAATAATAAGGCACACTTCCTTATAATGGTTACTTGAGATAAAAAGAAAAAAAATCACATGATGTATACATACCCAAATCAATATAATAATCAGTTTCATATAACAATGTAATACATTTTGTTTTATTCCATGATTACCAAAATACATTATTTTACACTTATCAGGACAATTAAATTTCAAACCAACACTATTTGCCAAAGAAGAAAATTGCCCCCAAAATTCAGATATAAATGCTGAAGTTCCATTTTTCTGAATTATAAATGCAGTGTTACAATCATTGGCATATTTAGCTTGCCAACACTTATTGATTTTAGGACTACTTAAAAGTACCAAAGTAAAAAGAAAAGGACCATGTGCAGACCCCTATGGTACTCCAGATAATACACGGATGAAGCAGGAATGACAGTCTTTAACTGTTACACATTGAGAATGACCAGAAAACCGAAGAATAATCCGATTAATCAAAAGGATTATAATCATAATTGTTTAATGTATCAGCTATCGAACTGTGTGCTATCATATCAAAAGCCTTGGCCAAATTAACATAAACAACACCAACTGTTAACGATTTGTCAAGAGTCCAAAAATACTTGATCATAAGATTCCACTAAGTTTCTGAGTGTTGATCTGCTAGGAAGTAACTCATGTTGATACAGGTCATTACATTCATTATGATTCAATGCATCTGAACATAGATTTTGTAAAATTTGTTTATAACACTCACATAAAATAGATGTAAGACTAATAGGCAAATCCTTTTTATCTACCATTTTGTGTGTACATGAAATAATTGATTTTTATCAAGAAAGAAGGTAGCAAAGTATTAAAAATCTTATGCAACGCTGGAAAAAAATTACTACTTAACCCATGAATATTCATCACTGGTATTAAATCTTGACCCACAGAGGTTTAATTACCTGATTTTTAAATACTTTAGAAATCAGTTCAATACGTAATATAGGACAGTTCTTATTAATTGCAGAAGCCAGACCCAAATTAGCCACTTAAAATCTTCAGAGGTTCTATAAAAACAGTTATCAATTTTCCATCTATATAGAGTCAGTACTATCTCTATACTCTGTCTGCTACAGGTTACTCAGAGGTGATCTACTCTTGGCATAAAAGGTATCCTCAGATTTATCTCTGATGGACCTTTTGCACATCAACAAATCAAACAGCATCAGAACCACTAGATACAAGGATTTAAATTTTGCTTGTGACATAAACAAGAAATGTTGGTGAGACAGATATGTGTCTCAGAAGATCCTCATGCTCTGGAACAGGCTCCCTATCCATGTGAAGCAGAGTCCATCCGTGATCCGATTTAAGTGTAACCTTGGCCAATAGATGGCTAATCAAAAATTAACCCTGGGTCTGGCTCCCATGTTTCTGATAGACAGCAGCAGACAGTAATACCCAAAGTAGCATACCACCCCCCACATAACCACTGAGAACTTCCTAACATGTCCCATCCTAATAAAAGCCCATGATACATAGGGGCAAAATAGGTTCATTGCACAGTTAAGTTTATAAATGCACTGGTGGTCATTCACTTAGCAAATACTTATGAGCCTATGAACCAATGAACCTATGCTAGTATCTCTCCAAGAAACCAGATGATAGTAAGAACACTGCTCTGAAAGACAGTTCACAGTTAAAAAAAATAGTATGGAGCACAGTAAAATGATGGACACAATATCACTTGGGCATTCTTACATCATATCTGCTTCCCTCACATTGAGATCATCAGAGCAACAGTGTTGTAGATTATTGTACTGGCGCCTTCACTGGCTATTGGTTGAGGGGTTGTCAGTACTCTAATCAGGTAGTTCTGTCAGGCTGTAACATGAATCTACCTTATAAAATGGACCCACATAGGATCACTGATGCTGTTTCCTTACATGGCTGTGCAGAATGTACAACATGATCGTGGTTTCCTTTGTATACTAGGTAGTTGTTCTCCATAGAACTAGCATCAGCAGCCATAAAAATGAATCTACATCACACATGTTGGTAACACAAGTGGAATGTACCTTATGCCTTATATCACTGATGCACTTGTATTAGAAGCTTCATATATATTAGCATATATTTGGTGAAAACTATTATATATTTGTGTCTTTTGTTGCCAAGACACCATCTTAGAAACCAGAATGTGCAACAAGGTAGCAGTAGTCGCAGAGATTCAGAAGCCTGAAAGCATATTTGGGAGCACAGAAAGTATCATTTCTACAGGATAAAGGTCAGACAAGGTAGACAGTTCCTCACAGTACTGTAGTAATATTTGAGTCACCAGTGTTGTGTACTTGATAGCCCCATGTTGGAAATAATTTGTGGAAAAAAACATGTTACTCTAATAACAGTATTGTGGTATGCAATAGGTAACCACAGT
>NC_056735.1:1398373451-1398440951 GCF_019279795.1 Protopterus annectens
CAAAGATACTCCCCATGAAATAAATGGCTCCATCTCTGCTTACCTGTAAATTTCTATTGGCTTTATTTCCAGCCACATTCACTGTGTGCATAAGCAGCTGAGCAAATTATGATGGCTGTGACCTTCATCACTCTCCCTCTTATAGGTTAGTACTAGGCTAACTGCCCTTGCGAGCCATTTTAAGCCAAGCCAATTATCCCTTGTGAGACTCAAACCCTGCACCTTGTGTTTGTAAGGCAAACAACTTAACCATTAGGCCATCCTCCCAACCATATCACTTTGCCATATTGTGCAGTGCAGATGGAGATATGTAATGCACAGTGTGTTTCAACCATGATTTGACCAATATGGCCTTTAAATAACATTGCAGTATCATTTTTTTCTGTGTGACACTACACTGCCATTGTGCACTTGTCAGGGTCCTGAAAGGTGGACTAAATATTGTTACCTCACATGCACGGTCATGTATTCTGCATGATGCATAATGGGGGGGGAGGTGTTTCAAATGGGTTTTCTCTGTCATCACTACTGTTGTCATTGGAGGATGCAGTTGTGGTGGCTGTGATAGGACATGATTTTGTAGGTCAAGAGATTCCTGGGATGAAAGGCTGGGCTACCTATGTCCTGGTAATCATGTTATGTAACATGCAGCATAATACAAATAGCTTGCAGGTAGAATTACTGGCAGTTGCATACTGCAGTGCTCCCAGAGATGTCCATGCAGCAGAACCTGCAGTAAGCTGAACAAAGTATTACTGTATTACATTTTTGTCCATACTGTGTGAGTTCCTTATGGGCTCCATAAGCAAAGGCTCAAGTGGATATCCTACATCACCTTAAACACTAAGGAAAATATGGAGGGGTGGGTTATTGGTAGACACTGTATGTGGCTGTAGATATGAGGGACTACTAGTGTACCTGCGCTTACCTAATAGATAGTGAAATATCACTTTGCCATATTCGGAAAGTTTTGACACTGAAAGGGTGAAATGTAGATGCATTGCTTGCTATATCCAATGCATAGCACTCTACTTGACAGTTGATGGAATGGTTACTGTTTCTATCGCTATTATCATGGGCTGAGGACAACAGACGAGTCCCTTTTTGATACATATGTGCAAACTTTATCTCCCTATATTTTGGAGTGGTAGAAAATCTCATAGAAGCTACATGAAGCAGACTGCTAGGGAAACTGACAGGATTGGCTATATTTACTAGAAATTTACTGACAACTGCCCTGAGAATTATGCAGGATAAAACCTATAATGTACTCAATGTCTTCTTATTTGTGTCATGAAAGTTCCTTGTAGCTTAAATAGTAACACCAGCATATACCTTAGTATTCTGTAGAAAAGGAAATCCATTCATGTCTCCAGATCTGGTATGTGGTTCATGCATGTCAGTTACTATCCATATAGTATCTCTGCCAACGTGGAAATGGCCCACTAGATGCTTTTCATTTAGCTGATGGCTTGTTATCCTGTGGATGTATCATTTCCAATCACTGTACCTGCAGGATGAAGGTGGAGGCAGGTCAGGATTATGAACACTGCTGTGCTACAAGCTGATGCCATGCTGCAACTGTATCTACTACTCCAAACATGTTTGCCAATTGTAACAAAAAACAAGCCAAATGGCGCAAAAATTGCAAACAGTAATACAAATAAAAAAGTGAGCCACCAAGGCAGTATTTGCATGAAACACTAGTTTATTTAACATTAAACACTGTCAAAGTAAAACCAACTAAGCGCTTTCGCCAAGAAACATGAATTGGCTTCATCACAGTCACTCAATTATGATACAACTCCCTTTATATACTTAAATTACTTAAGCAACTATTCATGATTTTGCTTGCATCAATGAAATTACCCTGACTAAACTTAAAGGCATACTTCCCCTGAATGTGTAATGTACACAATAACATGCTCTAAATCACAATAATAAGTACATTCAAGATAAAACTATTAGTAATAGTACTAATAATGAACATAATAATGTAAAACATACTTAAAAAATAAACTTAAACATTCAAAGCATAGTTCATCTGTTTGTTGCAGTTAGATAAGTGTTTTCACAGTATACTTAAAATTACACCTCTGCTGCCCTTTGCTTCAAAAAGGGAGTTATTGAACAATAATCATTTAAACCTGGCTTGCAACAAGCATTTAGTCTCAGTTGCCATTTAGTTTCTCTGCCATCTAATTCTAATTCATCATCCCCACCCTTAGAGTCACACTGTACTCTATCAATGACAAAGAATAAAAATCTCTTGTAGTTGGGACATTCTAGAGTGTGAATGTATAAAGCATTGTTCATTTTTTTATTTTTAATGTCTCTAAGGTGCTCAGTAATGCGATCCCGTAACCTTCTTTTGGTCTTGCCTACGTAGAAACCAGGGCATGATGAGCATGTAGCTAAATAAGCTATCATAGTGGTGTTGTAATTGCACCTGCCCTGGCATCCTATAGTACATTCAAAACTTCCTATAAAGACATCGGTACCATAATTAATATTGTTACAGGTCCTGCAAGCACCACATTTGTACATCAGTGACCTCTGCTTGCCTTGTTTTCTGTTGACACTTTCAAGAATATTTTTCTATTATGTCCTCTACTGTACACAACCTTAGGTTTATGCCCCAACATTTCCTTAATTTCTTTGTCAAAATGAGTTTCCCATATATTATTAACACTTTGATGTTTCTGTATCGTATTGTAATACCAGAACATTGGTGTCTAGCTTGGCCGTGTTGGTTCTATTAATATTTAGACCTGCTTTCAAAATAGGTTTACATGTAGTATTTCTTTTCAGCATAAATTCTCTCTTCACTTTCAGCAGAAGACTTAAGGGGTAGCCTCTATTTAGGAGCATTCCAATTAATGTATAGATCTATTTTTAAATGTTTCATTGCTACTAATGAGCTTAGATAACCTGACCATTTGACCTTTTATTATACCCTTTCTCTGATGGAAGGGGTGGCAGTTGTTGTAGTGCAGTAACATATTGGAATATGTTTCCTTTCTGTGGATGCTACTGGCCAAGGTGCTCTCAGCAATGTCCTTAGTCAACTCACTATCTAAAAATTCTATCTTATAACTGTGCCATTTATATGTGAACTCAAGGAAAGTGGTTGTGCCGTTGATGTATTTTACAAAGTCGTTCATCACGTTCCTTTCTTATTCACATAAATATGCAAAAAGAATCATGTGACCATTCACAAGACTAAACAAACATGTGCATGATAAAAAAAATTACATACAATACTTTTTCAAAAATGTATTATTCATCTCAGTAGATGCAGTTTTAATGTACTAAATACACTAATTTGATGGCTGTGACCTAGATACATTTTGATATTTTTAATGTTAAAGGCTTTTCTTCATGTAAAAATCCAAAATTCCAACCTTGTTAAATTTTCTGCACAGATTCCAACACTGAAAAAAACAAGATTCATAAAAGCTACCACAGAGTCTATACCATGTGTACTACCATCAGCAGTTTATACTCCCATGTGTACACTTTGTGTAACCTTTCTGAATTCAAGCTCTATCACAATGCTTTTGCTGTCTATTCACTAAGAAAGATTACACTTTGTGGCAACATTTATCCCCTGCCAATGTTTTTAATACCTTCAAAAGTAACTGCATGTCTATATAAATCATTAGTGGAGTACTTAATGTTAATATCACAGACATGTTCAAAAATCCTTTCATTTAATTCTCTAATCATTTTCCAGCATAAAATCAAAATGGTTGTGCGCATGTTGCAATGTATACAACAAACACATTATGGCATCTAAACTTTACTTTAACACTAAGAGGCATATTAAAATCCACTACATTAACGAACAGGCCTTCTGAAATGAACCTGCATTGTCTACAGGCCCTGTATTTGTATATACCAAGATTTTTTTAAACTATGTTTCAAACTGTTGACTCTTTTATTAACAAAATAAGGTGCATCACCAGCTATTTGGCAAGTTTTTCATTACCTAATATAAAAAGTCATTATTAATAACATTCTTAATAGCTGGGCTACCAGTGTTATATGTTAGGCACAAACTGCCATAGACATTACAACTCTCATTAGTATTTAATTGCACTTGACTATTAACATGACTAGAAGAACTCAAAATTGTTGTGTCTTTCGGCTTTTCCTGGTTAGGGGTCACCACAGTGGAACTCTGGTCCACTAATGATTGGCAGTTGATTTTTACATGCTGAGTTGCCAGCCCTAATGCACAGCCTTTCAACGAAGGTATGCCCATTCACAGATGTCTCCACACAGAAGATGCTCTAGCTGAGAGTCAAATCGGTCAGCGTCTTACTGTGAGGCGACAACGCTACCGCAGCGCCACCACTGCGGATTCCTACTGGAACCCAAAATAAGTATATAAATTGACTTTCTGCCAATTTATCACTTCTGAAATAGTATGCAATAGTGAAACATCATAACCTCTCTTTAAAGACATTCCTTTCTTTTTGATTTCCATGTCTTAGTAAATTAGTCATAAGAAGATACCAATTTTGACCCTCTAACCACCAACCCTTAATTACATTATACTTAGTAGTTACGGGCTGATGGCTAGTAGCATGCAAATATGAATTTATGAAGGTCTCATCCTTGTGAAAATTAAAAGTCAGTATCATAATCTCTGCCTAACATCATCGTATCTATTAATGAAATAGATAGTGGCAATCGACTCTTCAGACCTTTCTTTAGAGGATGGTAATTCACTATTCCAAAAAAAAATAAAGGAAAGAAAAAAAATAATCTATGTAATGGCCATAGAACAACAGCTTTTTATAACCATCAGTGATGTGCATTCATTCCCATTACCGAATAGCCAAAAATAAATAAAATAATAATAATAATAATAATAATAATAATAATAATAATAATAATAATGCAATCTACTTCCATTTCCACCACCTAATTCCTGTATGTAATAGATGCTATTCAGTAAGCATAAATATAAGTTGCAACATGATATTCAGTTTAAAAGCTTACAAACCAATTAATCATTACTGAATAAAAAAGAATATTTGTATAAATAATCTCAAGCACAATGAGCACTTAACTCCTGAGGGATACAAATATATAAAGATTTAATATCGGCTTTGGCTAACAAAAATTAGACCTTTCCAAATTACCATTTCTTAATTTGAGCAGTGTTAAAAATAACTTTGTACCAATGTAATGATGCTTTAGTAAAGCATTTGAACGTGGTATGTTCTTAGAGAAAATGAGATACTGGGTCACCTTATTTGCCTTCTGAAGACTTTATGTGCAGAACAAGAAGCAAGAGTTAGAATTATATATAGAATAATTAAAATGTTCAAGACTGGCAAAGAAATATGATAAGGCTCTTATTGTCATCCTATTTCTTCAATTTACATGCTGAATATCCAATGCAAAATGAAGGATTTGGGATTTGAAAAACTAGATCTTGTAATCAAAACTGCTGGGAGAAATATTGGCAACCTCCGAGATGTAGATGATACTAATCAGAAGAATGAAAGCAAGGAAGAGGTGAAGATCCGGTTGATGAAGGAAGAGAAGAACTGGAGGTAGCGACAAACTTTTTTATTGGGTTTAAAAGTCTCTGCACATTATGATTGCAGCCATAAAAATACAAGATACATTTGAAGGAAATCTATGGCAAATCTGAATAGGATTTAATGAACAAAGTCATGATATTGTCAACAAAGGCCCCTGTGATGCCCCACCAATGTTCAGTAATCAAGGAGCCTCAATCCTCACCACTAGCACCAGTAGGGGATGTACACTGGGAGGATGAAATGCATATACTCTGTATTTCCAGATGCAGCTCTATGCATCAAGTGCAATTTCCCTTAAGAGCACACAAAGACCACAGACAGTCCGGGGCTGGTTTCTTCTTCTTTCTCCAGATCCTCAATAAAACTCTCCATTGGTGCAGCTATAGAGTTGAGATCTCAGCTGAGTGGGCAAGCCAAGACCTCCAGCATCCTTTCTGTCCAACCAGTGCTTTGTGTTCCTGCCCAAGTAGCTGACACACACACACACACACTCTTTGAGGTTTGATTTGCACACGCGAGTGTACATGAACACACACACACACACACACACACACACACACACACACACACACACACACACACACCTGTGAAAGGCTGGAACAGGTTTACTGGCTATGCCTCCTTCTACCCAGACTATAAGGTAGTCACTACTGCCACGAGCCAACTCTTTATCAGCTCCTTTAAGGCCCTTAACAAAGGGTGTCCAATCTTACTGTGCAATTTTACTGTTAATACAAATGGCATTTTGACCAAGAGCAAGGCTATTAGGAGTGGCTTACACAGTGTCACCAAATAAATATGCAAGTACTCTCAGAACTTAAATATGTCTCACAAATAGCCACAATTAAAGGTTTAAATATATTTAATAATACATCATAAAAAAAAAACCAAAGAAAATATTCAGTATAAAAATCAGTAACATCAGAGTTTAAAATCACAGGAAATATTTAAAACATCATTGCAGGACAGTCTCAAATAAATAATGAAAAACATCTAAATATATGTATGCATCATACATTGCAAGTAGACAAGAACAGGCAATATATGTGCACACTACATGTTGCAGGTCGACAGGCAGTACATATACACACACCATATTGATGGCAAACTGGAATGGACAGTATATGTCTATGTTATAGTGTGTTGGTAGACAGGACTGTGACATTAAGTATGTACACCATAAGTTGAAGGTGAATACGACTGAGCAATGTTTTTATACAACACAGGGTGCTTGTGGACAGGATTGGGCAGTGGATGTATAAAGTATAGGGTGCTATTAGGAAGTATTGTGCAATGGATGATACAGCATGGGGTGCTGAGGGACAGGACTGGTCATTGAATGGATATAGCACAGAGTGCTGGTGGACAGGATTGGACAATGGATGATACAGTATAGGGTGCTGATGGACAGGATTGGGTAGTGAATGTATAGAGCATAAGGTGACAGTGAAAAGTATTGGGCATTCAAGAATGAGCAAACTGTACATCAGCATTCTGATTGGAGAATGAATGTTCTCCAGCAGGGTATTAATATGAAAGTAATGCCCACTGAAAAATGAGTCTGCCACTTCATGGCAGCTATCAAACTGCCGTGGAGCTTGGACTGATAAAACGTAATGGCCTTCATTATTTTACACTCGCTAAGCAGTGCTTTTGTTGTTTAGTGAGTGTAAAATAATAAAGAAAAACATTAAAATTAAAATATATATATATGTCTGTATGTGTTTATTTCTGTGTGTGAGAGTGTATGTGTGTATGTGAGTGACAGATCAATCGAGTTGTTATCTTACACTTGCTAAGTGGTGCTTTTGCTGTTTAGCAAATGTGAAATAAATGAAAATGAAAAAAGTGTGTGTGTGCATATGTGTGTGTGTGTGTGTGTGTGTGTGTGTGTGTGTGTGTGTGTGTGTGTGTGTGTGTGTGTGTGTGTGTGCATGCATGCATGTGTATGTATGTGCATGAGTGTGTTTATGTTTCTGTCTGCGTGTGTGAGTGAATGCGTGCATGAAAGCAGGACAAACTGTGTGTGTGTGTGTGTGTGTGTGTGTGTGTGTGTGTGTGTGTGTGTGTGTGTGTGTGTGTGTGTATGTGTGTGTATGTGTATGTGTGTGTGTGAGAGAGACAGAGAGTGAAGAGTGAGAGTGATCCCTGGCAGCAACAGTATTTGTTAAAAGGTTTGCATACCTGTTCCATACCTCCCAACTTCTCAGCACAAGAAATCTGGACAGAGCCACAAATAACGTGGGACAAACAATCAAAAATAAGGACGGATTTTAAATATTGCCCTTATAAACTTAAAAAGCTGCTACAACAACAGGGTTTCCATTAGCATGTATTATCTAAAGGATATGAAGTCTGAAACTCAAATGTCTGTCATTATTTAATTACTTCAATCCCCAGTGATTTGCCAAAAAATTACACATTTTATGAGAATGGGACCACACATATGTGCCAAAAATGTGGACATTCTACAAAAATCTGGATAGTTGAAAGGTATGCTCTGTTGACTCTTAGCTCAAAATATTTGGATAAAACCTAAAAAGATGTGGACAAAGGCTCAAAATAGGAACATGTTTTACTTGAGTATTAAGGTTTGTGTTCGCATACATTTTCTGAAACAGATGTGTGCATGAGAGACTGAGTGAGAGTAACAGTAAAGAAGTTTGCATACCTCTGGACCTTTCCTCTGAAGAAATCTAGATAAAGCCTAAAATAAAGAGGGAACAAAGACTCAAAAAATAGGAACCGATTTTAATTACTTTTCTTATAAAATTACAAACTTGCTTAATTAAAAGGATTTGTGTTAGTATGAATTTTCTGAAGAAAATAAGTCTGAAATTCAAATGTATGCCATTATTTAGTAACTTAAATATCCAATGACTAGCAACAAACCAAACATTTTAGGATTATGGGACCAAAAATAAAGTAAATGCCTGGAAATGTATTGTGTGTTATACTTTGGATGTAAAATGCTTCCTCCAATACCATTAACATATACTACAGCAAATTTGAAACATTATGCAGAGGAACTACTTTACATCAAGATTATAATCAAAAAAATAATATAGCACTTAAAAAAATAAATAAGTAAAAGACAAGAATTTTACAGAGAGCCCATTCTCTAAACACAATAATGCCCTCAAGAGTGCATGCTAATGTGTAATTAGCATCCTTCCAGGGTTGTAGAGGCCCTCCGCCTGCAGCATTGAGACTCATAACACTCCTGGGTGGGCGTTAATTACATTTTAACACACACCTTGTCTGGCATTATTGCTTGCATGAATAATACAATATAGGGTGCTGATGGACAGGATTGGCCAGTGAATGGATACAGCATAGGGGGCTGCTGGACAAGACTGGGTGATGGATGATGCAGCATAATCTGCTGGCAGACAGGAATGGACAGTGAATGCATACAGCATAGAGTGCTGGTAGACAGTATTGGGCAAAAGATGTATACACTATAGAGTGCTGGTGGAAAGGATTGGGCAGTCGATGCCTAAAGTATGCAGTGCTGATGGACAGTATTGCGCAGTGGATTATACAGCATAAGGTGCTAGTGAACAGGACTGGGCAATGGATGTACATAGCATAAGCTGTTGATGGACAGGATTGATGTATACAGCATAAGCTGCTGATGGACAGGATTGGGCAGTGGTTTATACAGCATAAGCTGCTGATGGACAGGATTGTGCAATGAATGTATACAGCAAAAGCTGCTGATGGACAGGACTGGGCAATGGATGTATACAGCATAAGCTGCTGATGGACAGGCTTGGGCAGTGGTTTATACAGCATAAGGTGCTAGTGAACAGGATTGGCCAATGGATGTATACAGCATAAGCTGCTGATGGACAGGATTGTGCAATGGATGTATACAGCATAAGCTGCTGATGGACAGGACTGGCCAATGGATGTATACAGCATAAGCTGCTGATGGACAGGATTGGGCAATGGATGTATGCAGCATAGGCTGCTGATGGACACAATTGGGCAATGGATGTATACACTATAGGGTGCTGGTAGAAAATATTGAGCAGTGGATGTACACAGCATGGGGTGCTGATGGACAGGAGTGGGCAATGGATGTATGCACAGCAGGCTGCAGACATAGCAGTGCATCTTTTCACAGAAATAGCAGCAAATAACCATAAAGATTATTGTGTCTTACATTTTCTGAACCAAATGCATAAAGTTAACATTCTCCTCTTATCTCCTCAGCTTTAATTTATGCTCTTTCTAGAACTTAAACTAACCTCTAACACTTTCACTCTTTCTTTTGTGTCATTCTACCAGTTCTTCTCTATAATTTTTAGTGTTTTTCCCAAACATGTTTTTCAACATGCTCTCTTGTTAATCTCTGTAGTGTACAAACACAGCAGCCTTCTGTTTTGATATTGAAAATATTGTTTAGAAATGTTCAGTGCTCTTTCTTCATAATGCTATTGATCATATTTTTGTTATTGTTACCTACATGGTATAAATAACATTTTACTCCACATGCATGTTTTAAGCTGTTTTTTTCCTTTTATTTTCTTAGTATAAACTTGAAATAGATCAGTATTTTTCTCCAGTTGACAGATTTAAATAAATAACCAAGAGCATAAATTTCACTTTCAATGAATGTATTTCACCAAAAAGGGAAGAGAGACTATTAAATCTGTCATCACTACAGATGAAGATATTTTGCCACAATAATAAAAATGTGTGTGTGTGTGTGTGTGTGTGTGTGTGTGTGTGTGTGTGTGTGTGTGTGAGCCCCCACTCCCCTAAACTTATATATGTATATATATATATATATATATATATATATATATATATATATATATATATATATATATATGGGTCTATATTATATGTTCGAAGTCTGAACACATCGAATCTCATATGATCGACTCCATATGAGCGAAGTTTTCAAACATTGAACATAAAATATAAACAAAATAAAAACAGAAAAACCTACCTGAATGCTCCACCCCCCACATCCCCGCTACTTAAATATACCAACTCTGAGATTGCAGTACATTGAAGTGAAGGGAAATATTCCCTATGACGATCTCTGTTGAAACGTTCCATGTTTGAAAACTTCGCTCATGTGATGTCGATCATATGAGATTCGAAGTTTTCAAACTTTGAATTTATAATATAGACCCATATATATATATATATATATATATATATATATATATATATATATATATATATAGTTCCCATTCACATTGCCAAAAGTATAGTTCTCCAAACTACATTTTGCCTAGACCATAACTCCGAATTTACACTTCTCCGAAAAGGCATTTTGCAATTGCACCGCAGTATGTATGAAGAAATATACTGTTGTCACTGTAGTGCGATCTCAGAGATAGTATATATAATTAGCAAAGGGTGTGGGGGCACGGCCCCCACATGGGAGGTGCAGGGGGGGCTTGCCCCACTGCAAAAATTAGAGAAAATTAGTTAATGTGTTTTAACTCTTTTCTGTTTCGGCAAAGTGCTGTTTCAGAGAAGTGTAAATTCAGACTTATGGTCTTGACAAAGTGTGGTTTGGAGAACTGTACTTTTGGCAATGTGAATGTGAGCCATATATATGTGTATATATATATATATATATATATATATATATATATATATATATATATATATATGTATGTATATTACCATTTGCTGCTGATGATTGCATTTTATGAAATTGTACTTTTCTGCTGTTGTAGCAAATGAGCCTGATTGATAGCTGCCTTATATTTATATGCATAAACTATGCTCTTTCCATTATTATACTGTATTTGCAAATGGCTGATACTGATTCACTGTGATTATAACCTTCTGCTGTATTTGCAATTCAAGTGCTATTGACTAACTCTGATATATATATCTGCTATTGTGGCAATGGTTACAGATGGCTTAGCCATCGTTCTGCATTTAACCAGTTATTGTTGCGGCTGTTCTCACTGTAATTGTAATAGTATTCTGCTGGTGCCAGACACTGCATTGTAACTTTCTTGTTGTGTTAGCTGAGACAAAGTTTAAATTGTAAAACTGGGCCAGATGCCAAACTTTAATTCTCTAGTTATGTCTGTTAAATTGTGCCTGCAAAACCACTCTTGAGCATTTCAGTACCTGCTATCTATGTAATCTACTTGTGTACCTACTGTTTGTGTAATATACTTGTGTGACTACTGTGTGAGTAATCTATGTGTGTACCTACTGTTTGTGTAATTTACTTGTGTGACTACTGTGTGAGTAAGCTACCTGTGTACCTACCGTTTGTGCAATTTACTTGTGACCTACTGTTTGTATCATATACTTGCATACCTACTGTTTGTGTACACAATGCTGGCTTGTTTATCTGACTATTGCATTTTATGAAACATATTTATTGTGGCTTTACTCCTTCTTCACTTCTTGCACTAATTTATATCTATTTTACTGTCTTACTTCACTAGCAAACCTATATCCTTTCTGAATTAACAGAAAAAAACCCTTCCCTACAATAAACTTCATCAGTGCATTCCTTACATAAAAGATACCACGAACAATGATATCACAGTCTCTGGAACTATCTATAGGCAGCCTGCTACCACTAGTCTCCTGACAGCAATGTAATAACTGCCTCATCCACAACCCCTTTTCCCATTTTTGCACATGAGGTTGGGTTATCACTTCAACAGTGACAATCATCTAGAGTCAAAGGTTACACCACTGGGTGGCTAGCCCTGCCCTGGTAGTTCTTCTGCATAACACACTTGCACACACACTCACAGCTATGACCAATTTAGTGTGTCCAATTCACCTACTGCATGTTGCTTCTTTCTGTTAGAATCTGTATGTGAGAGGTGCAAGTATTTATTAATATTGGAGGCCAGCTTCTCATCTAAACTTTGCTGCGGTATTCATTACCCTATTAATATAAGCATCTACCTCACACAACTATGCCATATTGTCCCACATCATCAAATAAGCGATCTTCCACTGAGGCACTTAAGAAATCCCTGCCCAAACTTCAACATCCTCCATGTTGTAGGTTGGGTAGAGAGGATAGTAACAATATACTTACAAGCAAACAGTATCTATAGAAATAACAAACACAAACATGCCTCCAGATTCTCAAAAGTTTGCATGGCATGCAAGATCAGTGCAGGAGCTCAAGTAGGCAATATATCCACTGTGCAATCCAGGAACAGCCTGCAGGGGTGTTCATGAGCACTCCTGCACTAATCTTGCACAGAATAAGCCCTTGTATGCAAATCACCCCATTTGGAGGAGAAATCCATGCAAATGAGGTGAATTTGCGATCCAGGAAGCTTGCGACCATCCGTGCAGAACTAGTGCAATCAGCAGAAATGTACTCGGTTAGTACCAAGTACTTTCAGCTTTTCCTGGTTAGGGGTCACCACAGCAGAACTCCGGTCCGCTCATGATTGGCAGTGGATTTTTATGGTGCCGAGTTGCCAGCCCGATGCCCAACCTTCAAAGAAGGGACGCCCATTTACGCTCGCACCTATCTGCATGTCTTTAGCATCACTTGACTGCAGGGAGGACATGCAGACTCCACACAGAAGGTGCTCCAGCCAAGAATCGAATGGGAGAACCTCTTGCTGTGAGATGACAATGCTAACCACTGCACCTAACCAAGTACATGTCTGCAAAATCCAAAAAGGAGATATGACAGCCCCAAATAAATGCTGCATATCATGTAGTAAGCATGCGAATGACCAAGTATAAGACCATTGGCATTGCAAACAGTACAAAACTTAAAAAATTCAACCTTTAATTCTTATTAGCCGATCTTGGCTGTTTAAGTGTAGGGCAGCGGCACTCAAACGGGATCGGGGGAAAATAACAAAATGAACCTAAATTAAGCATTCTAACTAAAAATCAGTATTTTGCCATCCAAGTCAATGGCAGGCAGAAGACAACCTGGCCAGTGGGTACTGGTTGCTAAGGGGGGAGGCTCAGTGAGAGACATGTAACTATGCATTAGCAGGCAATCCTATGCAAATGAGAGGAAGGATAGTGAATTCCAGTTTTCCCCAGGATGTGGGGCAGGTCCCTACAGTGTAAGAGTATGACTAGCTGGGTGCAAGCCTAGGAGGTAGGTGACATCATGGGGGGGGCTGTCAGGCACACTGTAAGTGGATTGGAGCCCTGTGGCCCGGGGTTGCTCCTAGCTTAGCACAGCGAAGCTAGGGGCTGTGTCTAAACCTGCCTAGCAGTCTTTTCAAAGCCTAAGCGGGTGTGCGTGCCACACATCGGGTTGTACAGGAAGAAAAAAGACGTTAAACCAGGAAATAGCAGCAGTGTGCACATTTAAGCACTCTGTTTGTACGGCGAGCACATGGGTTTAAACAGGAAGGCAATGGGAAGGGAAAACAGCAGTAGGAAGGTAGTCAAGGAGTGCTAGTTTAGCTGGCAGATGAAATGTATCAGAACCAGCCAATTACACAGGCAGAAGACCAGCCCAGCCCAGAACACTACTGTAAACTGTGCAAACACCTACCCCTCCGGTTTTTCCTACACTCTACACCACCGGAGTAAACAAGTGGGGACTTTTAAAACTCACAACTGCAAAATGTTAGGGGCTGCAATAGCTACCATACAACAACTTGTGGAAGAGGCTGAGGGTGTTGAGGATTTTAATGCTGCTGAGCAACCCACAGTGAGGAGACGGAGAAGAGTGTGCAGACCCAGGGTAACCTACCAAAGGCTAAATGAGCTGGAGATAGTGGAGCACTATAGGGTGGACAGGGACCTCCTACAGCAAATTGTTGAGCTGTGCCGGCCACCCCTCACACACAGAACTAACAGAGGGGAACCCATCCCAGTGGATACAAAGGTATGTGTAGGCCTAAGAATACTAGCTATAGGTACCTTCCAAATGTCAACTGGGGATATGATGGGGATCTCACAGGCATCAGCATTCAGGGTACTCCACCAGTTCCTGGATGCTATGTCAGCATATGTTGGTGCACACGTATATTTCCCCAACACCCGTGAGGCATTGGCCAGCAATATGCAACTGTTCCACCAAACAGCAGATTATCATGAGGTAGTGGGTGCTATAGACTGCATGCATATATGCATCAAAGCATCACCCGGTGAGCAGGGTATGGTCTACATCAACTGCAAGGGCTTCCCCTCCATCAACTGACAGGTTATGTGCATTGCTTAGGGCATAATAATGAATGTGTGGGCTGGCTGCCCTGGAAACTATAACGATTCCCACATCTGGCATCTGACACAGCTGTACTAGAGATTTGCCAATGGAGACATCCCACACGGTCACCTAGTGGGGGATGCTGGATATGCACTGGAGCCATGGCTGATGACACCTATCAGAAATGCACACACACCCAAAGAAGAACTCCTTAATGAGGCACACACACAAACAAGAATCATAATAGAGCATGTGTTTGGGATGCTCAAGTCACGGTTCCAGTGCCTGGACACATCCGGTGGAACCTTGCAGTACTCACCAACTACATGTACCTAAATTGCCCTTGTATGTGCCATGCTACACAATATGATCCTGCGTTAACAGCTGCAGCAAGAACAGCACGGGGCAGGACCACACAGCCCTCCCACCATTGCCAAGGCCTGCACAGGTGCAGAGTGACTCGGAGGCGGAACAATCTGAGCCTGCCCCAGTAGGCAGAAGGAGGCATGCCCAGTGTGCCCTGGCCTTGGCAAAGAGGCAACGCATAGCACATCTACTGACATGGGAGGAACCCAGGGAATAACACCTCTCTCTCTGACTCTCACATACAGTAAAAGGGATGCCAAACATTACACTACCTGTGCCTAACCATGTGAAGGGAGTGTACTATGTACATTTGACATTGGCAGCCCTGCAGCACCACCCTCAATACTGGGACACCCACAAGGTAAGTGACTCACACATGCCAGTTGGGGGGGTCACATACCCAACAACAGTCATAGCCAGCAGGACAGATGTAGACAAACACAAACAAATGCTGTGCTATGGCCTCTGAGTGAGGCCTATGGGCAATCCCCCCAGGCCTACACAGACTGACTACAGCAGGCTAGGCAGTGGGATGTTAGTTGTGAAGGCTAGGAAGTCAGACACTAATATGTAGGTAATTATAAGCTAAGATCTGTAGTAAGCTCATATGCCTCTAGCCAGCACAATAGGTAAGACCACAGACTGAAATGGAGTACCCGACATACCAGTACAGTCCTAGCAAATGTGTACAAGTGTTAGGTGTGCCCCCCCCATCCTACCTAGACATATAGTAACAGTCAGGTGTGCCCCCCCAATCCTGTGTAGAAATGTGGAAATAGTCAGGTGTGCCCCCTCCACTATGCAGAAATATAGTAACAGTCAATGCAAAATAATTGATGGATACCCTGCTGAGACAGCAGGCTACCTGTTGGTGTACACCACAAATGGCAGCACTGCGGTACAAACTACCTTGACTTGACCCACACATGCCATACAGATGGCCATACTGGGCATGCTCATACGCTTAGTGAAATGAAGGCAATGTAAGTCAACAACATGCTGAAAGGTCACATTGGGCATGCTCACACACTAACACATGAAGGCCATGTCTGCAAATACCAGTGGACCAGACATATCTGGCAGTCACAGTTGTTAGTGCATACACTCATCAGTATGCACCACTCATGTCTTGCACACACAGTGGATAGTAATACAGACATATATGTAAGGACAACACACTAAAATAAGCAAAGGTAGACAGACATAGATGTGTGGAAGATGGTGACTGTGACAAGGAGCCATCCAGGCTTGTCCCACCCAGCACACAGCCAAAGGGCCCCAAACACATGACGTGCAGATGTCACTCACTGCATATACTAGCCACCAGTATCTGTCAGCAGTACAGACTATGTGGTGCACTTGCCAACTGTGCAACATGACTGTACAAGGTAGTAGTCATCTAGCAACTGCATACACTTACCTGTGAAATATGACCTTGTGTGTGCCCACATGTGGCGTGTCAACCCCTAGATGAATGGGTAATGGCCCATGCACACACACTGCCCTCCCCATAGCCCTACTATGGCAAGCCTGCTGAGGTCATCCAATGTGAAATATACCTTTGGGAGAATTGTGGCCTAGTAATTCCATGATGTGTCCCTTAACTATGTAACTGCTGTAGTGTGATAAGCTATTTTGGTAGGAGTTCGAATCCCAGACTTGCTAACTGTGATTGTGTGTGTGTCTGTCTGACTGTGTAGATAGCAATGCCTTTTTAGGCTAGCCACACTCCCCACAATCCAAATGCTCAATCTTTACAAGGCAGCTGATGTCACCTACCTAGTAATACACCTCTGGGAAGATTATAGGCCAATGATCTCTATAGCACGTCCTATAACTGCGTACTGCTGTCGTGTGATAAAGTACTTAGGTAGGAGTTCTATTCCCAGACATGATAACTGTGTGTGAGTGTTTGTGTCTGTGTAAAGAGCAATGCCTTTTTAGGCTAGCCACACTTCCCACAATCCAAATGCTCAACCTTTGCAAGGCAGTTGATGTCATCCACCTAGTAATACACCTCTGGGAAGATTGTAGACCAGTAATCTCTATAGTGTGTCCTGTAACTGCGTACTGCTGTTGTGTGATAAAGTAGTTAGATAGGAGTTCTATTCCCAGACATGGTAACTGTGTGTGTGTGTCTGTGTAGAAAGCAATGCTTTTTAGGCTAGCCACACTCCCCACAATCCAAATGCTCAACCTTTGCAAGGCAGGTGATGTCATCCACCTAGTAATACACCTCTGGGAATCCGCAGCTCCGTAGCATGTCCTGTAACTGCGTCCTGCTGTAGTGTGATACACTATGTAGGTAGGTGTTCTATTCTCAGACATGGCAAGTGTGGGTTTATGTGTGTGTTCCTTTGTCAGTGTAGGGAGCAATGCTTTTGAGTCCATTCACAGACACTGCAACCTCCAATGGTCCACTTTGACAAGTGTGCCTATGTCATCAACTGTGAAATACCCCTTTGGGAAAGTGACAGGCCAGTAATCTCCGTGGTGTGTGCAGTAACTGTGTACTGCTGTAGTGTGATAAACTAGTTAAGTAGCAGTTTTCACTCCAGCCTTGGTAACTGTGTGTGTGTGTGTGTGTGTGTGTGTGTGTGTGTGTGTGTGTGTGTGTGTGTGTCTGTGTGGAAAGCAATGTTTTGTAGGGTAGGCACACCCCCTACAATTTAAATGGTGTACCTTGGTAAAGCTGCTGATGTCATCCACCCCAAAATACACCTCTGGGAAGGGTGTAGCCCAGTAATCTCCGTAGCATGTGCCATAACTGTCTACTGCTGTAGTGTGATGCAAAACTCTGGTAGGGTCTATACCCACCCATGGCAGCTCTGGATGTTTTGTGTGTGTTCCACTGTCTGTGTAGAGAGCAATGCATTTTAGGCTAGTCACACTCAGTACATGTCAAATGCCCTACTTTGGCATTCCCGCTAATGTCAGCCAATGGCATATACACCTTTGGGGAAGGAGTACTGCAGTATTCACTATTGGTGCATACTATAACTGTGTAGTGCTGTAGTGTAATAAACTAGTTAGGTAGGGGTTCGACTCCTGGACATGACAGGTGTGTGTGTGTTTGTGTGTGTGTGTGTGTGTGTGTGTGTGTGTGTGTGTGTGTGTGTGTGTGTGTGTGTGTGTGTGTGTTGTAGTGTAATAAACTAGTTAGGTAGGGGTTCGACTCCTGGACATGACAGGTGTGTGTGTGTTTGTGTGTGTGTGTGTGTGTGTGTGTGTGTGTGTGTGTGTGTGTGTGTGTGTGTGTGTGTGTGTGTGTTTGTACCTCGTATCCGGTGAGGAGGAGGGTGTGTGTGTGATACCTGGGTCCAATGTCTAGCAGGTTTTGCAATTTTCTTATATGGTGGACCTAGTACATATCACAATGTCCACTGTACAGGGAAAACAGCTGTGAAATAGCCAAGAGGCTGGGGTGCATATCCATACCCATACATGTGACATCAAGGCCAGGCAATCACAGTTAGCAACCCCAGTATTAACCAGAGCACACTCTCAACCCATGTATCATACACACACACATGGTGAGGCAACAGCCATGATGTGTGAAGTACACTGCATATTGGTGACTGATAGTAACTATGGTGTGAATGTGGTGGCCTACAGAGGCCATGGCACCCTGTCCATCAGTATGATAGGCGCAAAATTGCATGTAGCGCGCCTTCATTATGTTTCCCACTGGATGCCTGCAACAACTGTGGTTCCATCAAATGTGATCCACAAAGGGCACACCATGCCTTACACACATGCCCTGTATGGACAGATGACACTGACACCAGGGAATACCTGTGGCATGCTATCAGTGTAGGTGCAGGGTCAACCTGCTGTCCATTACCTGGCCCTTCCACATGAGGGTGGGACTGTCACATCAGATAATAACATTCTGTGTACACAACATGAGCCAGACAAACCAGGTAATCTTCCACATGCCACTGTACATGAATGTGGGACGTGTGCACATCCCAAACACCATCCATGTCATGGCGTATAGAACACATACATGCCAGGCATTGCACAGCACTGGCCATGCACAATAGCAACCCAGGAGACTGGATGGTGAATACTATACCCACCTGTCTGGTCCATTCCTGACACTACACCCCTTATTCATACTGCAGACCATTCTCATGTGGCCTGATGCCAAGGTATACCCCTCACCTAGTCTTGTACAGCCATCTGGCACCATCAACCACTACACACCAGTGAAGCACTGCACACATGCAAGCCGGTACTAGCACCCTGTGTCTGTGTGTGTGTGGTGTATGAGGCTTCTGACCACATTCACACCCAGTACCACCCTCAATGGCATACTGAAGCATGCTGTCTAATGTCAGACACCATCATATACCCTTTGATCATAGAACCCCAGGAAAACCCCTGTGGGCCAATTGATACCTATGCATTACTGTATTGTGGCAAGGTAACTGGTTAGGATGTGTAGTTGTTACCCTGCCAATTGTGGCAATGTGTATGAGTCCCTTACAGGGTGTGGCTGTGTTGACCCTGACGCCTGTTCATGTGGACAGGCTTGTGTGCTACACCTACTGTATCACAACAGTGTTGCAGATGTCACTCACCAGCACATATACGTCTGGACAGCTCACTAACATGTAAGCTATGTGGCACATGCAATAACTGCATACACATGTGATAGCAATGCATGGTCGGTCAGTGTTTGAAAAGCCATACTGGTAGGTGTGTGACACAATCATGCTTAAGTTATACTCACCCACACCTTCCCTGACATACTTTGTCTCTGTCTGTCCTGCCCACACCCTCTCTGGTGGTTGTGAGATGTACACCTGCTTTGCTAGGCAGCAGCTTGTGCTTTGTAAGTGATGGTCATGATCAGCTGATGGCCTCTGCACCAGTTGCAGTCCTCCTCTAGCTGAGTGCATGTGGAACAGCTGTTTTAACATTCCCATAGATAATTGCATGATAGCACACTTCAATATCTAGGAACGTCATTTTGGTGTTGGCCCTTTACCCTCTCTGTGGGCAGGAACTACATCTGTCATTTGGCAAAATGCATCTCTAATGGATTCAGGATTTACCTCTAACAACTTACACTGTGGAAACAGGGCAAAACACAGGAGGGGGATGTGCCTGACCTGACTACAGACTGTAAGTGCTGCTATACTGCATGTGGAGAAATGTTGGTTTAACAGAGTGTGTGTGTGTGTCTGTCTGTGTGTGTGTGGATATATCTGTCCTACATGTTGTAATACTTGCCATGTCAGTACTATGTTCATGAGGATTCCACATCTGCAGGGTCGTCTGCAGACTGGGCAGTGTGTTGAGCCCTTGGTGTCATGTGTTACCCACTGAGCACGTATCTGTGAACTGCAGAAAGTAGTGTGAGGATTGCAGTCTGCAGATGGTGAAAGCCCTGACAGTTACTGACTTCATATCCCTCATAGGACACATGTTGCAACAAACTGTGTTATGACAGTACATGTATGAGGTTATCACAGCAACATGTCAATACTGGCCCTGTGTATGTGCTTCCAGCCACATCTCTGTCACCCCCCACCATATCAGCTTCAACAGACTATACACACAACTCATTAGGCATGGCTACAGCTTAGCTACCATTTGGACAGATTGTGTAGTGTACCACACTGTCTGCTATGTGACTGTAACCATGTCCCCAGTGTGGACACTAACATTGCTGGCCTGTTACAGACTATTCACTTGCATACCATTGTCAGGGCCACTATGGTTACATATATGCCAGTGGTATGGCTGCTCTGAGATTGCTGCACATCTGACAGTCTGTGTTATAGGGGGGTTCTATGCATGCTGTTGGACATGTGCCGGGATTGTGTAGACTATTACTACCAACATATGTACTATGACAGTGACACAATAACATGTATATGTTCCATTGGCCAGCTGATCCACCTCTCCACACCCATCTGACCAGGATACCTGGCCACATCACATGTGTGTGCCAACCTGGGCCTGCTCATGTACTGTTACAGCCATACCATCAGGTGCAACCACCCAGGGGATGTTGGCCCAACCCCCCAGGCACTCACCAACATGTTCCTGTCCCCTGAGCTCAGGTCTAGGGTCTGTTCCATACCAGGCTCCACAGACACATGAGGGATGTGTTACATCCATCTGAGGCACCCAGTCCACATTCACATGACCAACATGCTCCTCCTGCTCAGCCACCAGACCTGGCACCTTCAAGATGTGGACAGCTGTTGTGAGTGGGAGTTGGTGGGAACCTTGTTCCCATTGTGCCCATATTGAGGACCACAGTGCGTCCACATCACAGACCACACACACCATCCATGGTTTTTACCCACCAGATGTGCACATACCACCCCTGTAGACTGTCCTCTATATCTACCAATCCTGAGCACCTCCACATGTGTATCTGCCATACTTCCCCATATTCCCATAGCATACTTCACAGGCAGGGGCATTGTGGTGCTAGGAAGGGACTAACATGTGACATACCCATTCATGGTGCACACACTGCCAGCTGTTGATATCAGTCTGCATTGCTATGTGTGCTGCTACCTCACATGTAGAACACATCACTGTAGTAGTGATATAGGGGACATGTCTTACCATACATATCTGTTTGTGTGTGCGTGTTTGTACCGATGTAGACATTTGCATATTGGTATTTATCTATATGTGTGTAGATATATGTGACTTCTTATATATGTGCACATATTTATGTCTACACATGGGTATATGTATATTTCTGGACATACATGCTGATATACATATATATCTTTAAATATTATATATGTGACATATGTACACATATGTACACTGATATGTGGGATACATTCAGACATCAGCTCCACAATCTCACAACACCTTCCTGCACAGCTGCACTGTTCTGCCTTGCTACAACACAGACAGGTGCCACATATGGACATGGCCTGACACTAGGGGGGTATATGTAGGAGCTGATTGCAGGTAAACATATTACACACCTATGGCATTCCGGCATGCTACATTACAGATTCACCTGAGTATCCTGCCAGTGGTGTGCCGTGGCCCCCACATGTCCATCATAATGGCATTACTTCTACCACCATCTAGTGGCCACGTAATATACATACTTCTCATTACACAACACACACTATGATGGCTTACATCTTTTCTGTCAGTGCTGACCTGCACAGTTAATGGCTATGGCCCACTACACACAGGGACAGACACCACTGCCATAGCAGTTGTTCAGTTGAACATCATCACAACAACACCTGATGACACATATAGCTCATTCCACTTCATCTATCCCATTATGATGGGCTAGGTACTACATTCTATTACATGTAGATATACCTCACATACCTGTTGTGGGAATGATGTCTTGTTGAATGACAGCTGGCTAAATGCTTGTGACATCAGCTTTTTGTTTGAAGAGCTCTCTCTCTCTCTCTCTTGTAAATGGATTGAGCTGCTTTGAATAGATTGCAGCATGGCTTTAGTAGGTGATGCACATGATCAGGTGATGGCCTCTGCACCAGTCAGTGTCCTCCACTTGCTAACTGCATGCAGCTTGCTGTGTAGTACCTCCAATTACCACTGTCATGGCAATCACCTAGTATAAATCCCCACATCATGTGGGCATGGTCCCTTTACCTTTCCTGTGTGATGGTCATCCTTCCTGTGTGTGGGCATCAGTGTTACAGACAGCAGGTAGCAATACCTCTTACAGGAGAACTGGCACACTCAGGCCAGCTACACATTTGTTAGAGGTTCCAGAACTACAGAGTGTGAGTAGAGTTGTGTTATGCTTTGTATAGAACTGGTGTTACATGGTGTGTGTGTACATACTAGTTAACCTTGGAATGCAGTCTGTCTGCATAGCTCTCACCTGTGGGCCTATCCTCTTGGTGGCCAGAGGTGTGCCTATCATGTATTGTCTGTCCTCCACACAGGTGCTGTGTCTGATATTTCACTGGCAGTGTGTGTGTTGAGTGCTATCAGTACATGGCTGTATCCATTTATGTTTCTAACCTCAATTCCCTGACTAAGGGTATGTTGCAGACTATCCTGTGACACTAGCGACTTGCTTTGTGTATGGCAGCAGTTTTCCACATATGGGCCTGTGTTCCAGCCTCTGTCTTCCACCTACATACTAAGCTTTGCACATATGACATGCTGTCAGGAGTTGTTCTGTAGTGGGCTGTGAGTATATCACACTGCCATTGCTGCCATCAGTCCACTGCTGTTGTATCTCCCACACATATGGTGGGGCTGAGACCATATATTTGTGGGCTTCACCTACACAATACATGTGTGCCATTATGCACTTGAGAGGCAAGTGTATGTAACAGTTGTATATGGCCCTGTATTATTGAGTCTGGGGGGGATGCACCATAAATGACCTAGGCTGTTACAAAATGTGGGGGCATCAGGGGTGTTCTGTCTTAAGGTATCTGGATGTACAGTACCATACACTTCACCTATATTTACATTACTTACATAAATTGGGTTAATGCAGGCCTACTGCCTCCTGCCATACAGACTGTTCTGTTTGTTAGTGTGCTTGTGATGGTGTCAGTTATGCCTTGTTATGTAACAGTTACATCCCATTTGGTCAACTGAAGTCTTTACCACCTAGTGAATTTGTACAGAGTGTAGATAGAGGCTGCTGAACTATACACCTGCATTAGTTACTGTTGATAGTTTGGTGTCCTGTGGCACAGTCTGTCTTTACTATTGTACAATATGAAGGGCTTGGCCTGGACAGCAACAGCTGTGAACCTTTCCAGACTACTGTATTAGTATAACTGTTTCACTGTTGCATTACTCTGTTTATATGGATGTGAGTGTCTGAACAGCTATAATACATGGAATATAAAACTGTAATAGTACACAAATAAAGGTTATCCATTTCTGCAAACCTGTGTGTGGTGTTTTATCCTATGACCTCTCTGAGGGCATATGTTGCAGGCATTGATTGTCATTTGTATGGGTGGCCCATACAGTGCCCAGTTGTTAAGGTGTTAACTGTAGGCATGGTAGTTGTTCTATATTGTGTGCACCTTCTACATATGTATCTTACTGTACATATCTCTCCATGTTTCTGTGTAGCCATCTATATGTATATAAATATCTGTATCTGCATATATGTGTCTGTGTATATGTATCCTGGGGATGTTGATAGCTTCCATATTGTACATTTCCTATGAGAGCTACACTGTACTGCATGATAAGTTACCAATGCCGGCCTGACATCATACAGGTGGGTTGTAGTACTGTTTACATGTTGTGCACTTGTCATATCAGGTCCTGCTTATGTGATCTGTAACACTTTAGTGCATTGCAGGGCAGACGTGTTTGGCTGTGGTGGGGGGTATGACTATTCGTACATGATTTATATTGTTTGAGGCATCTCAACCCCATTAATGGTGCATGTGGACATATTTGTATTTGTCAATCTACCATTGCTATCTACAGATGTGTGGCTATATATATATATTTCTATGGATATATATATATATATATATATATATATATATATATATATATATATATATATAGATAGATAGATAGATATCTACATCTATTGATATGTTGTATCTGTTTAGATATTACTATATTTACTCACACAAATACATTTACATGTTGGAATACATTCTCTGTACTGTTGAATGACTGGGCTGGTTGATATGTTTTGAATACATCAGGGTTATGTATATCTGAAATGTTTTAGTGGTAAATCACTTTACCTATGATGTGTGGGGTTCTGTGTTTGAGCCTAGCAGAGGCTGTTTATTTTGTTGCTGGGCAGAACAAGGGCCGTTGGATACAGAGTGGTTAAGGCACATTTAGTCAGTTGTTAGTGGGTTTGTGCCGAGGTAAGCACTGCTAACCTTCCATTACATCTGCTTACAGGCTGTTAACTTCATATTTGCTTAACCAGTGTAGCCATTGCTAACCGCTGTGCAAACAGGCTTAAGCCCACTTTCTAGTGCTTACATATGCTTACTATTGCTTATTTGTGCATAAACCTGCTTACTAGTACCTTATTCAGTCTGACATTGATACTTCACATGTGCATTTCTTGCAGTACTCCAGTATATATATATATATATATATATATATATATATATATATATATATGTTATTTAGTGGGTTTTGCAACAAAATTATTGGTTATAATGTGCTTTGCCATGTAAAATAAACTGTGCTACAGTGGGACTCGAACCTGGAATGCCTGCTCATTAGGCAGATGCTCTGCCCACTACACTATTGCTGTGCTGCTTCATTTGCATATTTCTTCCATAATGTTATACCCATGGTTCCTTCCCCCGCCCCCCAAGTTCCGTGTACACAGCAACCATCCATTCTCTAGCTGCTAGCCCAGCCATACCACACCTCCACACATTGCCCTCTCTGTATGTCTCGGTACTCATCCAGTATACTGCCCCGACCCAAGCTTCTTCAGGCTCTTCATCCATTTAGTCCACGTATGTATGAGCCTTGTCTTTATCGTCTTCCAATAAAGGTGTAAACATTGATGTGACTCACAATTTTTGGTTCGTCCCGCTAGGGACGGACCTTTTTTTGTGTCAAGATTAGACTTAGCTGGTCTACACTGTTTCTCCCACTGGTAGCATCCTGCCAGGGGATTGAAAAGCAGAAGTTTGTTCACACACATGGTCAGCCTCATCTCCCGGTTCCGCAGAACCGATGTCCCAGGTTTGATATTCTGTGCGTGAAGCACGCCCACATGCCCCCTCGACATGCACCATTTTTTATTATTCCTTAAGTATTATGCAAGACTACTTTTCTCACAGTATATACTGTGGTGGTGGTGCTGTGGTAGCATTGTCACCTCACAGTAAGATGTTGTCCTGTTCGATTCTCAGCTAGAGCATCTTCTATGTGGAGATATGCATGAATGGGCGTACCTTCGATGAAGGTTGTGCATTAGGGCTGGCAACTCGGCATGTAAAAATCTACTGCCAATCATTAGCAGACCGGAGTTCAGCTGTGGCGACCCCTAACCGGGAAAAGCCGAAAGATACAACAACTGTTCTCACAGTATGATTGGACAGGCACTGTTTTTATGATACACATAGACTGCTCGAAATACTGTATTTGAGCAATGTACACATGGTTGCTCGTATTAATCTACATAATCACATACATTTCCTATGTTGTTGAATAACTGTGCTAGATTATATGTTTGTGATAACAGCAGCTATATGTGTATCTGCTATGGCTTAGTGGTAACTCACTTTGACTATAGTGTGCAGGGTCTGGGGGTTGCAGCTTGGGAGTGCAGACTATTTTGTTGCTGGGCAGGATGAGAACTGTTGGCTACAGAGTGACTAAGGCACTTTTGAGCATTTGTAAGTGGGTCTGCGCTGGTTTGCATGAGGGTAAGCAATGCTAACCTCCGGTTATTGTGTCTGAGTTAGTTTCTACATTGCTTAGCCAGTGTAGGCATTGCTTACCGCCGAGCAAACAGGTTTAAACCCGCTTACTGCTGCTTAAAAGTGCTTAATCCTTCTTAACCCCATGCTACTTTATTTATTTTACATTTTTTGACCAGGAAAATCCGACTGGATACTTATCCATTTTCAGCGGAGGCCCGGGGAGAAAAGCTCCACAGTAAAACTCAGCTAATCATTACTAGTAATACAGAGGTGTTCATATTCATAGTGAGTAACAGACTTAACATAGCTAAGTAACATATTATTCATGCTTAGTTTACGTTAACATGTCGGTATTATTCATGCTTAGTTCAAGTTTACATGTCAGGTATGACTGTTGACAAAGGTCAGTTTAAGGTGAAGTTGGTTTCCAGTTTAACAGTTCTGGATAGGATACACTCAGGTATTCGGGGTAGGTTTAGTTATTCCATACCTGTGTGGTAGAGTAGAAGAGAATAGTGAAGGAGTAGGTAGGTAGGTAGAGGGGGTGACATTGTAACTGTATAGTAGGCTGTTGGAATAATTGGAAGGGGAGCAATAGGGAAGGTTTAAACGATGTTGGGATATGTATGTGAGGCAGGAAAAGAGTAGTTGATATAGGGGTATAGAGTGTACGGTGGGGGGGGGGGTTAGCCAGGTGATGAACATGTGCTGATACAAGTGTGCATGAAGTGTTCCTTCAAGTGTTTTTTACATGTGTCCTTTGAGACAGCTGAGGTAATAGATGTGGGTAGGGAGTTCCAGATTCTGCCAATATAGTTGGTGAAGAGTGTGTCACCTAATTGTAACTTTAAACTTTAAAGGAAAAGAAAAAGGGGCTGATAGGTAAGTGGTGTTAAAGGGGTGCAAAGAGGGAAAGACAGTAGGGGAAATAGCCAGGGATGTGCAGGAAGGCTGAAGGGAAGGTCCACAGCTGACCATTTCTTCTACAGCGACAGCTGTGCATATACACTGAATTTGGAGGTAGATGTGGACACTCACACCCCTAGGTGGGGGTGAGGACAACAATAATAAGTTGTGATGCCAATTAGAACAGCTTACATGCCTACAGTGGGGAGCTGCAACCATGTGTTCTTTAGTGTTATTTAGTGGGTTTTGCAACAACAAAATTGGTTATAACATGCTTTGCCATCTAAAATAGACTGTGCTGCAGTGGGACTCGTACCAGGAATGCCTGCTCATTGGGCGACTGCTCTACCCACGTCACACTATTGCTTACATCCATGAGGCAGTCCAATTAGAAATGCTCCAGCCAACACCTGCACGCCTTGACCCATAATTTCATATCCATAGTGTCCCCCCCCGCTCCTCCTCTGCAGCACTCATCCTTTCTCTGGGTGCAGGTCGGGTCTAACCACACAACTACACACTGCCTGCTGTCCACTTCTCAGGACCCATCACGTATGTTGTCTCAACCCATGGATCATCAGGCTTTCCCAACCTTGTAGTCTGAGTACATACGCACCCTGCCTTGAAGAGTCAGTGTAATGACGGGAATCCAAATACCCAAGAATTTTTGGGTTGTCCCACAAGGGACGTTCCTGTCTTTGTTTCTAGATTAGACTTAGTGGGTCCACAGTGTTTCCTCCACTGATTGTATTCTGTTTGTGGTTGGGAAAGCAGTGGTTTATTTACTTTGTTTGTGTGTTTGTTTGTATGTTTCACCTGTTTGGCTGGGGGGTAATGGTACGTGTTACACGTATGTTGATTGGGCCCCTCACCCCCATTGGCGGTGCCTGTGGACATATATGTCATTCTTATGTGCTGCATCATATCATAGATATATATCTGTATACACACACACACACACACACACACACACATATATATATGTGTGTGTATATATATATATATATATATATATATATATATATATATATATATACACATATATATATTATATATATACATATATATATATATATATATATACATATATATATATATATATATATATATATATCTATATATATATGTATATGTATATATATATATATATATATATATATGTATATATATGTATGTATATATATATATATATATATATATATATATATATATATATATATGTTGGTGTATATATATATCTAACTACATATAGATGTATGGATGTCTGCATATGTATATATATCTATATGTGGATATTTATATATGTATGCGTGTGTATATATATATATATATATATATATATACACATATGTAATACAGAGTGGAAGAGGTATATATCTATTTTGTTATAGTTATATTTGCACACACACATACATCTGTATGTATAGCTACATGTCCTGTAATGTTGAATGGTACTGCTGGATGCTATGTTTGTAGAAACATCAGGGCTATGTATATCTGTGGTGACTGAGTGGTCAATCGCATTGCCTATGTTGTGCAGGCTCCTGGGTTCAAGCCTTGCAGAGACTGTTTAATTTGTTGCTGGCCAGAATGAGGCCCATTGGATACGGAGTGGTTAAAGCACTTTTACACTGTCAGCGGGTTTGCGCGATGGTAAGCACTGCTAACTTCCGGTGACATCCGCTTCCACATGGTTAGCCTCACTATTCCTTACTCTGTGTAAGCACTGCTTCCTGTCGTACAAACAGACTTACACCTGCTTAGTCGTGCTTATTTGTCCTTACTACTGCTCTATTTTTGACAGTAATAGTCTACTGGTTCTTGGGGGGGGTAGATTTGGCAAGTGTATGGGGTTATCATTCATTACACAGCTTCTTACTCCAGTTCACATATATATGTTATGTATTAGGTTATACAACTAAATATATTGATCATAACAGTATTTGACATGGAAATGGAATGTACTGCAGTGGGACTCGAACCGGGATTGACTGCTCACGAGGCGAATGCTCTGCCCACTACAATATTGCTGTACTGCTTCATTTGCACATATCCTGCTTTTTATCCTCCATTTGCTATTTCAGCTACATTAACCGTAGCTAAGTGATGGGCACACCCGCGCACCTACGGTTAGCTTTGATCGGTGTTTTAAAAGATATAGATGTGTTTATTCTTTTACTTTATATGTCCTGTTGCTGTTACAAGTGGGGGTCTATTGGTGGGGATATAAAGACACCTGTGAGTGATCTCGCTTGTTTCTTAACAGCTTCTGCTGTTTGACATAGCAGGGGCGTGTTTATTCTGAGAACTCTGCTCTCAGACAGACCCCCTGCACTCGTACATGCTCCATGTAATCCTAGGAGCTTGGCCAGCGTGCCTTCATTTCTATGCATGGCACACTGCTGTCCTGCTCCTAAGCAGGCGCTTCCGTGCAGGACTTAACTATTCCTGCACGGGGAGTTATGATAAGTACTACAGATTTTGTATTTCAAGACATTTTTGAAGAACAACCAAGGATAGAATATTATGTTTACCTTTTATGCTTTACTTACATTTTTCTTTACCTACTTTGCTTTGTTAGCTTTATTAAGCCTTGGTACTATACTGTCCACTTTAATAACTCATTTTTTTATCTTGATACTTTTCTAGTTTGACTGTTTTGCTACTTCTGTCTGCTTTAACTATGTTCTACTTTCTTCTAATAATCTAGAACAAAATAATGGAGCAAGCAATCAAGATTCTGAAGGGTATCTATATGGAATGTTTACAAAATACCAAATCAAAGACAGCCTAATATTTACCATTTTAACAGCTCCAGTGGGGTGACTTTGTTTTTTGTAAATGTTTTATTGAGACTAGCTCAGTTTTATTTTGTTTTGCATAATTTTATCTGATGCAGTCTGCTAAGAAATATTACAGTACAACATACAGTAATGGGGCATACAGTAAGGAAAAATATGTAATTTTAGAACTACAAAATAATTCTGTAAATGTCTAGGAAAACAGAAGACTTTTGAAACAGGTTTTCTGTTTGAGAAAAGCTAGATAATATCCATTACGTCAAATGTGCCCTAGTCACAATTCTCATTATCATATTATACCACAAGAATAAAGATATACTCGAGGATTCAATAAAATCTGTGTTGGCTCTGTGAAGAACCTACAAGGAATGTACCCATGTAAACAGCCATGGTTCCTCCTAGGCAGCATGCCATACATATTAAATATGGCCCTCTGCTGAGGGAGAACACAGTAACACAGATTTTGAATCCATGTAAGCAACATGTAGCAGCTGTGACATACTTGTGGACTGTCAAGAAAACTTCTGGACAGTTGGTAAGCACAGCACAATACCTTTCAGCCCATTAACCTGGACAAAAAGGTGACCAACAGATATTACTTCATGAAACTGTAGTTTTAATTTTTTGTTTTACGTTCATATGCTTGTTTGCATGGTGCAGTTAATTGCACAGCTATGCTTAACATTGCTCACATATATAGCAGACACCTGCTAGACATCTAAAAATAGAAACCAGATGTATTCAATTTTAATTAATGTTTTTTTTCCCCATGTGCTTGTTTACGCAATGTGGTTCATTGCTTAGCTATGCTTAGCTGTGCTGATATATACAGCAAACATCCACTAGATATCTAAAAATAGAAACTAGATGTATTCAATTGTTGCATTTCTGTGGTGCTTAGCAATGCACAAATCCATCCAGGAAAGCTTCACTACTCTTACAGGCACCTGTGTAGTATATATGAAGATGTACAAGTTCCCTTCACTATCCCAATGGCTAGATAGGTTGAGTCATGACCTCCAATGTAGTAGGTCCTGAGCTCAAGTCTTGAGCAGTCATACTTTTTACATTTATTGCTGTGAAAATATGTCAGGTGACTGAAACATTGGATTAGGTTAAAATTAAAAATGTTAAATTTAGAAAAGCTGGGCAATGTTAAAACATGTTCAACGGTCTATTCCCATTTGCACTTTGCTAAGCTGTATTTACACGTGGCTTGTACAAGTCTGTGTGATGCTAAGTGAAGCAGCACTTTTTTGAAAGTTACAGCATGACATACAAGGGTCAGAATGTAGCCAATAGGTGGGAATTTCACATAATTCGTTGGAGTTCTAACTTGGTTGTGGATATGCCTGTTGCTGCTCTAGTGAAGGAGTGCACTTTTGTGTGCAGAAGTGGGTAGTGCAGGAGTCCAGAGTTTTTTTTTTAGACTCCTGATTAAAAATTATGAACCCTGGCTGCTGCAGGGCAATTACCAAGAATCAGAGTGTAAATTTGAGGCCTGGGATTGGTTGGCCAGGGAACTTACCAGTGCTACTGGTATTCCCCGCTTTGCTGAGCAGTGTTGTCAACACTATGATGACCTAAAGGGTAAAAAGAGGGGAACTTTGGACACCTGGCTCCAAGAGGCTAGGGCTGGGCAAACCCCACAGATATGTAAATATTTTAGAAATTTACAAGCTGAATCTGTGCAAAACTGGTGTGCATAATGGTTTGTATCTCTTTCCACAGCTGCAGAAGAGAGGGCTCGCAATGTCCAGTCCCATGCATGGTGCCTGGCCAGGATTGTTTGTTAAGTAGGAAAACATCAAAGGAATAACATACTGCATAATGTAATTATACAATAAATTACTTGCAGAGTTTGCAGTTTCAACAGTCAGATATGAAATACCTAGGGTGTATTGCATCTTTATTGATATGTCACTGCCTACCTGAAATGATAAAGCAAGTGAAAGCTAGTACGCATGCAGTAATGTGTAGTATAGTAAACATGCAATGATGTGTAGTATAGTAAGCATGCAGTAATGTGTAGTATAGCTTCCAGACATCAATTAATGTTTGGGTCTACCCAGATTAAGAGTCACTGTTCAGGTCTGGTCATTGTCTAAAATATGCTGTAGGTTGCACTCAATAAATGAACAGGGCATATGGGCTAGTTAACAGAAGTTCTACACAGCTATCCGCTGTCTACATGCCAAAGTTGAAGCAACATTAATCAAAACATTTTAAAGGGTGATGGTGCTTTGATAAATAATGTTTTCAAATAAACTGTTCACTATTCCTATATTCACTGCATGTGTGATCTTATCTGACACCAGTCAAGTGTTACATGCATCTCAATAAAAAAATGCAGCAAAAAATGTCAGAAATAAATGTAGTGCAATTCCCAGAGTAAGGTTCAAGCCAGTGTTCTGCTCATTTTGTCTGAAATAATGCTGTATATACCACGTAGTCACTGAACGTGGTATATGGGTAAGTTAACTGAAGTCCTGGACAGCTATTCATGTGTCTAAATGCCAGATTTTAAGAAACATTATCAATAAAGTTAAAAACAAGATTGTGCTTTTATAAGTAATCTTTTCAAATAAGTGTTCATTATTCCTGAATTCAGTGCACGTGTGTTCTAATCCGACACCAATCAACTGTTACATATTAACTAATAAATAATGTAGCAACAAATTTCACAAATAAATGCAGTGCAATATACAGATTAAGGTTCAAGCCTATGTTCTGCTCATTTTGTCTGAAATAATGCTGTATATTCCATGCAGTAAATGAACATGGTATATGGGTAAGTTACTGAAGTCCTGGACAGCTATCCATGTGTCTAAATGCCAGACATTAAGAAACAGTATCAATAAAGTTTAAAATGAGATTGTGCTTTGATAACTAATCTTTTCAATTAAGTGTTCAGTATTCCTGAATTCACTGCATGTGTCTTCTAATCCAACACCAGTCAATTGTTACAAATTAACTAATAAATAATGCAGCAACAAATTTCACAAATAAATGTAGTGCAATACGCAGATTAAGTGTCAAGCTTCAGTTCTGATAATTTTCCCCAAAATATGCTGTAGGTAAATGAACGGGGTATATGGTTAGGTTAACAGATATTCTTCACAGCCATACATATGTGTAACTGCCAGATGTCATGTGACATTAAGCATTACAGTGTAAGAGGAGATGGCATTTTGATAAGTAATATTTTTAAATAAAGTGCTCATTATTCATGTGGGCACTGCATTTGGTTTCCAATCTGATAACACACACAGCAATGCATGTGTATAAATGCACGATTTCACACAAAATGTTGCAATAAAAAAAAGGACATGGTGTTTTGAGAATTCATTGCATTCAAATAAAGTGCACATTATTCCTGTAGTCACTGCTTGTGGGTTCTAATCCCATAGCAGCCAACTGAGAAATGACCAGCAGTCTAGTGTAATTAGTGCACATGAACATACCTCAACTGTCATGATTTTTGAAGAATGTAATTGCTACTGCCCCATCTGTCTGGTCCTTGAATAGCAGATACATGACATTACTTGGAATGCAATTTATTGGCAAATCCATTTGCAGAACATGTTGCTACTAATGTACGAGCATGCTATGTAACAATGTTCCCTGTAGTTGTACCTTTATACCACCATTTTGTAGGGCTTGGCATATAATGTCCCATGCTAACAGGTTGAGAGCTATGTACATGCAACATCATCTATACAGTATTTGCAGTCACTGTACTCACAACTGAAATCTTAGATATCTACAAGTATATAGTAGTAGTCTGTATAGTAATATCACCTGTAAAGTTGCTAATGGTTTCTTTATTCTCTGTCACCCCACCTCTTTTCTTTTTTATTTATTAATTTATATTTATTATTATGATTTGATATTAATATATTATTTGTAACTACCTCTTATGTTGGCCTTATGTATCATTTAATATTGCTTTGCTGTTAATATACTTTCATTTATGTTATTTATTGTTGTGTTCTTCATTATATTCCTTTATATTTCTTTTGATTAATCATTATTATCTTCTATTACGTTAATACTAACATTTGTTTGGTTATGTTTATTTTTACCTTGTGTTTATATTTAATTTACTACACAGCAACAGGTAGGCCGGTTCTAGGCAATCCACCTACCTTGGCTTCCCCAGCTATGACACCAGGGACCAGCATGTCTGGGCCGCAGCCTGGTGGTGCCCCCTCTGCTGCCCCTGCACTACCTGGGCCATCGGGATGTTCTGCCCCACAGCTGGGGTTGGCCCCAATTCTGGGAGTGGAAGTTGAGGGGGTGATTATGTCACCCATGAGGAACTACCAGGCATGGTGTGTGGGCTGCTGCATTGATATCTCAGTACACGCCTATGCTGGATGGAGAGCATGCTGTCCATCCTGATGGGGCAGCCTCACCCCAGGCACAGGCATCAGTCACTGCCTCCACAGGATCAGTGAAGGTACAGTGCTGACAGTCCTATGGGTGAGAACTTGAGTCACACTGCTACCTTGTCTGACGTCCATGGGACTGGGATTCCACAACACCCACAAAACCAAAGTGTTTACCCCCCATGTTGTGTCACACACCAACCTTGTCTGTTGTCTTGTCTATCCTGTCTGTCTGCAAAAGCTTCCTCACCTTCCCAGCTTACCTCCCCAATATGTACCTATATCCCTTCCCCAACATTCCAGTGTCAGCTTAAAAGAAAACAATAATGGGCACCTGTCCCAAAAGAAATTATGCCCCATACATAGCTCACCATTTCACACATGTGACCACTGGACACACTTGATTTGGTCCAATTGGCGTGACAACACACTTATGTTGTCCTCACCCCTTTCTCTGGGGGTAACAGTCCAAATTCATCTACAAATTCTGTCAAAGTGCACAGTAGTTGCTGTACAAAAATGGATAGCTATGGTTCTTTCCTACACCCTTCCTGCACATACCTACCTGCCTTTGACTATGTTTTTCCTCCTGCTTGCACCCCATTTCACTACTGTCCTATCTCCCCATTTTTCATTCCTTTAAAGATTTTTTTGGGCAATACTGTGTGAGGCGTAAAGTCACTAAGCTCAGCTAAATGGCACTATATTGATAAATGTGTGTAAAACGAACATCAAAACATAGACCTGTGCTCTATTTTGAACCCAGGACCATCACACCTGCAGACCAGTGTAACCACCTGCCAAGCCCCATAGCTGTTAATTAACACAGATGGTTTAAGCAAAACATACTGATTGCCAAGTTACTGTCATTAAGTGTGTTTAAGCAGGGCTGTGCATCGCAAGTCACACAAATCTGCTTAAAGAGTAATGGAAACAATGGGAGTGTAACTTCCCATCTGGTACAGGAATACATCACTAGAGAGCCAGACACACAATAATGGATGTAAGTGAGGTCTCTAACAGCAGGTAACTGTGCACCTCTGTCTGCAACATTTAAAAATACACCTGCTAAAACATTAATGGAAAAATAGTATGTAACTGGGACTCTGCTGGAGAAATACATCCCTGTAAAGCCACACACATAATAATGGCTGCAAATGAGGTAACAGCCTGTAAGTGTGCAATTATATGCTCAAAAATACAGCTGCTGTAACAGTGACCCAGTAGCTTGGTTAGTTAACTGCTACAAAACATTAATGTTTTGGTACACATGGTGCTGGGTTAAAATCCAGTGGTATGTACCATTTAAAATACATGTACAGGTATATGTTTTATCACCATTGTGAATTCTGGAAAGAATGACTGTGTCATCAACTATTTATCCACCCAATGCATTTCAGATGGAATGTCTGCTGTTCAATGATGGACGTCAAAGGCCTGCAGATAGGACCAGAGTTGACATATTCCTATTGCAACACTAGAAAGTGCATAGAGTGTCAGGTCATGCATTACTTTGCATTCACAGAGGATTTTAAGTTCTGTAATACAAAGGAAGCCAGGTAATATCAGACTGCAGCACACAATCATTTGCTACTGATATTAGAGATAACCACAGCTGCACAACTAACATACACATATTGAGGTTGTGCTAGAAGCAAGGGTTGCCAACACACATGTTCCAGTTGACTACCTTAACATAACACATGACTTGGCAGTTCTCCAAATGGTTGACATAATTGTAAATGTACCCCCTATCTTGTTCAAGGACACAACAAACATGTTGCCTTTTACTCTGTTAATGATACCTTTGGCTCTTTGGCTAACATACTTACCTTAAACACATTCCTCAATATGCTGTGGGATGGGTTCCCTCAAACAGGCTCTGGCTGTACACCAAAGCTGCCACAGGTCACACCGTTACTCATAAGTGTTGTTGTCCTCCACATTCTGCAGCCTCTCTGACTATGCTTATTGTCTGCAGCAGCAGCAGCAGCTGCAGCCTGTAGCACACTCATCTGTATGTAATAAGTATGTACTACAAACATCCTCTCTGTGCTAACGTAGTATTTCTACCCATAATTTCCACCCCATCATATGAGAAAGGGGATGGATTCTTCACTGAGGCCTTATATCTCCTTCAACAGTTGCATGGAATTGCCTAATTGCACTTCAAATCAGCTGTGTATGCTTCAATTAGCATTACTCAACCACAGATTAGTTCAGAGGCAATCACCTGCTAATGAGAACCATCTTAAAAAGGCAAACCCCTACCCAGGGAAGCCATTGTGTATGAGTTACTTTCTATGGTGAACTCATTGTTACAACATGTATATAACTTTATCTTTCAAAAGAGGAGTATTATACTGCATCAGGTATGTAACTGTTTTGTTTTCAACATGATGCATATGTTTTAATATACTTGGGGGAATGGGGATTACATCCGTAAGCCTTTCTTATAAATTGTACAGATGACATACCATTGATCTGCAGCTGTGTAACACCTACAAAGGATGTAGACTACAACAAGGGTTTAATGCTGCCTGTTAACTAGGGACACAGGTCTCCTGGATACTGCCTTTGTTGGCAGTTGCAATACTACACAGCTATGTTTGGCATTGAAATATAGACATATGTTATGAGGGGGGGGGGTCCTACTATGGGCCACACTACAAGTGGACTCCTGTCTTGGGTGTGTGAGCATATGTGACAGTCTGTCATGGCACAAGCAGGTGTAGTTCACTATTGCCACTAGCCTAGTTCCCTCCACACCCTTTGCATGATTGCTACACTGTTGCATATGAGATGTGTAATCAAGGATAGCCTTCCTTAATTGCTGTATCTGTACATACTGTACATGCATGTATGTGATCATAGGCACCAGAACCATAGGGCGAGGGGGAGGGAGTGCCCCCCCACTTTTACAGCTGCAAGACCTGACTCAAGCATATACTGCATGCTAACGTAATTTAAACATAAAAGTGTGCGGAAAAAACTGATCACATCATTATTGCTAGCCACACAAACCTGCTGCCAGAGTCAACATCCATGGTAAGCTTAAGGCTGTTTGTGCCAGAGTCAACACCCATGGTAAGGTTAAGGCTGTACTCCTTTTTATATGCAGTAAGCTGGTGTAAGCTGTGCTCCATTTATATGCAATAAACTGTACTCCGTTTAAATGCAGTAAGGTGTGTGTGTGTGTGTGTGTGTGTGTGTGGGGGCAATGTATGGCTCTAGAGGACATAATTGAAGACTGCAGAATATTGCACAAGTAGCACTAAGCAGATACAGAACTATAAGTGCATGACATGCTGCTTGAAATTTAACAACACTTGGCATTTTCAAAAACGTCAAGAGACTAAAGAAGGAAATTGAACATTAGAGAGTAGGTGTCAATTACCCTGCTATTTTATTTCTCAGTCTTCATCTCTACATATCTGTTTTAGTTTGCATAATTATGCTAAAATTAAATCTACTGGAAATAAACGTGAATATACATTCCAGGGAGTTGCTGTATGACACCTTTGTCCTTAAGACAAAACTAAGTGAAAAAGTATGTGAAACACCACCGGGCTATTCTTTACATTTCAGTTTGACCCAAGCCTTGCTTACGCATCATCTAGTAGACCATAGCTTCTTTTAACAAGACTGGATTAATAGTATGTGTGTGGGGTTAGGTATACGGGGCGGGGGGAGTTGAATATAGAATCAGTTAAACAGCACACTCTAACATATAGTTAATGCATTTGTTTTCCTTGTGGGACTTCAACAAAAAAATCACAGGGTGAGTCAGATGGTGTGTGTGTGTGTGTGTGTGTGTGTGTGTGTGTGTGTGTGTGTGTGTGTGTGTGTGTGTGTGTGTGTGTGTGTATTTATCACTCTGTATGCACATTGCTGTTGCGAACTGAAGTTCTAACATTCCTTATTCTCTATTTTGGAACCATACCCATCCTTTACTTCACTGACTGAAAAATGTTATTTTTTTGTTTGTTTCTAATAATGAAGCAAGAACAATCAAGTTAATTTGCTATTTACATTAATACATGATAATGCATCTTGGAAGGGACTGGATGAATTTACAAAAATATGCTTTACCTCATATAAAATGCTTGGAATCTGTACTTCCTGACATAACTGTTATTATTGCTGATGTGCTGGTGAGTCTGAGGTTTGGAAAAGTTAAACACCCCTTTCATTACTGGGCAATCTCCTTTATTGTCTATTTCACTAGAATATTACTTGACTGTTTGGGAGCAGTGCCTCTCAAAGCAGTAAGGTGTGCTCCATTTATATGCAGTAAGGAGTGTGTGTGTGCATGTAAAACACACCAGTTACTTATACCTGGGGATTAGAATTACTCAGATTCAAACCCTGAACCTCAAGTACAACAACCTATATTCCCTACCCACACCACCAGTTGTGATAGCTCTGACCTGTCTAGATTTTCACAGAACATATGGCTTATACTTTTGCTCTGTTCCTCTTAAAATTTGTGGTTTTGTGGCAAATCAGTGAGAACAGAATTCACTAAATAATGATAGCCCTTTAAGTTTCAGTATTCCTAACTTTTTTGGAAACACATGGTAACATAAAACACTATTTCAGCAACTTCCTAAGATTATACAAGTGATATTTAAAATGTGTCCCTGGTTTTGTGTCTTTGCCCCCAAATAAATTTAGGCTTTTTCCAGATTTCTTCTGCTGTGAAATTGAGAGCTTTAGTTGTGTCAAGTGGATTGTGCAGTGGTAGTGCTGTTACCTCACAGCAAGAACTTCTCTGTTTTGATTCTTGGCTGGGGTGTCTTCTGTGTTCAGTCTGTATGTCCTCCTTATGTTTGTGTGGGTTTGCTCTGGTTTCATCCCATGTTACAAAGACATACATTAGGAGTATTCCCCCTTGGGCCTTTGCTGAAAATTGGCTTTGTTCCAAGTTGGACTTTCCAAGTAAAAAAAATATTAAATAAAAAAATTACAAGGAGCTGAGAGCTTCAGGGTAAGAGAAGTTTAGTGCTGTTTATTCCAACTCTGCTTGCATTGTTAGTAGCACAACAGGTAGTAGCCTTCCTTTTGATGCAGAAGGCGGTAGGTTCTACTCCCACAGTATGCAGATTGATCGCTGATACTATACTGTGTTGTAATTTAAAGGAAGTGGATGCTGCAGTCCTGTGAATATCCTCCTTTGGAGGAGTTACCCAGTAACTATGAACCTGTTATCAATTCATAGGTTCATAGGTTCATAGGTAAGTACTAGGCTATCTGCCCAAGGGCATTTATAAGCCTAGCCAGAATGTGTTGGCGCTTTTGCCACCCCCTTAAATTAGTTCCCTGTGCCTCTGTCCAGCAGAGCCATTAGTTCCCTGCGCCACTGTCCAGCAGAGCCATTAGTTCCCTGTGCCACTGTCCAGCAGAGCCAGTGCACTGATCCCCGGGGTAAATTTTCTGTTTCCCATCCACCCGTCAAGGTTTCTCTTGAAGAGTGTTAGTGAGGGGCTCTGCCTGATGTATATTGGAATCATGTTCCAAAGCATGGGGAGTCTCTGGGATAGGAATCTATCCCTCCAGCATGTCCTATTTATCGTTGTGGTGAGGTTTATATCTCTAGAGCGTGTGGCTCTCTGGGATTTGTTTTTTTTAGGTGGAGCATGTCCATCAATTCTGGGTTGGACATGGCCTTGTATGTCAGGCAGAGATCACCTCTGAGTAAGCGGTAGGCAACCGAGTACAGCTGGAGTTTCTTGAGTCGGGCTGCATAGGGCATCTGTTTGAGGCCAGTAATCCTCTTGGTGAGGTACTTTTGTGGCCTTTCCAGCTGTTGCAGGTGTCTTGTAAGGTACATCCCAAATGGGGCATTGTATTCTATGATGGGTCTAATGAGTGATGAGTAGAGAGGCACAATAACCTTGTTTGTTCTAGATGTGAACCCTTTTGTGATTAGGTGGGCCACATAGAAGGATTTTCTAACCACCTTGCCAATATGATTATCAAAGGAGAGATTACTATCTACTTGGGTCCCCAGATCCCTTATTACATTTTCTGTATTTAGGGGACTACCACCTATGTGGTAGTTTGCGGGTACTTTGTTTTTTCCAAAGGGGATGACTATGCACTTTTTGGCATTTAGTTTGAGGCCATGATTTTGACACCAGGTATCCGTCTCAGTGAGACCCATCTGGAGGGTGTCTGTATCAGCCGGAGAATCAATTATGGACCCTAGTTTGCAGTCGTCTGTGAACTTGGTCAGCCATAGTCCTTCTATGCTTGCCTGTACCTCTGAGAAGTATATGCCGAACAGGAGGGGTCCTAGGACTGATCCCTGGGGGATGCCACTTGTAACCGGTTTAGAGTAGGACGTAGAGCCTGCAACTCTCACCATGTGGGTTCTATCCATGAGCCAGTTGGCAACCCATCTCATGATGTAGGGGTTTATGTTCAAGCTGGTGAGCTTGTTTATAATACTAGAATGAGGAATGGTGTTGAAAACCTTTGCGAGGTCTAGGTAGGCTGTGTGGACTTGCCATCCATTCCCTATTGCAATATTACTAGCTTATTATTTTTTTTAATTTAACATAGGCAATTTATTCTTCAAAGGCTACAGCCACTTTATTTGTAGATGAAACAATGAAATATAAAGTTGTTTCCTAACAGCAACTTCTTCATTAGTTAAAGATCCCTTTAATGTGGAATTATTTAGATTACTTATTTCTGCAGACATTTTTCATATTTATTGATATTGGGGGATTGTAATGACAGAAGTTTGAGTGGCCTTTTATGGTTGAAATTTTCTGAAATGGGTAGTTTTGTTATTATTGTTTCATACACTTTGTTTCATTGCTTACTAGAAGACTGTTCAAAACTACAAATTTAAAACATATTCTAACAACTGGTGCTGTATTATACAAGGAATATAATTTAATACAATCAAGAAGGTGAATCAAAGAATGCATACATGTATGGATGGCCCTAAAAATGTGTTTGGAAACAGCCCAGAGGAAAGTGTGAAAGGCTCCAAATCATGGGCAACTGTCAAAGGAAAAAACTTCAAAGACCAATACACGTAAGGTTCAGTTAAGGCACTTTTAATTACTTGCCACAAGGAGACAAACACATGCAAATACAAGGATTTGTCTAACTACTAACAGGAAGTATTCTTATTCTTATACTGTTTTACAAGACATGGCCTTCTATGGCTGATGTAATCAAACACAACTTTCAGTATTGTTCTACAGCAGATGTTACTCTTTTCTGCTGACATGACTAGATTTGTGAGAAACTTTTGAGAAAAACAACCTGGCCTTGGTAGGCACTAATTCGTTTACAGGCTTCTATTGTGCAGTGTTACATTTCAAGGTACTCTTCTAACTTAGATACAAGCAAATGCTGATTGCAGTTCATATTTTCAAACAGGCTTTGTCCTAATTATCTAAAGCTTCTACAGCTGTGTATTTTCTCATAGCACAAGCGGAACTGGTTGTCTAAGTTTCATACAAGTAGTATTGTTCTATTCATTATTTCCCAACACAAGCAGAAATCATCTGCTTCTCAGTAAATTTCCAAGGCACAAGCAAAGATTTCAGCTAACAATACAAGGTCAGAAAGCATCTTCAGTTTGTACAGATTTATGCAGTATGAAATAGAATAAATGTGTTAACCCTTTTAAATCTCTAAATGCACTAAGCATATTACTAATACACACATTAATACATATTTTTCTGACATTTCCTCCCTTTTAATACTTTTATTCTACTTTCAAAATAAGCATAAACAGTTTGTTTTCTTCTCCTAACCTCTTCCACTCAGGATTTGCAGTTAAGAGAGTCATTCAGTTTAAACTCATGAAAGCATTTCAGTTTTTTAATAGTTCTTCAAACTCGGCACTTTGATATAAGGTTTCAGAAACTGACATGTCTATAAGGTCTTTCATCAGTCTTTTCATGCAGGGGATGCCGCAACAAACACATACTCCCAGTAGGAGTATTCCTACACAAATGGCAATCAGGATGTTCATTAGGATGGTACACCACCCCCCAAACAATTTCTGGAAAAAGTCCGTCAGTGGGTTTGGGCCTGGTTTGGTCATGGCCGACACTTGCTGAATTACCTCAAGATAATTGTCTATCTCGTGTTTATGGTCAGGAATATATGAACAGCATTTTTCTTGGATTAAAACGCAAGTACCACCTCTCGCCGCTAGGGTGAAGTAGAGAGCCATGCGGTTTTGAAGCACTACAGTTCTCATAGCATTCAGTTCATCAGTTACCAATTCGAGAGTGGAAAAAGTTGCATTACTCATTACTTCGAGAAGTTTCGACAGTTTTCTCAGCTCCCAGATCGATTTCACTGCTCCATATGCCGGTAATATGCCTGCCCACGATACAACGCTATCACTCAAGTCCATATGTGTTAGTCCTTTGCCTATGGAATGATGGTCTTTCCAACGCGCATCGATTTGTCCCACTGGATTTACAGGTTTCTTGATGACCTCTCAGACATTTCGAATTTTTCCTCGAGGCAAAACTGCAGTGTGTCGTATGACCGAAACCAGGTAACCCAAAAAACAACTGCCGGACCAATTCTCAGGTAATCATTTGTATGCCTTTCTGCCACACACAAAATAACAGTCCTCTACTTTAGTAGTAACTTGCTATGAATATACACTCACCCTGCATGAAACATTTTTCTATCAATTATAGACAGTTGTTTATAAAGAACAGAATTATGTTTTACTTCATCAAGTGTTTTGTGCATCAATCCAAGAAATGAATCATAGTTTGTATTACAATAAAGATCTACCTTGTTACCTTTAGTGTAACATCTATAAGGAACAGTCACATTGCAATTGCTCCAACCCACCTGAACAGTATCATTTTTATAAAAACACACAGTTCCCTTTTGTGGAACAGACAAGTGCAATGCTATTTTATCTTGTGATGTAATGGTTGAGGTATCATAAATCAAGTTCTCCCAGGTCTCATTGACCCCTAGGGGGACTGTAGTCATTAATAACCCCCCCGTATGCTGTCGGCAAAGCTGTGCAAATCCAGCAATTCGAAACATTGAAAGTCTCAGCATACACATATTTAATTGCCTGGTAAGTGTTAAAGTTTGGATGCCAATCTATGAGTAACGCTTCACGTTTATTCAGTTCAGTCTGTGTGCCTGGGAAAAGGAAAGGCCACAACAAAAAGATTATTGTCACTAGTACAGTTAACAGGATGATTATGCAATACTTCTGAGGAAAGGGTTGTTCTGCATTCCTGTTTCTTCTGGACTCTTATCATTTTTACTCTTGGCATGTGACAAGATTTTTGTCCAGTTCAAAGTTTTTGACTAATTTACAGTGCGTCAGGTGGATCCAGGAGGCACGCTCCGCTATCTTGACTGCAGTGGGAGTCGACAGAAGCACTTGATATGGACCTTCCCACTTTGGTGATGCTCAATTCTTTTTCTTTACTGTCTTCACCCAGATCCAGGTGCCAGGGGACACTGCCACTTCTGACGGTCTGGTTCGTTCTTTATCTGAAACAGAATTTGACTGCAACAAATGTTTAGAATTTAACAAGTTTCGCATATACTCAGCTAATGTACTGTCAGCTTCCTGGTCTGTGGGCATGAGAGATTTCCACTGAGGTATATAATAAGCCCTTCCAAATAATTTTTCAAAAGGAGTCAATCCTTTTTCATTCAGAACAGTTCTCATGCTCAGCAGTGCCAGGGGCAGACAGTACACCCAATTTCTTTGTGTTTCTACTATTAACTTCCTTAGCTTATTCTTTAAAATCCCATTATGCCTCTCTACTAGCCCTGCAGATTGTGGATGATACACACAATGATTTTTCAAAGAAATACCAAAATGTCTACTTAACTGTTGTATGGTCTGGTTTACGAAGTGTGTGCCGTTGTCACTGTAGATCCTTTCCAGAATGCCGAATCTAGGGATGATTTCTTTAACAAGAACTTTGGCCACAGTTGCCGCATCTGGATTTTTAGTCGGAAAGGCTTCCACCAATCTGGAAAACATATCTACAATGACAAGACAATACTTATTTTCACATTTATTCAACTCTATGAAATCCATACAGATAGTATGAAATGGATACGGTGGTGTAGGGAATCTCCCTTGCTTGGGCTTTAACGCCCCTTGTGCATGATGTTTATTACAAACATGGCACATTGAACAGAATTTTTTAGAGTAATTTAAGAACCCATATGTCGTGAACACTTGGTTCACCAGCTGTACCATCCCCCCTGTTGAGACATGGCACTGCCCATGGCTCAACAAAGCTGCATATCTAAACAAATTAGACGGCAATATCGGTTTCCCTTCTTTAGAGATGTACAGCCCCTTTTCGAGAATTGCTCCTCGTTTTACCCATCTTTGTTTTTCAACTTGCGTAGTAAGTGTCTGCATTGTCTATAACATTTCTAAGTCAAAAATCTCAAAGGGTTGTAATTCCTCATTCAAAAGAAATACTTCTGAAGCTGCCTGCTTTGCAGCTGTATCAGCTCTCGCATTACCTTTTGAAATCCTGTCCTATTGCTTGGTATGAGCTGTGCATTTACAAATAGCTACTTTCTGAGGTAACTGAATAGATTCTAAAAGATCTAAAATAAACTGTGCATGATTGATCAGTTTGCCAGTAAATGTTATCATTCCTCGATTTTTCCACTGTTGCGCAAAAACATGTACAGTAGAAAAAGCGTACTGGCTGTCAGTAAAAATGTTCACACATTTACCCTTTGCTAAGGTACATGCCTGTGTCAAGGCAATCAATTCTGCTGCCTGTACAGACAAATTGTGTGGTAAAGATTTCGCTTCTATAATGTCAGTATCAGAAACTACTGCATATCCTACTAGGTTCTGTCCTGCAGGACCCCTTTTGCATGAGCCATCCACGTAGTATGTCACCTCGGCATCATCCAAGGGAACATCCATAAGGTCTTTTCTAGTCAGTGTCTTTTGCTCAATCACCTGCAGGCAGCTGTGTGGTGTGCCATCTGCAGGGGTTGGGAGCAAGGTAGAAGGGTTCAAAGTCGTAGATCGTTTGATTGTCATATGAGGTTGGCTCAACAATATAGTCATACAGGAAAGATGCCTAGCAGGGGAAAGATATGCTACCTTCTCTTGCAGTAAAATAATCGTGACTGCATGAGGCACTCTCAATGTGAGAGGGTGGAACAAAACTACTGAGGCCGAAGCCTGTACTGCCATTGCAGCTGCAACTACTGCTTGTACACAGTGGGGTAAAGACCGTGCCACTGGGTCCAGTTGTGATGAATAATAAGCAATAGGGTGTTGCTTTTCCCCATGCTGCTGTGTTAACACTGATGTCATATAACCTTGCTTACAATCTACAGTTTGGAAAAAAACGTTTATGATAGTTTGGTAATCCCAAAACTAATGAGGACGCTATTAACTGTTTCAGTTTGCAGAAAGCAGATTCTGCTTCTGGTGTCCATTGTAACAAATCCTGTGCTGCCATAGGCTTTTTATAAATCAGATTAGTCAACGGTGCAGATTCTAAGGCATAGTTTGGAATCCAACTCCGACAAAAAATAGTTGTACCCAGGAAGGACATCATTTCCTTCTTGGTAGTGGGTTTTGGTGCTTGCTAAATCGCTACTTTTCTGTCCTCATCTAATGTCCTACCCTCCTTGGATATTACATATCCTAGGTATTTAACTTGTTTTTTCCAAAGCTGCAGTTTATTTTTGTTTACTTTATGTCCTTCAGTGGCTAAAAATTGTAATAGCGCTATGGTATCTTCTTTGCAATCTTGCTGGGTGGGGCCCGCCAGCAGGATATCATCAACATAAAGCAAAATCTGACTACCTCTTGGTGGGGTAAATCCCGCCAAGTTGCTTGCCATTTCTTGTGAGAATATTGTTGGACTTTCACAATACCCCTGTGGTAGTCGCGTATATGTATACCTTTTCCCCTGAAATATGAATGCAAACCAATATTGGCTGTCAGGGTGTATCGGTATCGAGAAGAACGCATTGCTGATATCTACCACAGAAAAATATTTCTGTTGAGGTTTTAAATCATTCAACAGGGTGTGTGGGTCTGACACCGTAGGTGCCCTTGGTATTACTGCGTCATTTACAGCTTGTAAATCTTGGACCATACGCCACTCTCCATTCGCTTTCTTAACAGGAAATAAGGGTGTGTTACATGGTGAATCAGGAGATTCCACCAGCACCCCTTCCTTAAGTAAAGCTGCTATAATAGGTTTGATTCCTACCTCTGCATCTTTTCTTAAGGGATACTGTCTTTTTTGTGGTCTAAATGCTGACTTTGGCAAAATAGTAACTGGTCCCGCTGTATGAATAAGTCCTACATCTGACTTTCCTGTTGACCAAAGAATTTCTGGTATATTCTGTAAGGCATTCTCTTCCTCCTTCAATAGGAGTGCTAATCAGCTGTCCTTGCTAGACTGCAAGTGTACAGCTGGGTGGGTCTGAGTTATCCAATTCAACTTCTGCATTTGTATTCCCTGTTCTGACAGTTCTAACTCTGTCTGTTTTTCCCATCTCGTGACTTTTTCTCCTAAGTCTATCCATTTCACATTCTTGTCCTTAGTTAAGCTAGCATGTGGTAATCGATTAGATTTATAAAGTGCAAAGAACTCCTGGGGCAATGAACAGCTAACTACACTGTTCCCTTCTGTGTCCCAGTACAGATTACGTAATATCAATCTGTTCGCATGATTTCTAAACAATTCTTGCTCATATTCCTTATCAGGTCCTGGTGTGTTACAATAATACAGAGTACAGTGCAACAAATGCTGTTTATCAATATCAAGGGAGGGGAACTTGCTGATAGCTATGTTCATCAACTCTTTGGTCACTGCCCCTGGACCAGTCGTAACCAAGTCCTGGCTGTACCAATAAGACATTTTACCCTCCGTTTGCACTGCAAAGGTATCAATTTGTCAATGTGCTTCCATACCCTGCATAGTCGGAACTACTGCTATACCAAATAGCTGCATAAGGTCTCTGCCCAAGAAGTTTACTGGGCATTTTGCAGAAACAACAATTTTGCTTTTCTGGGTTAATCCTGAAACAGGATCAGTTATTGCAATATTGTGGGAGAGGGGCTCCCGATACAGCTGTCCATTAGCTGCTTTCACTAATATGTAATCAGGTGACTTTGAGTTCTCTGGCAGTTTGGAGGGATGTATCAGGGTCCGTGATGCCCCTGAGTCACACAAGAATCTGACTTCCCTCCCTTCTACCAGGAGCGTAACTTCTGGTTTCGTATCTGCTAAATAGAGCTCTAAGCTCAATAAAGCCAAATCTAATATTTCATTTTCTTCACTATCCATGACTTCCTGCACTTCCTCTATTTCTTCTGTCACATTATCTACTCCTTCTATCACACTCTCATTTGTCATTTCTCTGCTATCCCCTTCTAGTGATTCCTGACTATCATATAGTCAGTCCTCACCCTCCTTATCATCCGTGGTTGCTTTGTTGTTTTTCTTGCAATCCCTTGCCAAGTGTCCCTTTTTACCACATTTAAAACATTCACCCCTTTTCTTTCGCCCTTCAAAGTCCTCTGATCGCTGATCAGGTTGATTGTTTCCCTGGGCATTTCTCTTGCCTTTTTTCCTGGACTGTACTACATAAACTTCTGCTCCATCTTCTACAGAAAATACTTGGGCTTTCTTTTTCTTTTTGCTATTAAAATGCCTTTCGGCATGCCTAGCATATTCAAGTAATGACTGTAACCTACTTGTACGATGATCTACCATGTGCTTTGTAATAAAGCTGCTTATGGGTGCAATACTGCCTTTCAAAAATGCATTCTTTAGCTGCTGCTCATATGGGGAATCGTGTGTCTGATCTTCAGGAACCTGCATTCCACAATAGTTATTAAAACATTCTAATAGTCTGGCATAATATCTGTCAATAGTTTCACCTTCCTGTTGGATGCATTGATTAATGCAAGTCCAGTCTGCCCTAGGCTTCCATTTCTCAGAGATGCAGTCTGTAAGACCTTTCACTCTGTTGTCTAATTCTGCGCTGCTATGTGGGAGGGGCCTGAGTGCAGCGTCACAGGGATACCAGTCGCCACTAATCATGTGCCAATCTGGTCCTACAATTTGTCTGACTACTTTTTCTACCTCTTCTCCATTTAAATTATAACTTAGCCTCATTCCTTGCAAATCTTCTAAGAACTTTCTAAAATTAACTTTTGGATGGGGAATTCCCTCAGTTGCTTTCCGGATGTCTTCCGGAGTCCAGGGTCTATATACTAGAATAGTCGGGTTCTGACCTTCTTGTCCTGCCTGAGGATTAGGCACTTCTACAAGTGGGCATATTTCTTCTTTACTCATAGGTCATGAATTTCTACCCATTTTATATAACTCAATGTCCCCTTTTGAGTTTCCTGCCCGTGTTCGAGACCTGGTCTCGACAGGATCTCTAATAAACGGTTTTGCTTTTGTAGTGTCTCTACTTACAGTGACAGCAGGATATCGCGGGGGTGGACTAACATGCTCACTTGCCTCATATTCTGGTAAGGGAGGTGGAGGGGCTGATGCTATTACTAAATTATTGTCCTCCTTATCTAAAAACATTGCTTTTGAATTATTATTCTTTTGTTCCCTTCGGTTCACTTCCTCAATCCACCTGTGTGCCTGAGGAATTCCTAACTGACATTGCTTTTTTACCCAACCTTTAGAATCGGTTTTAAGCTGTTTGACAAGTTTGACAAGCAAGGATTTTTCTAATTTACCATCAAATTCATACTTATTAACCCATTTTGAGTAGTATTTAATATTACCAGCACGCTGTGACTGCATGTATTTCCCGTCTTCGGTTAACGGCGGATTTTGGGATCTTTTTGTGCAATTATTACCCATTTTGTTCTATCCTTTTAATCGTTACGTAACTCCTTATTTTTTAACGTGGTACCACGGATTTTGTTATAATCTCTTCAGAATGACTGCCTACCTGCTCTGTTTCCCTGATCTATGACAAGACAGCAATCTTTTTTATCCCTGACTTATAATAATAATAGTCCTGACAAAAACAATGCAAATCTAGTCCCTGATCTAAAACAGAAAAAGAAGGTAGATTCACCTTACCTGAGCCTCCGTGATTAATCACCTGGTTCGAGTAAACCCGTCCTTCAGTCGCAGATCAGAAAGTGGCTGGCCTCTTTTGTACGACAATTCAGTCAGAGGGCTTTTCAACTAAGAAGAACCGATGTGGTTTCTTCCCAGTACGGTTTCAAGCCACCTGGCCTGTCTGATCCGAGGTGAAGTGAGGGTTTCCGGTCCGAAGGACCAATCTGTCAAAGGAAAAAACTTCAAAGACCAATACACGTAAGGTTCAGTTAAGGAGCTTTTAATTACTTGCCGCAAGGAGACAAAAACATGCAAATACAAGGATTTGTCTAACTACTAACAGGAAGTATTCTTATTCTTATACTGTTTTACAAGACATGGCCTTCTATGGCTGACATAATCAAACACAACTTTCAGTATTGTTCTACAGCAGATGTTACTCAGATTTTCTGCTGACATGACTAGATTTGTGAGAAACTTTTGAGAAAAACAACCTGGCCTTGGTAGGCACTAATTCATTTACAGGCTTCTATTGTGCAGTGTTACATTTCAAGGTACTCTTCTAAATTAGATACAAGCAAATGCTGATTGCAGTTCATATTTTCAAACAGGCTTTGTCCTAATTATCTAAAGCTTCTACAGCTGTGTATTTTCTCATAGCACAAGCGGAACTTCTTGTCTAAGTTTCATACAAGTAGTATTGTTCTATTCATTATTTCCCAATGCAAGCAGAAATCATCTGTTTCTCAGTAAATTTCCAAGGCACAAGCAAAGATTTCAGCTAACAATACAAGGTCAGAAAGCATCTGCAGTTTGTACAGATTTATGCAGTATAAAATAGAATAAATGCGTTAACCCTTTTCAAGCTCTAAATGCACTAAGCATATTACTAATACACACATTAATACATATTTTTCTGACAGCAACTTTTAAGCTTTACTCTTCTTACCAAAGCAATGGATAAAGGTAAAACAGTTCAGACCACATTACCCTGACCTGGCCAAGCCTTTTGACACAATTCCCTACTCAGGTGGAGTACAAAAGATGACTAATGTAGTAGCAAGCACTTGCATCACTAGCTGGATTGTCAACTTGCTCACAGGATGCAGGAGATCAAAATAAAGGAAGGGACCGGTCACCATTTGAGTCCCCCAGGGTTCGGTGCTGAGACTTTTTCTGTTTGTCATATACATCTCAAAAGTAAAAGGAAATACCAAAGGACTTTGGCTGGCTAAGTCTGAGATGACTTCAAGCTAGGAGCAGCTATTGAATCCCCAAATGACTTAACCATCATGCAAGAAGGTTTGTCCCAAATAATAACTGGTGACAAAATCATGACAATGCCATCTGAGAAATGACCCAGTTGTTTGGCATTTGGGAACTTGTGTGTACAGTGACCTAACATTTGACCAACATGTGCCCAGAGTTATAAGAAAGCCTTTCTATATTGCACTGCTTATAAACAAATTGATTGTGACTAGATCTAGAGATGTTGTTGTCCCCCTTTACAAAACTCTCATTAGGTCAATCATTTTGTATAATGCCCACTTTGGCATGTATCTGTCCAGCACCATGCAACAACTGGAATATCTTCAGAGATACCTTACTAAAAGGATACAAGTCCTAAACAATAGGTCTTGCATGGACCACCTCAAAGATTTATTAATATGCTCAGTATCCTACAGAGTGCTTAGAGGTGACATGTCTGGCATACAAGGCATCCTCTGACCTAATACAGATGGACTTACTGAACATCAGCAAGTCAAATGGCATCAGAAATACTCAATCCAAGTATCTAAACTGAATGTGGTGGCGAGATGGATATTTATCACAGAGACTACCACTGTTCCAGAACAGACTATCCATAAAAATAAAACAAAGCTCATACTTCCATATTCAAATGCAACTTGGATCTAAGGATGGGTAATAGAAAATGTACTCCAGGATTGCCCCTCTGTTTTTTTACTTGGAATAACTTCTGTAGCTTAATCTGAACAAGCTTAAACTGTTTTTTAGCTGTTTGCTGCATTATTTTAAAATCTGCACTTAAAGTTACTTTTTAGTCGAATTTGATCGAAAGTTTGTTTGTTTGTTTAATTTAACTGTTGAGGCTGCCCACTAAAGTGTGCCAGCCTGTGTAACTGATTTATCACTGTTTCTGCATTTTCTGTGTGTTTCTATCAAAAAAACAAAAAAAATAAAAAATAATCCTTGTTTTCCCGCCTCTCCTCGACTAGTTTAGACCAGTTTACAGGCATTGCTGTATTCTGGGCTGTGGTGTAGTTCCTGTGTTGTCCATTACCTTACTTGGATAGAAGGAAGTTACTTTGCTAACCAGTGGGAGTGGGGAGCCTTGAGCAGCCTACCTGTCCCTGTAGGAAGTGACCTCAGCACAAGAGCTGTAGTAATTGGTTGTTTTGGACCATTTCTAGCTCTTTTGTAGATCCCTGTTTAAAATCCGCCTCTGGGCGTTTTTTTCTGGCTATACTGCTCAGACAAGCTCCTCGTGGTCCTGCAGAGTGGTCCTAGCTACAGAGAACTCAGAAAAGTGACTACTTTCTGGATTTAAGTATCTTTGCTGTTTTTTTACTTGGAATAGCTTCTGTAGCATAACCTGAACAAGCTTAAACTGTTTTTAGCTGTTTGCTGCATTATTTTAAAATCTGCACTTAAAGTTACTTTTTAGTCGAATTTGATCGAAAGTTTGTTTGTTTGTTTGTTTAATTTAACTGTTGAGGCTGCCCACTAAAGTGTGCTAGCCTGTGTAACTGATGTATCACTGTTTCTGCATTTTCTGTGTGTTTCTATCAAAAAAAAAAAAACTAAAAAATAATCCTTGTTTTCCCGCCTCTCCTCGACTAGTTTATACCAGTTTACAGGCATTGCTGTATTCTGGGCTGTGGTGTAGTTCCTGTGTTTTCTATTACCTTACTTGGATAGAAGGAAGTTTCTTTGCTCACCAGTGGGAGTGGGGAGCCTTGAGCAGCCTACCTGTCCCTGTAGGAAGTGACCTCAGCACAGGAGCTGTAGTAATTTGTTGTTTTGGACCATTTCTAGCTCTTTTGTAGTTCCCTGTTTAAAATCCACCTCTGGGCATTTTTTTCTGGCTATACTGCTCAGACAAGCTCCTCGTGTTCCTGCAGAGTGGTCCTAGCTATAGAGAACTCTGAAAAGCGACTACTTTCTGGATTTAAGTATCTTTGCTCTTTTTACTTGGAATAGCTTCTGTAGCTTAACCTGAACAAGCTTAAACTGTTTTTTTAGCTGTTTGCTGCATTATTTTAAAATCTGCTCTTAAAGTTACTTTTTAGTCGAATTTGATCGAAAGTTTGTTTGTTTGTTTAATTTAACTGTTGAGGCTGCCCACTAAAGTGTGCTAGCCTGTGTAACTGATTTATCACTGTTTCTGCATTTTCTGTGTGTTTCTATCAAAAAAACAAAAAAACTAAAAAATAATCCTTGTTTTCCCACCTCTACTCGACTAGTTTAGACCAGTTTACAGGCATTGCTGTATTCTGGGCTGTGGTGTAGTTCCTGTGTTGTCCATTACCTTACTTGGATAGAAGGAAGTTTCTTTGCTCACCAGTGGGAGTGGAGAGCCTTGAGCAGCCTACCTGTCCCTGTAGGAAGTGACCTCAGCACAAGAGATGTAGTAATTGGTTGTTTTGGACCATTTCTAGCTCTTTTGTAGTCCCCTGTTTAAAATCCGCCTCTGGGCGTTTTTTTTCTGGCTATACTGCTAAGACAAGCTCCTCATGGTCCTGCAGAGTAGTCCTAGCTACAGAGAACTCAGAAAAGTGGCTACTTTCTGGATTTAAGTATCTTTGCTGTTTTTTTACTTGGAATAGCTTCTGTAGCTTAACCTGAACAAGCTTAAACTGTTTTTTAGCTGTTTGCTGCATTATTTTAAAATCTGCACTTAAAGTTACTTTTTAGTCGAATTAGATCGAAAGTTTGTTTGTTTGTTTGTTTAATTTAACTGTTGAGGCTGCCCACTAAAGTGTGCTAGCCTGTGTAACTGATTTATCACTGTTTCCACATTTTCTGTGTGTTTCTATCAAAGAAAACAAAAAACTAAAAAATAATCCTTGTTTTCCCGCCTCTCCTCGACTAGTTTAGACCAGTTTACAGGCATTGCTGTATTCTGGGCTGAGGTGTAGTTCCTGTGTTGTCCATTACCTTACTTGGATAGATGGAAGTTTCTTTGCTCACCAGTGGGAGTGGGGAGCCTTGAGCAGCCTACCTGTCCCTGTAGGAAGTGACCTCAGCACAAGAGCTGTAGTAATTGGTTGTTTTGGACCATTTCTAGCTCTTTTGTAGTTCCCTGTTTAAAATCCACGTTTGCGCGGCTTTGCGCGTTTGTGCGCATAGCTCAGCACCGGTTAAACAAGGTTAAACTTCTTCTGGCTCCGTCAAGTCTGCTCTTCAAATTTTCCCTTAAGGAAGCTCTACTCTTAGTATAATCAGACTACTCGCTATACTATAAGCCTAGCACTTGTTCTCAAAACCTCTCTACTAAGTAAGCACTCTCGTACTAAGTAAAGCACTACATCCACCTACCACCTCTGTGAATATCCACTTCCGTTAAAGGCACAGCACTCCCTTGTACTGTTCTAGCATGTCGAGTGGTAGATTACTGGCGTCCTCTCCAGTTCAGCTGGTTAATCTGGGTATCTTGAGACAATGCTACAATTGTCTCATGTACACAGACAACCCTCTCCTCCTCCCAACAAACACAAATACATGTGAGAGATGCAACTATATAGCCAAACTGGAGGCTGAACTCTCTCAACTCAGGGCTGGCATGACCAGACAGCAGGAGATGGTAACCACACACACAACAAACCCAGTCCCACATAGACCTACCACAACTGCAAACCAAACACATAATAACACAAAGACATACTCAGAGGCTCTAATAAAAAACTTACCAAAACAACAGTGGCTCCCAAAGCAGACATCCAAAAATCCACCACCTCAAAACAAAACACATGCAACACATACTTCAATAAATCAGTGTGTCAACCAATCACAGCCCTTAAGGCCAAACACCATGCCTGATACACTAGTAATAGGTGACTCTATAGTCAGACACACTGATGTCCTGCTTACCAGACTGAACAAGGAGAGGGTGACTGTGAGCTGCCTATCGGGAGCTAGGATCCACCACATAACACACGCACTCAGATCACTCCAAAGCAAGTACAAATATGACTCCGTCATTGTCCATGCTGGCGTGAATGACCTGAGATGTACCTCCCTGGACTACATGAAAAGAGACATAGAGGAGCTCTCCAATTATGCAGCCCAGGCTGGTATGATCCTGACCCTGAGCAGCATCTTGCCCTCACCAAGAATGATGCCACAATGCAAAGACAAGATGATCAGCTTTAACAATTGGCTTAAGTACTGGTGTCATTCTAAGGGGATCCAATGTCTGTCTGCCTGGGATGACATGTTGGACAAGCCACGCTGCTTCGCAAGGGATGGCTTACACCTGTCACTACTGGGCTTCTGGATATTGGCTAAGGCTCTTGCCACCCCCATAGTGCCTTTTTTAGGCAAGGCTCAAAAGACAAACCCACCTCCTTAGAAAACAAAAATGGAAAAAAACTAAGGGCAAAGCTGCTCAACGCCAGAAGTCTAAATCTCAAGATGCAGGCACTCAATGCACTCCTCAGCATGGAGAACATCGACGTCTGTGCAGTAACTGAAACCTGGTTCAAGGCTCCTGAGAGCGTCCCAGCGCTATCAGGCTATACCTCGTATCATGCTTTTCGGCCTCAAAACCCGGGCCGAACCACAAAGGGAGGGGGAGTGTCCATATTCATCAAGGGCACCCACACCTCCAGGTTAGTAGCAACACATGAAGCATCAGAGACCATACAGGTGCAACTAACCATAGGCAAAACTGCTATACAACTGGTAGCATGTTACAGACCACCCTCCCAATCTCTGGAACCCCACTCAGCCTTCCTAAAGACATTGGAGGATATGAATGTATCACAAAATACCATCATACTGGGAGACTTCAACTACCCAAACATAGATTGGGTACATTATTCTAGCCCTAACACCCTAGCCCAAAGGTTCCTGGAATTCATAAATTCAAATGCACTGGAACAACTAGTCACCTCTCCCACTAGGGGAGATAATATACTAGACCTGATCATCACAAACATGGGGACAAAATATATATGTATACCCCTCACTAGTGAGATCTGACCACAAACTAATCACCCTGGATATACATATCCCACCTCCACCCCCAGCACAAAAGACCACAGTGAAAAACTTCTCAAAAGCAGACTTCACTCTTCTTAAGACTGAGATGGTATCCTTTAAGCCCACTGGGCCAGTGGATACCACATCCCACAATGCCGAATCCTTCACAAATGCTTTCTATGGGCATCTCCAAGAATGCATGGATCATGCAATCCCAAATAAATCCAAGTCCCTCTCCACCAAAGGCAAGCGTCCTGTCTGGTGGACCTCAGCCATTAACAAATTGTATAACAAAAGAAGGAAGCTACTGCACGTCAGAGCAAAATCCCATAAAGGGAAGACATCTCTGATCAACATTAGCAGAAAACTATGTTCTCTCATAAAAACATCCAAGGCCAACCTTGAGAGAAAAATCACTAAGGACACTAAAGATAACCACAAAGCCTTCTTCAGCTATGTTAGAAACCTGGGTGGAAACCCTCAGATATGCTCAGAGTTAGTTCACAACAACAAAAAATACACTGAACCCACAGATATTGCCAACATTCTGGCTGACAGGTTCAGTGCAAATTTCTCCCCTCCCTCACCCCCAAAAGAAGAAATACTTATCCCAGCTGAATGTAATCTCCCTGTCATCTCAGATGTCCAAGTGAGAACCGCCCTCAACAAAGCTAAAAACACAGCATCAATGGGACCTGACGGTATCCCGGGTTGCGTGTTACGTGAACTCCAAGAGGAGCTAAACCCGCACATAAAAATGCTATTTAACCTTAGCCTTACTACAGGATATGTACCTGAACACTGGCGTACAGCAACAGTGGTCCCACTCCACAAAGAGGGTACCTCTACAGACCCTGGGAACTACCGCCCCATAAGCTTAACCAGCCTGGTCTGCAAAGCTATGGAAAGAATCATTATGGAACCCATAAACAGAGACATAGGGGACCTACAGACACTTGACCCCACCCAGTTCGGCTTTGTAAAGGGCAGATCCTGCATTTTGAACTTGGTTGACTTTTTTGAAACAGTCACTAGAGCCATTGATGAGGGCAAAGCAGTCCATACAGCCTACCTGGACTTGGATAATGCCTTCGACACAATACCCCACTCAGGCATCATAGATAAGCTCAACAGCTTAAACGTAAACCCTTATGTCACTAGATGGGTTGCAAACTGGCTAAAGGACAGAACCCACAAAGTTAAAATCACTGGAGCAATGTCAGACTCAAAGCCAGTCACAAGTGGTGTCCCACAGGGATCAGTCCTGGGACCCCTCTTGTTCGGCATTTATTTCTCAGATGTTAAAGCAAACATTGGAGGGCTGTGGCTGACAAAGTTCGCAGATGACTGCAAACTAGGTGCCATAGTCGATACACCAGCGGACACATACATCCTACAAAAAGGCCTCACAGAAACGAACAACTGGTGCCGGAGTCACGGCCTTAAACTAAATGCCAAAAAATGTATAGTCATCCCCTTTGGGAAAAACAAATTACCCACAAATTATCACATAGACAGCAACCCACTGAGTACAGAAAAAGTAATGAGTACAGAAAAAGTAATCAGAGACCTAGGGACCCAAGTCGACAGCGACCACTCATTTGACACCCACGTTGCCAAAGTGATTAGAAAAACATTCTACCTTGCACACCTCATTATGAAGGGATTCACATCCAGATCCAAGGATATCATTGTACCCCTATACTCCTTCCTCATCAGACCCATGATTGAGTACAATGCCCCATTTGGTATGTACCTCACCCGGCATTTGCAACAGCTGGAGAGACCACAAAAGTACCTCACCAAGAGGATCAAGGGTCTCCAATGTATGTCTTATTCTGCCAGACTAAAGAAACTTCAGCTCTATTCAGTAGCATACCGCCTGCTCAGAGGTGATCTCTGCCTGACGTACAAGGCCATGTCCAATCAGGATCTGATGGACATGCTCCATCTCAAAAAATCCAAATCCATCAGGACCACGAGAGCTAAAGACTTAAACCTCGGCACAAGTATGAATAGGACATGGTGGAAGGATAGATTCATAACCCAGAGGCTTCCCATGCTTTGGAACAAGATCCCAGTTCATATTAGGCAGAGCCCCTCACTGACTCTCTTCAAGAGAAATCTTGATGAGTGGATGGGAGATCGTAAGTTTACCCCAGGGGTCACATCTGTGTCACTGCTAGACAGGGGCACAGTAAACTAATTCTATTATATAAGGGGACCTTCATTGTGTCACTACTAGACAGAGGCACAGTATTCTAAATTTATTCTGTACATATTTGTACCATTTCATGGGGTGGCAAAAGCCACATTACTATGGCTAGGCTTACAAATGCCCCAGGGCAGATAGCCTAGTACTAAACTATGAAACTATGAAACTATGTCACTAATGGATAGAGGCAGTTCCTAAATGCTGCATCCCTTACATGGGTCCCTTCAAATTTTCTATGGTATGATCACAGTTATTCTCACTAGGGCTACTATACAATTATCAGCCATGGGATAGGTAAGACCAATCATAAAATGTTCATTCAAGCACCAAAAGGGAATTGGCTAAGCTTAAAATGTCCTCCAAGTGAACCTATGTTGTGGTAGTAAATAGTTATTAAAAACTGTAATTTTTAGATCACTAAGTGCTCCTCTCACACTCCACCCCCCAGTCTTTAACAGCTTCCAGCACCTATGTATGCAGTGCTAACATGTGTTTTCATTTATGTGTATTTCAGGAGATGTCATGCATGCCAGATGTTGCCCACCTTTCACTGAGGTGGAAACAACCTCATAATTGAGTCATTATAATAACAACACCAAGTCCTTCTGTCCAGAGGGAGGGAAAATAGGTAGGAGCGACAAGCCTTGTGGGATAAACTGGTCCATAATATAAACCCTGTGGGGCATTAGAATCATACATATCAGCAGGTGTGACATCATGCCACAGACATGATCCACTTGGCATGCAGTAGGGCACAGGACATGGCCAGGGATCCTCAGGTCACTGGTAGTGGGCCTGCACCAGAGCAACCTCTGACAGCCACTGAGGAATTCTTGGTGAACCTTTCAACACAGGACAGCTCCCAGGTTTCCATCACACCATATGTTGTGGATGTGGGTGACACCATTTCCACCCAAGTGGAGCATCTAAGTATATTTAGTTGAATCAGCACCAGAATACTGTAGTATGTAGTGTGTCAGGCTGTATATAGTTTTACATGGGTTTCAGGTATTTTATGGGGAGGAGGAAGTAGGTTGCCTGCAGTTTTAAGCTCACGCAGAGATTGTGACCCATGTACCTGTTATCATAGCAGTTGCTGTAACTGGGGGATATTTTTTCTGTACTACCAGTGTTATACTGTAACATGTGGTGCTGTTTACATTACCTCTCCCTCAATTGCTTTTCAGGACCATCAGGAATAGGAAGAGGCTGTGCCCCTGCTACTGGTAAGCACAAAACATTTTTGTCACAAATGTACAGTAGATTTAATTCAAGGTATTAGCTAAAGTGTCATCCCAGGCCTGCTGGCTGGATACATATACTGTCTGCATGATTGAAAAATGTGGAGATATGTTCTGGCTGTACACATTGTGGTCATACCTAGGCCTTGTAGATGTGACCACAGTAATTGATTTCACAGTATTGACAGGACTTATTATATGGCCATACTTATAAACTGGTCAAAGTTCTGCAGAATGTCAGCAGTGTACATAATGTATGTATTGCTCATGAGAGTCTGGTTTAAAGAGCTGTTATTCTGAAATATTTACAAATATGGGTTAGAAATTAATGACCTCAGGTCCTACTATTTCAGACTGTGGGTTGTACAAGTCTAATACTGACAGCAGTGTATACAACTTAACATATATTGAAACATAGTACTGCAGAGCGTAGTAGTATGGGTATTAAAGTGATGCTTTCCCCTTTATATCACAGGTGACCTGGGAGGTTGGTCGTTGTCCCATTCACAACCTGAAGTCAATGTCTCTTCAGATTTTGATGATGGTGGCCAAAGTGAGGCACAGCTGGAGGTTGTACTGGCTGAATCTGTCACAGAGGTTTACATCCCTTGCCACCATCATTATCACAGAACACAGCCAGTATGCCTATGCATACCCAGTCCCCTGAGGCCACAGATATTGGGCAGTTGGAGGATGGGGACATTGAACAGGGAATTGTGGCTACTCTGGCTGCAGTGAGTGTCATCAATGGCCATTGCCAAACAGTTGGCAAGGTTCAATACAGGCAGATAGATAGGGGTGCTCGTAGGAGGCCTGTTGTCCATCCACCTCCTGTTGCAGGTATCTCATCATGTGTCACTCAGCATATGTTTAGGGCCATCATGGAGGCACAGGCATGTTCTGAAAGGAACTCCAGACAAATGCTCAGGGTTATGGATGCAACACAGTCTGACATCCATGACTGCCTCCACCGCGTTACTGATATCCTGGATTGGTTGACTGAGGCCGTGGAAAGATGTTGATCTGAGACAGATCACACACTATCTGCCTTGGAACGCACGTTGTCTGTGATGGAATGTCTGGTTGGAGTTGAGCTTCAGAGTCATAGATGTAGGTCAGCAACTACATCTGATGAGAGTCCATGTGGTCATACACAATCACGCTCCCATAGTGGCAGTACATCCAGCACTCCAGGATTTAGCAGGCCATGGGCTCATGGTCCTGGGTGCTCCCTTGGAGGGCACAGTCCCAGCAGACAGCAGTCACCCTCACGTAGTAGCACAGCATCTGACCTTGGACATAGAGGTACCAGTGCAACTTCTGCAGAGCCAGTTCTCATGTTTGGGGGTGGAGATTATGAACTGTCAGCTCTACCATGCATGGCTCAAAGCTGTCCAACATACATTCATGTAGTGCTAACACTGAGCTTGATTTTGTTCATGCAGACACTCACACACACCACTGTCACATTCAGGTCACCTACAGACACACATGCCACATTTACATGGCCTGTCTTGCCTGCTCTCCTTTCTGCCTCACACGCACACTTGCCAACCTATTGGATCAGCCTAGGCCTCCTGTACCCCCATACAACACCATGTGCAAGTGATTATACCTATACCACATCCCTGTCATCAATGCAGGGAAATGAAACTATGTGTCTGATGCACAGGGTGACTATCTAAATTAATATCCTCTAATATCTAATATATAACATCTATAATATCTATATTATAATTAATATATTAATGGCCTCAAACAGATACCCTACACAGACCTTCTCAAAAAACTCCAGCTTTACTCCGTCGCATGTCGCCTACTCAGAGGTGATCTCTGCCTAACATACAAAGCTATGTCAAACCCAGAGCTGTTGGACATGCTCCACTTAAAGAAATCCCAATCCCTCCAAACTACATGCTGTAGGGGCCTAAACCTTGTCACCACAATAAACAGAACATGCTGGAGGGATAGATTCCTTTCCCAGAGACTTCCCATACTCTGGAACAGACTACCTATCTATGTCAAATGGAGCTCCTCATTAGCACTCTTCAAGAAAAATCTTGATGATTGAATGGGAAATGGGAAATTCACCCCAGGGATCACTTCTCTGGCTCTACTCGACAGGGGCACAGGAAAATAATTTTCTTGGGTGGTGAAAGCCAGGGAACCTAGGCTTATATAGGCCCTAGGGCTAATAGCCTAGTACCTACCTATGAACTTATGAACCTATAATATGTATATGTTTCATCCATTGTTGCCTTTGACATGCCACTTGTACTGGTCATTCACACAGTTTAAATGCTGCCATTTGTAATGTGCAAACCACATTATGTTGTGTATGTTACATCGGATGCTGTTGTAATGGCTGTGTAGTCACACAATGAAAGGTTTCACATTCAGGACTGTGTAGGGCACACCTATGGGTTCACATGTACATTAAACCCATCAACATCAGTGCACAGGGTGGAATGACAGCACAGAAGAAAAATGTCATCAGAAAGGTAAAACAGTATAGTTGCATGGCTCCGTGGGTTCATATGTGTATAATAGGCTAACAAAAACAAGAAAGTCTTTCATCTTAGCCATGAATCCCTAAATTCTGCCAAGGTGTGATACCCTTTTTAAGTGTAAGCAGGGTTTTGGGAGTTGACACATGGACAAGCTGGGGTGTGTGAGGTGAACCATCCACAGTTTCCCTGTGTCCATTAGATACATTTGTACTAAAGCAGTTATAATTGTTATGTTCCCCATCCTGTCATGTAACTTGCACATGATTTGTATTAGGGTAGAACTGTGCTTCACATGCATTGGGAGCCTGTTACATATTGGGTGTAGTGTCTGGGCTACATAACTGTCTGTCCAGCATGTCCTGTTTATATCAAATTCAAGGTGTAGGTGTGTAGGTGAGATAATTCTCGTGCTAGTCCTTTCTTGGATATGCAGGAAGTACACAGTGGGGTATGACACTTCCCTGCAAGGCAAGCATACACTTCCCTACAAAGCATGTCAGAGACAGAATACACAGTTATGGGCTTGACGTGGTCTGCATTGGACATATTATGTACACTGTGTATCGATTTACTGTGGAACCTCTGTGGATGTGACATTTGTCTGAATGCCTGGTAAGTTTCATACCAAAGGTGGCACTGCACTCAGTGGTAGGTGTGATGAATGCCGAATCCGAATACAGTGGAACAATGACTGCCTTGGATTTACATGCCATACCTTTGTTTATAGGTTGCATAACATAGAATGCAACCCCAAATATTACCAACCAATATCACTATCTATATGTCCATAAATCCCTGATTACTGGGTCAGCTGTTGGAGGTGTGCGGTCAATATGTTAGTTATTAGGGGTAGTAGATGACTTCCCAAGGAATAGTATTGTGCATTCCTTGGCATTTACTGTTTGTCCATGACTCTGACAACAACTGAATGTTTGTGTCAGCCCATCGTGGCTAACTGTTGAGACAGACTGGGATTCAATTACAACTCCGAATTTGCAATCTTTTGCAAATTTAGTCAGTCAGAGGCTAATGACAGTGGCCATGACTGCAGAGAAGTAAATACCTCGAAGGATCACATCCTATACCACCCAGACCCACATCACACATACCTACATGTGCAGAGGTCTTTACCAGACACATAACTAAATACCAGACATCTCAGAAACCCAAACGCATGCTCGCTGCATATGATCATACCTCAGCAGAACACAGTACACATAATAGCTATGCACCACTGTCTCACCGGTGAAACACCTAAGGCAAAACACAAAATTAAACATATTACTCATAGGTGATTACATCATGAGACAAACTGACGTGCCTCTCACCTGGCTACATAAGGGAAAGGTCACAGTCAGCTTTCTGTGAGGTGCCAGGATGTGCCATATCACACATGCACTCAAGTATGTCAACATCAGGTACTGTTATGGCTACATCATATTTCCTGTTGGTGTGTACGACGTGAGACATACCACTCTGGACTATATGCAGAGACATGACTGGGCTGGGCTGACAGACTATGTGTCTCAGGCAGGTATGCCTTTGGCTTTGATCTGCATTTTACCATCACCTAGGATGATGCCTCCATACAAACCAAAAATGATTGACGTCAATAATTGCCATAGTGTGTGGTGTCAATGTAAGGGAATCCGCTATATGTCAGCTTAGGATTACCTGCTCAACAGACCTCAATGCTTTGCCAGAGATGGTTTCCATCTGTCACCCCTGAGATTTTGGCAACTGGCCAAGGCTGTTGCCACCCCCATACAGTGCCTTTTAGATGGTGTCACAAGAAAACACTTTGCAAAAAGAAAACCCCATCTACAAACAACATCACAGTTATGCTGCTAAACACTAGGAATGTCACCACTAAACTCCACTCAGTGGATTTACTTGAGTTTATCAAGACACATCAAAACAAGATGGTTTTGGCTGACTTTAACTATCCACCAACCACATAGATTACTCATGCTCAAACTCACTTGCCCAGAGGTTAGTCGAATTCCTTAACTACAATGGCCTGGACCAATGGGTTTATATCCACACAAGGGGAGACAACACTCTGGATCAGGTGCTTACCAATATGGGTGACCACTGTACATCCTCCACTGTGAAGTTCTCCCTGGTGAAATCTGACCACAAATTGGTGCCATTCAAAGTGAGTATTACACCTGACCCCCCCCCCCCCCGCAGCATATAAAGTAATAAAGTTCAGTAAAGCAGGTTATAACCTACTATGGGATGGTATAAATAGCTCAACTGCACCACACCCCTCAGATGGAACAGGGAACTATGCCAGGCTCTACACCAATGCTTTATACAAGCACCTGTACAACTGCATTGACTTGCCTGTACCTGACAGGGGCATAATAAGCTCCTCATGTCACAGCAAACCTGCCTGGTGCACAACTGCCATTAGCAGGCTTTAAAATAAGTAGTAGACATTGGTGTCTCACATTAAGAGGGAGGGAGCCCCCCCCCTAAAATGGTGACACTCCATCCTCAGCTTAAACAAGAAAATAAGTGTTGTTGTGAAGTCCTGCAAAACAAAGGATGGGGCTAAATTAGCGTCCTCCACAAAGGACAACTACAAGGCATTTTGTAGTTACATGTGTAAAGTAAAAGGAAAGGTCCACATTGTTACCAAACTTGTAAATAATGATCCCACATATAATGAGCCTGTAGACATAACTAACCTGTTGGCTGACAGGTTGTGACAACTGCACTACCCTGTCCCCACCACACGTACACCATGGTATCACTACAACCTGTGCCATACCTTGTATCTCTAAAGAGCAGGTACTAAATGGCCTGTCTAAGGTGACAAATACAGCATCTATTGCACTTGCTAACATACCAGGCTGTGTCATACATGGTATCCAACATGGATTTCCAACACCACTGGGAACTCTTTGCAATCATAGTGTAACCATTGGCTGAATCCCAGCTGACTGGAAATCAGACATTGTTATCTCCTTGCACAGAGGTGGTGCATCCACTGACCATGGAAACTATAGACCTATTAGCCTGACTAGCCATATCTGTAAGACCATGGGGCAACTCATCATGGAGCATATCAACAAAGATACAGGCAATCTAAAAACATTTATTACTACACTGTTTGGATCTGTGATAGGGTGATCATGCTTGTAAAACCTGGTGGACATGTATGAGGTAGTCACCATTGACCTGGATGAGGGGACATCTGTGCATACAACCACCTAGACTTAGCCAAGTTGTTTGACAATATCCCCCACTCAGGCACCATTTGACAAACCCATCCAGCTAGTCAAGATTATGCAGTCACCATTCTGAAGGAGGTATGGGCCTCCTTGAAATTGATTATATGTATAGATCTGCAGTCATGGGACTCCACACATATCTGCTGACCTTATAAGACCCAAACATAGTGAAGGTTTTAAAACATGAGGAGAATAAATCTAAGATGACTTCCCTGCTTAATTTAGCAGAAGCATATCAGCATCAAGCATGAATGGAAATCAAACCAGAAATGGATAAAAATCAGTCAGCAACTGAATGTGCCAAAAAACAGTAGAAAGAATATAAGGTGAAGGACCAGATGAGAAGGCAAGAAATGTGGAAAAAGAATAAATATAGTTGCAAGTATAGAAAACTTCTGGAAGAACCTTGTGTTGATCAAGAATGAATGCAGGAATGGTTAAGGAGAGGAAAATTCAAACTAAGAGATAATAGGTTAATATTGGGAGCCCAAGATAGTTGGCTACGTACACGTTGATTTGTAAAGACCATTGAACATATGGGAGAAACAGACAAATGTAGGTTTTGTAAAACCAAATTGGAAACAGTTGCACACCTTGTTGCAGGTTGCAACATATTAATGACAAAAGGAATGTATACTGAAAGGCATAATAATGTGACAAGATTGTTGCATTGGGGATTGTACAAACATTATGGTACTGAAGTGGCTGAAAACACTGGAAACATGAGCCACAAAGCATCAAAGAAAATGAAGTTTATATCACGTGGGACCGCCCATTACCAACAGTTCAAAAGATAGATGCTACAAAACCGGATATAGTGGTTCAAGAAAAGAAGACAGGAGTCGCATTGATCAATGAAATCACCACACCCAGTAACTACAGTGTCTAGCATACATAGAGGAACAAAGTCATAAAATATCAGGATCTGCAGGCAGAAATGAGAGCAGTGTAGAAGAAAGATACCCAGACAGTTCCAATAGTAGTAGGAGCAACGGGTCTTATAAAAAAAATCTGCAGTTGTATTTAGATATGTTACCAATCCATGTAACTCCATATAAATTGCAGAAGGAGTCATTACTGGGCACATTGCAGGTGCTCCAAAGAGCACTTTTGGCTGACATCAAAGATTGAAACAATACTAGTTTCATGAACTTTAATCGTACTTTGACTTAGGAATGGGGTCCATTCCCATCATGTAATTAGAAACCTAAAAGACTTGAATAAATTAAAAGAAACTAGCCATCAACAGCAATATTATTAGAGGAGTCACTAACTGGCTCACTGATAGCACTCACATAGTCAGAATAAGGGAATTCACCTCCAGTAGCAGAGCTGTAACCACTGGTGTTCCATAGGGTTCAGTTCTGGGTCCTCTAAGGTTTGTAATCTATTTATCCAATGTACAAACACAAACTGGATGCCTGTGGCTGACAACATTTGCCGATGCCTGCAAAGTGGGAGTGGTCATACACTCTCCAAATTATGTCAATATCCTACAGGAGGGTCATACATGACCAAATGATTGTTGACACAATCATGGCATTAAACTCCATGCAAATATATGTACTATCATTCCTTTTGGTACCAGCAATGTCTCTGCTACATAGCACATCAATAGCAACACCTTAAGTACATACTGAGGGGTGAGAGACCTGTGCACACATACACCTACCTTACCTTAGATCATCATATCTCCACAGTGGTAAGAAGGGCATTATGTCTTGCTCATGTCATAACTGAGGGCACTTTCACCTGAATATGAATCAGTTATAACCTCCATGTACTCTTCCCTCATCGGGCCGATATGTGAGTGCAATGCCCAGTTTGTTATGCAAGTTTCCAAGCACCAGTGACAAGTGCAGAGACCACAAAGGTTCCTTACAAGGGAAATTTAAGTTTTCAGCATCTGTCCTATGGGCATCATATGAAATTACTGTCACTTTAGTCTGTGTCATACAGACTACTCAGAGGTGATCTCTGCCTTGCATACGAGACAATCTCTGACCCTGCTTTATTGGTAATGCTGAATATCCATAAGTCAAATGGTACACAGATTACTCACTGTAAGGACCATAACCTGGTATGTGACATCAATAAAACATGCTGGAGGTAGAGATATTTCTACCAGAGTTTAACAAACCTTTGCAACAGATTCCCACTTAATGTCAAACAGCACATTTCATTGGCCCTCTTCAGATGCAAACTGTATGATTGGATAGGTGACCATAAGTTCTCCATGGGAGTTCTGCCTGTGTCCCCCTTGGATAGGGGCAATAGGTGCTGATCATGTATATAAGGGTAAGAACTTTCCTAGGATTATAAGGGCCATAGGGCCATTAACCTATTAAACTTCAATGATCCTATGATCTCATAGGCTGATGTAAAATATTCTGACTGACATCCACGCACACCAACTTGGCTACAGTGAGAATGGTATCACTA
>NC_056735.1:1398445951-1398605951 GCF_019279795.1 Protopterus annectens
TGAAGGTGGCAGAGCTGAGTGAGTTATTGTAATATGCCCCCATCCACCCTGTAGTGCTCTACAATCTCCAGCTCATGTAGCTCCTGGAATGTTACCCTGGGCTGTAGCACTCTTACGCTTCTTGGCCTAGGCCTATTATTATCAGCACAAGCAGTTGACTTCAGCAGTTATTACATACAGATGTAGTAGACTTGCAGGAGCCCCTAGTAATATACCAGTTAAAATTCCCAAGTCTCTACTCCAATGGCCCAGAGTATTGAGGGAAAATCATAATGTAGGGTGTATGCATATCTGACACATTTCTGATTTAGGTCTGCCATGTGAGATTGGGTAAGTAGGATGCAGTTCACCTGCCCAGAATATAATTAACATAATTTACAGGCCCTACTTTAGTGTGAGCTGCTATGCACCATGCCACACAGCATAGCTTATACAAAAGTCAAAAATATTTATTGAAGATATCTGGTTTTAATTAATTGCTGCCTACATCATCAATGTCATGTGGGGTAATCTGTCCATGTAAACAAGCTCAGCTATGCAGCGTGCCACATAATCACTTGCGGCTGGGAACAAAAAATACTAAAAATAATAAGACACACCCCCTGATATCATCCACATCCTCTGGGAATATCAACATTGTGTAGGAGCCTACACGAAGGGGATATGCGGACATGGTTACTCCTTTTCGGGAAATCCACCTCACTGCATACAGAGCCATGCTGACACCCTAGATACTACATGGTTCATAGCCATGTGAGCTTGGTGACAGCATGTATGCACTGTTGTACAGACCCAATACAAGTTCCTACAGTATATTTGTGAAAACCATATTAGAAATGTCTTTTTTGTTTCATTTCTGTTAAGCATGTTTGCACACTGAGGCGTACAGCACAAACATGACGAAAGTATTAAAAATAATTATTATTTATTTTATATATTCCCTTCTTTTTCCAGACATCCACAATGTACCTTTTGCACATATATGTCTGTGATCTAACATTTTCTGGGGTGTTATGTCCATATTTGTGGATTTTTACATCTCCTTCTGTCTGTTTAGACTCCTGTACACAGAAAAATTCCATGTACGCTAAGGACACTGACACCGAGTATACATGGACGCCTTTTTGCTTGTTGGATCACTCCTCCTGGGTCATTTGCACAAGAGTCAACTGCTTATGAGGTCATTTACATTCCATGGAACTTTCCCTGTTTGTGCATGCTTGCAAGCTGCTAAAAAAGTGTCTGTGCCTGTGTATGGATCATGCCACGATGCGTACACCAAAAAAAAACTTTGTGTAAGCTTTACTGAATTCCCACCATATATTATTTTTGGCATTCAGGTACGCTTTATTCCATGAAGTTTGATCTATAACACAGAAATTATTTTAGTTTTGTTTATTTTCATTTACCATTATTTGTAGATATCTATCGTAGTATCTTACAACTAGGGTGGTGTGTCTGATTTTACAGTAAGGCTTCATCCAAGCCATTGGCAATCAATGAATACACTCTAACCTGAATAACTTTGACTTTGCTTTGTTCATAAAACCGAGTTCTTCATTTTGAAAAATTACAATATGTGTGCTCCTTTCATTAACTTCAAATGTATATTATTTGGAATGCAGGTGTCATACAGCAGCTGAGTTCAGGATTGTAAATGACCTTATTGTCATGAAACGTTCCTTATGATAAATTAGGGTTGAAGCAGAGCTCTAGCATTTTGACAAATAATAATGCCATTGGAGTGAAAACACATAATTTTGAACACTACAATTTTCTTTTTTTTTTTAATAAAAACACATCCTAAACTAAATAAAGTAGATCTTCCTTATCAGTATTTTATGAATTTCTTATTTTTTGTGCTTCTTGATGACTGCACTGTGATATCATGCTGTTCTGTGCTGGTTATAAATCCATGGCTTTTTTGCCACTGTTGTCATCAGTCAGGCATGCTGATGACTACATGTATTGCAGAGCAGCAGGGGCCCTGAGAAACAGACAGAAGGAAAAACAAAATTTATGACAAGAAATACAGAAATACTTTCCCACTGTGTAAAAACTATTTCAAAATAGACAAATTTTACTTTAGAGCTGAAAGATGTATACACATATATAATATTTCACTCTGTGTTTACCCTATGCATACCTCGTTATATTTTATTTATGGAAGGAGTGAATGGCAGAAAGGCAAAATGAACTATTTCAGCAGTTGCAGTATTAATGTACTATTCAGTATATAAGTATTTAGCAATTATAACAAATGGTTGTTATCATTAAAAAGTCACGTTTCATATTCAGTATGCACAAAAGTAAAAAAAAAGCGAAAACTGTAATATTCTTTGGTATAGTAATGCACAATTAGGATTTAATATAGCTCATGACTTTAACTAATAATTGTACACCAAGCAGAATCACAAATAGCATAATTGTGATACAAAGACTTAAGTATTAATGCAAAGAATGAAGTATGGGTGTATGTGAAATATTGCTACATATACACATATAGGTGGGTGTGTGTGTGTATTTACAGCAACATATTTTAAGTATGTATTAACTACATATAATTAGGTATATATATAGAGAGAGAGAGAGAGAGAGAGAGAAAGAGGGTACATCACATCATCAAATTGTAATGTATATATATATATATATATATATATATATATATATATATATATATATATATATATATATAGTCATTACACTGAATGCAGAATCCTAAAATGTTAAAATGTTGAAACTTTACAGTGTTGATCTCAGAATATCTACAAAGAGTATGCATGTACTATGGTCACTCCACTGTTACTGAATCTCAGAAATGAGTATTAACATGAGTCATGTGGGGAGGGGAGAACTTCATCTCCCTGCACATGGAAGGGCATAGCTTTTTTGATTTCAGCATTTTGACATTTCAACACTGTACTTTCAGTATTATAACTTTCATTCCATTGCTTTTCAGTAATTTGACACAGACCCTAGTTTTATATATAGAGTATCTATCTATCTATCTATCTATCTATCTATCTATCTATCTATCTATCTATCTATCTATCTATATCTACAGATGGATTCACTACTAAATCCCGAAACTGCACACTGCCGACACTGAAAATACCAAGGCCCAGAAGACCGAAACTACAAAATACCAAAAACAACAAAACAACAAAATAAAACCCCAAAACCAGCAATAACAACATGTATGCGGGGGGGGGGCAAGCCCCCCTGCACCCCCCATGTGGGGGGCTCCACCCCCACACACCCCGTAACTTAAATATACCTTCTCCAAGATTGGACTACACTTGGGAGAATGGCAAACTTATCTTACGCACTATACGTCAATCTCCATTCTTCGCCATCGGGATTCTGAAGTTTCATTCTTCTGGGCGTTGGTATTGTGGGCATCGGTATTCTGCGGTTTTGGGCTTTCGTAGTGTTCCCCTACAGATTGATATATATATATATATATATATATATATATATATATATATATATATATATATATATATATATATCTATTATATATTACTTATAAGTGTAGTTACAGATATTGACATACATACACACGCACAAACACACACATGAATATGACCATGACATTGCTATATATAAGGAAAGGGGGTATAGTGAATGCAGACAAACAAGCCCCCACAAAAAAAATAGTTATTTTAATTTTTTGTGGGGGATTGTGTTTGTCTAGCTGGAATTTCAAGTAGTAGTTACATGGGGATGCATAGCAGAAGTACTATATATATATATATATATATATATATGCATCTAATTACTGTATCTCTCGCTCTGTCTATATATATATATATATATATATATATATATATATATATATATATATATATATATATATATATATATATATATATATATGTATATATATATATATATATATATATATATATATATATATATATATATATATATATATATAGGATCATAGGACGTTACTTGGCTAATGGTCCTAAGGCTCTTACAAGCCTAGACAGGTTCCACCCTTATTTCCATGATCAGCAGCTATTGCCTCTGTCCAAGAGAGACACAGGTGGAACCCCCAGGGTGAATTTACAGTTTCCCACCTAATCATCCAGATTGCATTTGAAGAGGATGAATGAGGTGGTCTGTTTAACATGAAGTGAGAGTCTGTTCCAAAGGTGTGGTAACCTCTGGGGACAAATTTGTCCCTCCAGCAGGTTCTATTAATGTCACATACCAGGTTAATGTCTTTAGAGCGAGTAACCCATGTACCATTTGACTTGCGGATGTACAGCATTTCCAATAAAGCAGGGTCAGAGATTGCTGTATATGCAAGGCAGAGATCATCTCCGAGTAGTCTATAAAAACACAATAAACTGACAGTGATTTCAGATGATCCACATAGGGCAGATGCTGAAGGCCTAGAATTTTCCTTATGTGGAACCTCTGTGATCTCTCCAATTGCTGCAGGTGCTTGGAAAGTTACATACCAAAAGGGGTGTTGTACTCAGTTATTGGCCTGATGGGGGAATAGTACAGGGAAGTTATAACTTTTTTTTTTCCTACAGGCAATGCCCTAACCTATGAGATGAGCAATATGGAATGCCTTTTTACCACTATGGAGACATGGTAATCACAGGTAAGGTTGCTGTCAACCTGTGTGCCCAGGTCTGTCACCACTGAATGCATACTTAGAGTGTTGCTATTGATGTGGTAGTTAGCAGGAATATCCCTCTTACTTGAATGGGATGATAATATATTTTTGCATTGGGTTTAAGACCTTGACTTTGGCACCAATCATTTGTTTGTGTAAGACCCTCTTGTAGGATGTTGACATCATTTGGAGGTTTTATGACTGCTCCCAGTTTGCAGTCATCAGCAAACATTGTCAGCCACAGACCTTTAGTTTTTGCTTGTACTTCAGAGAAATAGATTCCAAACAGTAGTGGTCCCAGGACTGATCCCTGTGGAACACCACTGGTTACAGGTCTGCTGCTGGAGGAGGATTAGACTGTTTTGACTATATGGGTTCTATCAGTGAGCCAGTTAGAGACCCATCTAACATACCTCTCAACCACACCAAATTCCTTGGTATTTACTAGTTTTGAATTCAAAATAATGCGGTGTCACAAATTTCCGAGTGGCACCCTTCAATTCTGATTTTTTAACTTCTGCAGGACCTTCTGCAGAAAGAAGAGTCAGTTCACCCATGCCCTCACTACATGCTGGAATCCATATCCATTCCTTTGTTGACCTCATACAGGTAAGTAAAAAAAAAAAACACATATAATGCATATTGCTGCCCTCATTAATGGTTAATATATATTTTTTTTCCAATGGGACCTGTCTTACAGCTTTTCTGAGATGGAAAACTAAAAGCTATTTGAAATATTGTGCCTATGCTGCGGAATGTATGGAAAGCTCAATATCCGGAAGCAACGGTGCTGGTTTGAGGCACCAGTGATAAATTTAAATACTTTATTTAGAGTTGTTTAAGAGCTGCTTAGTAGCTACTGAGCAGATATGGCCTATATGGCAACTGCAGAAAAAGTGTCTAGTGCTTCTATGGCTTTCATGGTTAGGAGGCAGAAAATCCTCTGATGTATTTAAAAAAAAAAATCTAGCTTTATTTACTGAGTTTTGAATTTCTTGGGACAAAATGTACTTAAAAGTTTGTATAGTTGCTAAAGTCCCCCCCCCATACTAACACAGAGTGAACAGTTATGTTGATTTTTAAATTGCCGATTCTTACCCTTTCGTAAACTGTGTGACTTTACCTTTTCAGGATTTATCAGTCGTTACACTGTAAACCTACCGAAGGGCAAACGTTTTATTGTGTGCTCTGGCCTAAAGGAGAATATGAAATGCATGTCACAAATTGCAGTATGGAGAACTGTTCATGCTTAAATTTTTTATTTATTTTTATTTATTTTATTTATTTTACATTTGTTAACCGGGCTAGTCTAACTGGATATATTTCCATTTTCAGTAGAGGCCCGGGGAGAAAAGCTCCGGCAGTTATACAACTTAGAAAATCATCCAAAGGGATTAAAATAAAAATAAAAATAAAAATTACAAGTAAATAATGTTTAAAATTAAAAAGTATGCCTTGTAGGAAGTAGTAATAATATAGAGTAGGAATTACTCTTTAGGCATATCAAATTAGGAACAACAGTTAGTAAGTCAAACAAGGAGTGAGCATGTAACAATCCATTTAGAGTATAAGTAGTTGAAGTAAGAGTAGTAGAAATAAGAAGTAGCAGGAGGTGTAATTAGAAATAGAAGAAGAAGAGAGGAAGAAGATTAGTCAGGGTTGCTGCAGGGGCATAGCCAGTGAGAATTTAGGTGTTTTTTGAGGTTGTGTTTAAATAGAGGCAAGGAAGAAAGTAATGTTAGTTCATCGGGCAGGAGGTTCCAGATTTTTCCAACAGTGTTAGAAAAAAGAGAGTCTCCAGCCAGGTTGTTAGACTTGCATATACAGGCAAGGAGTTTGTTGGAAGAGCGCAGGGAGTTAAGATTTTTGTACTGGATGATGAGATTGGAGAGTATAGGAGTGTTGTTGGGTTGGTAGAAGATCTTGTGGGCAATGGTGAGTTGGGATACTATCAGTTGGTTTTGAAGTTCCAGCCAGCCTAGTTGCCTTAGATTCAAACAGTGGTGGGTTCTAAAGGGATTGCCAGTAAAATAATTTTGAAGACCAGGATGTAGCATAGTGAGTATGGAAAATGATAAATTACAAAATCAGGGAGAAACATATTCATAGAAGGAGTCTGTTTATACTTAATGGCTTAGCACAAGCCCAAAGACATACTGCCTTCGGTTCTAGAATAAATAACATGAAGAGAGCCCCGCTGCTAAAAAAGAGTGGAAAAATGGGGGACACCAGAGAAGAATTAGAGTATACAGTAGTATGAAATAACTGTAAGATGACCTACATTTGCTGAAACATACACCACAATTATTTGATTCCTGAAGTAGACACATTGACAGGGCAGTAGTAACTGGTGGTCACTAGCATTTCTGTAATTGGTTGATACCCTTAACAGGGCATATCTGGTTCTTAAAAAATATTTATTTCTGAAACCAGTCATCCTCCAGCTCAACTCTGTTAAGATGGACTTTGTTATTCATTTACAAGAATACTCTGATAGATTTTCAAATAGTTACTATAAATTTAAGTATACTGAGCATTTATAAACATCTGTCATAAAGCAGAGAAAAGCAAAAGCTTTACATCCTAATGCTGCTACTATTTTGTGAACTGCATAAATTTAATTTATATGCAACCTACCCCGTAGAATACTGCATCAAAGCAAATAGTACAAATTCACATGCCTACTGTTTTTCTCTAGTATAACTCAAGTTATTTGACCTAACCTTTTAGTTATCATGTCCAATGTATCCAGTATTACAGCACCAAAAATGCAGGATAAACAGCCGTACCTTCCAGATAAATGCCAATAACACCCGAGTCCAAGGAACACAGTAAAAGTAAAATGGTGTAAAGACAAAACAATGGTGAATACATCTGAAGAAGCGATGGGTTACACTGTGAAAGCGCTTAACGTGTTCATCTTTATTCCAAATAAATGGATTTTGTTTTTCATATATTGCCATCATCTTTGAATATTGCCATTGTTTTGCCAGTATTATGGCAGCTGAAGATAAACAAAGATTTTAAAATGCACTTTGCATCTTTTCATTTCACCTGTATTACTACACTGAGCCTTCTCCAGCCCTGTGCTTTGTGTCTTCTGTAATGTTTCAGAAGCAATATCCTCACGAATGTGCACAGACATCTGAACGGCCTTCCCTTGCCTGTGTCGGCTGTTTGGAGCTGAGGTTGTTGGCTGTGTTGAATTAAATCAAAAATAGGATACCTGGAGATGTACCAAAAATTAGTTGGTTCTTGTGTTGAATTAAATAAAAAAGGTCTGGGAGAGGATTTCTGACTTCAGTGTGTCTGCAAGGCTGAGTACAACCAAACTCCCATGGCTCGCCTCTCTGTTTTGCATTTGTATGCCAAAGCGAGCTGTGTGCTATTATTATTATTATTATTATTATTATTATTATTATTATTATTATTATTATTATTATTAATTGGCCGCTTCTGCCACAGTTCCTAGTGTGCCACAAAGTCAAGTCAAGGACCAGGACAAAATTTTCTTCTTTGATATCAGGGAATCCAAAGGATTTTTTTTTTTTTTGAGCATATAAGGAACTGAAAATGGGAAATGCGCCTACAATTAGTAAAAGAGGCAACATTTGTGAATCAGAAACATACACGATACTGGATAACAGTGCATTAAATGATATTTAGAAAATTCAACTATACAATACAAGAATAAACTGTACTTATAACATGCTGAGTTGGAGTGTTAACAAGCAGTTAATTTTATTTTTTATAAAAGAAAATTGTATTTTAGTTTTACACAAGTTCAAAGTTTGATACAAGTTCACATATTAATATAAATAAAATACTATTGTTTTCTTTATATTTTGAGTTTTTGTGTTTTATATTTTGTCTGTTCTTCAATTTGCATTTAAAAGTTGTTATCCCATAATTCAATCAGAGTGGGTGGGGCGACATAATTATGCTTGCAAATTTTATGTTAATCCACGTATAGATTTTTGGTCAACTGTATCTAATTTTCTTGGGCCTTTGTCCAATTTTTTGACGATTCCTGGTTGAGAGGTATGCCATCTAACAATATAAGGGTTTATACCTAGCTGGGTGAGTTTATCCTCCCTGAGTGGGGGATAGTGCCCAAAGCCTTGGCTAAGTCTAGGTAGGCTGTATGCACAGATTTCCTCTCATTCAGGTCCTTGGTGACTGTCTCAAAGAACTGTAAAAATACAAATTGCTAAACATTTTTAAACATTTGTCTGATGAAGCGGTGATTACAATTGCAAAAGCGCTTACGTCTCTGTGTGTTTTTCAAAAGATTTTTTTTAGTTGTGTGTAAGATTGGTGCAATTTGTCTTTTTACAGTTCCTCATTTTTGCACCTCTCTGTACCTTTGAGCCGTTTTATTGTTTTATAGACTTTCTCAAGGAAGTCCACCAGGTTTAACAAGCATGAGCTCCCTTTGACAAATCCAAACTGAGTAGGGTCAAGTGTTTGGAGATTACCTATATTTTTGTTGATAAGGACCATGATGATTTGCTCCATGGCCTTGCAGATAAGGCTAGTCAGGCTAATAGGTCTGTAGTTTCTGGGGACAGTGGAAGCATCACCTTTGTCCAAGGGAATAATGGTGGCCATTTTCCATTCAGTTGGGATGAAGCTGGTGCTTAGACTATGATTGAAAAGACCACCCAAGGGTGTTGCTAATTCTTGTTGGTCCCATGTAGGACACAGCCTGGAATGTTATCAGGCCCCATGGATGCTATGTGTTTGGTCTTAGAGAGAGCATTTATGACCTGCTCTTTAGAAATACAAGGTAGGGGACAGGTTGTAGGGATGTCATGGGGTTTGTGTGGTAGGGCCAGGGGAGTGAAGTTATTACAGAACCTGTCAGCCAGCAGGTTAGCTATGCCCACAGGCTCGGTATATGTGGTGTCATTAGGTACGAGTTTGGCAACAATGTGAGCCTTTCCTTTTACATTACACATGCAACTGCACCTTTCCTTGTGGTTATCCTTTGTGCAGGAGGCTAATTTGGATTCATAGTTTGCTTTAGAGGACTTCACAAGAAGTCTTATTTGCTTGTTTAAGTGGAAGAGGGAGTGTAGACAGCAATTTCTTCTTCTTATTGTAAAGCCTGCTAATGGCAGTTGTCCACCAGGCAGGTTTGCTCTTCGTTGAGGAGCTTGTTTTGGTCCTATCAGGTACAGCCAAGTCAATGCAGTTATACAGGTTTTTGTATAAAGCATTGGTGTAGAACTTGGCATATTTGCCAGTTCCATCTGAGGGGGAAGGTGCAACTATTCAGTTAAAAGTGCAAGATATATACATGTATGTCCACTTACTGAAAAGCAATGTACTGAAATTCATAATATGGAAAGTACAATACATAAATGTCAAAATGCTGAAATCATACCAGCAAAGCAAGAGTTTTACTTTAAACCTCCTATAATGGAGGCCCATGAGATATATGCAAATGACCTCTTAAAGTCATGTATTGTTTCATCTACTTGGTTTATGAATGTGCATGAGTTTTTACTTTTTTACTTTTTAAGTCTTTATGGGTATATTCAAGTCATCAGCTCAGCATAAATGGATTGTTTGGCTATAGTTTAGAAATATAAAGTTTAAAACTGATCTTGATGTCTATAGAGATTAAGGTGACTGCAAAATATCCCAACTAACATCCAAATCAAAGGGTAAAAAAGTCGCTAAAAAGGCCAACGCATGTATGTATACAGCTAGTGGGGTTTGGCTTTATTGGCCTGAATATAACAATAAAGACTTCAAAAAATAAAAAGTAATGGGCATTCAGAGCCATGTAACTGATCCCAAGTGCCTCCATCACAGTAGGTAGTGTGTAGTAGTAACAGCAGCTGTGCAGCAGGTCCATATTTATTAAGAGGCAGTGGTAATACTTATGTATATGCCACAATGCATATACATCCATTGAATGATAGATTTTGGTCTTAATTATATAGGCACTAGAGTGGCCATCTGTGGGAGGCAATGACAAGAAAAATTCATAATCCAATAGAATGAACATTTACTGCAGCCTTCCACACACACATAGTATGAACCCCTTGGTACTGATGCTCATCAAGTCATACTAGAACATGATTTGGAAGCAAATATTGCATGTTGGGAATGCTGTTCATGGTTATAATAGATCAATACAACAGAAGCAACAGAGCTTCACTGATGTGATACTCTGCAAAAAAATAAATAAATAAAACAACACACGGGACAATGTGGCAAACTGGTCCAGCACAGGGGTGTAGACTACCAACACAGAAGTGGAATAATGAGGTCAAGATATTTTTGGTGCCATTCACCAACCATGGGGAATCTGACCATCATACCTGTGAGTGGTTTGGATGAGGGAGCATTCTTTGCACATACCAACCATCCATGTGTCAGTAGGTAGAGTATCAGGTTTGTAATGCCCATTTTATTAGACTATAGGTTCATAGGTAGGTACTAGGCTATTGGCCCTAAGGCCTATAGATGACCACCCAAAATGGTACCTTGTTTTTTGCCACCCAAGAAATTTATTTTCCTGTGCCACTGTCAAGCAGAGCCACAGAAGTGATCCCCAGGGTGAATTTCCTATTTCCCATCCAATCACCAAGATTTTTCTTGAAGAGTGCTAATGAAGAGCTTTGTTTCATATAGATAGGTAGTTTATTCCAGAGTATGGGAAGTCTCTGGGACAGGAATCTATCCCTCTGGCATGTTCTGTTTATTGTGGTGGCAAGGTTTAGGTCCCTCGAGCGTGTAGCTCGGAGGGATTAGGATTTCTTTAAGTAGAGCATGTCCAACAGCTCTGGGTTTGACATAGCTTGGTATGTTAGGCAGAGATCACCTCTGAGTAGGCAATATGTGACGGAGTAAAGCTGGAGTTTTTTGAGACGGTCTGCGTAGGGCATCTGTTTGAGGCCAGTAATCCTCTTTGTGAGGTATTTCTGCGGCCTTTCCAATTGTTGTAGATGTCTTGTGAGGTGTATACCAAAAGGGGCGTTGTACTCTATAATGGGTCTAATGAGTGATGATTAGAGGGAAACAATTACCTCTTTTTTTTCTGGATGAAAAACCTTTTGTGATGAGGTGTGCCACGTAGAAGGATTTCCTGACTACTGTGGTGATTTGATTATCATAGGAGAGACTACTATCCACCTGTGTCCCAAGGTCTCTTATCACACTTTCAGTGTTAAGTATAATACCGCCTATGTTGTAGCTCATGGGTACAAAGTTTTTACGAAAGGGAATGACAATGCACTTTTTGGCATTGAGCTTGAGGCCATGGCTTTGAGACCAGGCATCTGTCTCAGTGAGGCCCTTTTGTAGGATGTCCACATTGTTAGGAATTTCGATTATGGCTCCTAGTTTGCAGTCATCTGCGAACATTGTTAGCCAAAGACCTTCTGTGTTAGACTGTACTTCGGAGAAGTAGATACCAAACAGGAGAGGACCCAGGACTGAACCCTGTGGTACTCCGCTTGTCACTGGTCTGAAGTCGGATTTGGAGTCTGCTACTTTCACAGTGTGGGTTCTGTCAGTGAGCCAGTTGGCAATCCATCTTGTGACATTGGGATTTATGCCTAGTTTAGTGAGTTTATCTATAATTCCAGAGTGGGGGATGGTGTCGAAAGCCTTGGCAAGATCTAGACAGGCTGTGTGAACCACCTTACCCTCGTCTACGGCTTTGGTGACTACTTCAAAGAAGTCTATCAGGTTTAAGAGATATGATTTGCCTTTTACAAACCCAAACTGGGTGGAGTCCAGAGTTTGGAGATTACCAATGTCTTTGTTTATAAGTTCCATGATGATGTGTGCCATGGCCTTGCAGACCAGGTTCATCAGGCTAATGGGGCAGTAGTTCCCTGGGTCCATGGTGGCTCCTCCCTTGTGGAGTGGGATAACCGTCACTGTGCACCATTTAGCGGGGACAAAGCCTGAGGTGAGACTATGATTGAACATGGTACTTAGGTGGGGTGCCATTTCTTTCTGTAGTCCATGTAGAATGCAGCCTGGGATGTTATCTGGTCCCATGGATGCTGTGTTCTTGGCTTTGGAGAGTGTGGTTTTTACCTGTGCAGCTGTGATTACAGGAACTTTGCATTCTTCCAGTATAGAGATGGGCTCTTTAGGGGGTGAGAGGGCAGTAAAGTTAGCACTGAACCTATCTGCCAGGATGTTGGCAATATCAGTTGGGTCTGTATATTTAGTGCCATTGTGCTGTAACTCAGAGCAGATCTGAGTGTTGCCATTGAGATTCTTGACATAGCTATAAAATGCTTTGTGGGTGTCTTTAGAATCAGTGGCAAGTTTGTTTTTGTAACTAGCTTTGGAGGATTTTATCAGGGATCGCAGCTTCTTACTGAGGCTGACCAGAGAGCTCCTCCACTCATGTGATTTTACTTGTTTTTGCAACAGTCTCTTCCTTCTGTTGTACAGTTTTTTTATGGCAGGGGACCACCAGATTGGCTTCCTTTTTTTTGAGGATAGCGTCTTGGTTCTGTTTGGGATAGCACGATCCATGCACTCATGTAAGTGCTCATAAATTGCAATTGTGTAGAATTCAGCAGTCGTAACTGTATTGTCCATCTGCATGGGTGTCATGAAGTTCACCACTTTGTGACTTAAGAAGCATGAAGTTGGCTTTGGAGAAATGTTTTACCGTGGTTTCCTTAATGGGGGGTGGGGGCAGGATGTGGATGTCTAGGGTAATTAGCTTATGGTCGGATTGGTCCAATGAGGCATTGACTTCAGGTGTGGAACACCGGTCACTCATGTTGGTAATGACTAGATCTAGGATATTGTTGCCCCTGGTGGGGGTGTGGATAAATTGATCCAGGGCATTGGAGTTTATGAATTCCAGAAAGCATTGCACAAAGGAGTTGGTACATGAATAGTTTTCCCAGTTAATAGTGGGGTAGTTGAAATCGCCCATTATTAGGGTGTTTGGTTGAACCCTAATATTTTCCAGTACATCAAGAAAAGAGGAGTGGGAATCCTGGGGCATGGTGGAGGATCTGTAGCAAGCTACAATTTGGATTGCAGTTTTACCCAGAGTTAGTTGCACTTGGATAACCTCAGCTGCATTATGCTGAGCAACTAGCCTGGATGTGTGGATATCCTTAATGAATGTGGACAAACCCCTGCCTTTAGTGTTCTGGTCCAGGTTACATGGCCGAAAAGTGTGGTGTGAGTTATAGCCTGGTAGTGCAGGGGTGCTCTCTGGACCCCTGAACCAGGTGTCAAGTCACTGCACATATATCAATGTTATCTATTTTAAGGAGTGTCTCGAGTGAGTGCATTTTGAGATTTAGACTTCTAGCATTGAGTAGCATCACCCTCAGTTTTTGCTTGACAGTTCCTGTTACGGTAGTGAATTTGTCATTTCAATCTTGCCTAAAAAGGCACTATATGGGCGGCAAGAACCTTAGCCAGTATCTGGAATCCCAGGGGTGACAGTGCAGGCCATCTCTGGCAAAGCACCATGGTCTGTCAACCATGTCATTCCAGGCAGACAGATACTGGATCCCTTTAGAATGACACCAGGAGCTTAGCCAATTGTTGAAGTCAATAATTTTGTCCTTGTACTGCGGTATCATTCTGGGTGATGGCAGAATGCTACTCAGGGTTAGGGTCACACCTGCCTGGGCTACAAGATTGGAGAGCTCTTCCATGTCTCTTTTCATGTAGTCCAGGGAGGTATGTCTCAGGTCGTTCACACCAACATGGACAATGACAGAGTCATATTTGTACTTGTTGTGGAGTGACCTGAGTGCGTGGGTTATGTGGCGGATCCCGGCACCCGACAGGCAGCTGACAGTAACCTTCTCCTTGTTTAGCCTAGTGAGTAGGACATCAGTGTGCTTGACTATAGAGTCACCTATGACTGGTGTGTTGGGTACGTTGTCTTGCCTTATTGGCTGTGGTTGAGTGGCACACTGAGTCTGTGGGCTATGTGTCATTTGGGTTGTGTTGAGGGGTGGAGGCTGCTTGCATTTCTGCTTTGGAGGTCTCTGTTGCTTGAACAGATTATTATTGAGAACCTCCACAAATGTTTTTGTGTTTCTATGTGTGGATTTTGGTGGTGTAGATTTAGTGAGACTATGTGATGCGTGTGGTGTGGTGCAAGTGATTACCGTCTCCTCTTGACTGTCAAGTTCAGTCTTGGTTGGAGAGAGCTTTACCTCCAGTTTGGCTAAATAAGTGCATCTCTCACAGGTTGTAGTGTTGGGTGGTAGGAGGAGAGGGTTGTCTGTGTACATGAGACAATTTCTACATTGCCCCAAGATGCCCAGATTCATCAGATAGACAGGAGAGAACACTGGGAGCTGACCCTTGGACATGCCTGAATAAAAAACTATTTTCCTCTAGATAAGTGAGGAAAGTGAGTACAAGAGCTGTTTTTCTCTAAGCAAGTGAGGAAAGTAAGTACCAAAACTGTTTTCCTCTATGTAATGAGGAAGGTTGAGTGCTGTAGTAATTAGTAGGTTATTTAGTGCTTACAACAAGTTCTGAACAAGTGCTGATCACGAATAAACAAATCCAAGTGCTAAAACTAAGAATCTGTATCTGGACTAAACTAGTTACAGGGAAGGGGGGAAACAAGTGCAAATGCGGGTTTTTAAATCAGAAAGTTGAGAGAGATGGAAAAACTGCCCAAACGGCCAATAACTACAATTTCTGGGCTAGAACCAATCCTTATGTGGTAGATAGGTTACCTATTGCTTACCACTCCCACTGATAAGCTAGAAGGCTTCCCTCCAACACAGAAAGCTTGGGGGCTCAGAAGCTTACATACAGTTCTGGATACAGCAAATCTGAATCTGAACTACACTATTTACAGGAAAGGTAGGAAACAGGCTTAGATTTTTTTTTAATATACAGAAAAGTAGCTAAAATAGCAGTAAAAACAATTCAAATGCAGTGCAAGCTAGCACACTTGAGTATGTAGCAATGTTAGGCAAAACAGTTTAAAAAATGCTATTAAATTAAAAATGACTAAAAACAAGTGCAGAAGGAGTCTATTAGGTAGAATGAGGTAAAGAGATGGGACTGGGGGGAGTGTCCCAGATCAAATCTAAAGTGGGGACGGGCAACTGCAAAAGCCTCCAAAGTTAAACAACAAGACAGGAATAGAGAGGATGGGTAGGGGAAAAAACAACACCTTCAGCAGAGATCTGAAAAACTATACAGTGAAGCAAAAATAACAGTGCACAACTCTGAAGTCAGCCAGCAATGATATAAAATTAGTCAAGCAACAATTAACAGTACACAACTCTGAAGTGCCAGAAAAATATACTTAGCTCTGTATATTTCCAGATAGTTTGAAGAGCATTCTGTCACGACACAGGAAGGCTCCAGCAATGATATGCAGGCTGTAGCACACACTACAGTACAACTGAAAGAAAGAAACCCATCTGCATATTGGTCATTCCAAGAATTTCTGGCCGCAAGTTAAATGTCTTTCACAGCATGGTACTTCTTCCAACAATATGTACAGCATTGCTTCCATGTTTACCAGTATGCATGCTACATGGGATATAGAGGCATATGTGTATAGGCTGGCAAAGGATTTGTGTTTTCATGTTTCACAAGCTCCCTTTGTCCAACACAATAGGCCAACATAGGGATGACACAAGCAGGACTTCTGAGGCTAACAATGATAGCAACATGCAAGTGGCATGGCCCAATGACTCTGTGCCAGTGTGTGCCATAATACAGGTGGTGGGGTCATCCATGTCCACCAGTTCAGAGGTCACTGTATAGATAGTGGCTGATCATATGGCCTCACCAGAGCATGACAGACATTCTGTATCTAAGAGTCCCATATGGGTCCATATGTGTCCTCTTCTAATAAATCTGACATTGGCACCTCTGAGGTGGGCATAACTACTGTAAGAAAGCAAAGCAGGGGGCAAAGTTAAGACCCACCATGAGTCCGGGACTGTCCTTAACATAAGTCTTAAAGGATGTGAGGGTCAGAGGATCAGGCAGACTGCTGGTATGTGTAACATTGAGGAGATGATGAGTTTGCATGGGTCTTGCAGGAGGACATTCACTAACTACATAGTAACCTGGAGTTCAGACATCAGAAGATAAGATTACTGCTATGGCTACTGCATCAAATGTTGCCTCCACAAATGCATTTTAGTATTAGTGAGTTGCCCTTTAGTATTGTGGTGCCTTTAAGAAGTTAAAGGCATGTGTAACAATGTAACTTAATTGGTTACTAAGATCACCTGCTGTTATAAAACGCAGATTTGAATGTACTATTTTGTTTCTGATGACGTTTGCCTGTCTGGCAAATGAAAAGCACTTTAAACAAAATCATTTCTGTACCAATAAACACTTGGTTTTACTTCGACAGCTTGCCGTGGCAGAATTTTTACTTTTCGTGGTTCCTGATGTAACTGAAAAAGGCTTTGTGGTTAGCCTTTTTTTCGTAGGCTAGTTTTGATTCATAATTGGCTTTGGAGGTTTTCACTAGTCATCTAATTTGCATGTTGAGGCTAAGGAGGGAGTTTTCCAGTTGGGAATTTGTGCCTTTTTACCCTTGGACAACAGTTTCTTCCTTTTGTTGTTAAGCCTGTTGATAGAATATGTCCACCAGATAGATTTGTGTTTCCTTGAGGAGCAGGATTTAGTTGTGTTGAGTATGGCTGAGTCCATGCAGTTGTACTGGTGCTTGTATACTGCACTGCTGTACTGTTCGGCATATTTGTCTGCATCCTCTGAGGGGGTGGTGGTGTGAAGCTACTGATACCCTCCCATAGAAGGTTGTAGTCAGCTTTTGAGAAGTTTTTTTAGCCTGGTTAGAGCTGGTGGGGGGGGGGGGGGTTAGACGGGATAGACACTTCAAACGAGACAGACCAATGGTCTGATCTCACCAGAGAAGGACTTACTATGGGGATGGAGCAGCGATTGCCCTTGTTAGTGAGAATCAAGTCTATAATGTATCTCCCCTTTGTGGGGGATGAGACAAGCTGGTCTAGTACATTAAAACTGATAAAGTCAAGGAATCATTGGATGAATAGATTAGGGCAGGAATAGTTCACCCAGTCAATGGTGGGGTAGTTGAAGTCACCAAGGATCAGGGTGTTGGGGGGTACCTTGATTGAGATAAGTAGGTCCAGGTAGGAGGAGTGGGTGTCCTGAGTCATGGAGGGGGGTCTATAGCTGGCTATAACTTAGATTGGTGCCTTTCCAATTGTCAGTTGCACCTGAAGTAGTTCTAGTGCATAATGTTGGCAAACCAATCTGGATGTGTGCTTGTCTTTAATGAAAATAGAAACTCCATCACCCTTAGTCTTCCCAATCTCATTTTGGGGTCAGAATGTGTGGAATGAGGTATAGCCTGGTATGGCAGGGGTGCTCTCCGCAGCCTTGAACCAAGTTTCCATGACTGCACATATAGCGTCTTCTAGTGCTAGGAGAGCCTCCAGTGAGTGCATTTTCAGGTTAAGACTCCCAGCATTAAGCAGCATGACCTTCAATTTGCTCTTTGACAGATCTTTTATGTTGGAAGATTTGTCTTTGGGACATTACCTAAAAAAGGCACAATGGGAGAGGCAAGAGTGTTGACCAGAATCCTGAATCCCAGGGGTGACACGTGGAGTCCATCTCTGGCAAAGCATTGAGGCCTGTCAACCATGTCATCCCAGGCAGACAGATACTAGATCCCCTTGGAATGACACCAGAAACTAAGCCAATTGTTGAAGTCAATTATTTTTTTGTTGGTATTGTGTTATCATTCTTGGTGATGGTAGGATGCTGCTTAGGGCTAGGGTCATATCTGTCTGGGACACCTACTCTGACAGCTCAATCATGTCTCTCTTCATATAGTCCAGGGAGGTATGTCTCAAGTCATTCACACAAACATGAACAATGACAGAGTCATACTTGTACCTGTTGTGGAGAGACTTAAGTGCGTGCGTGATGTGGCGGATTCTGGCACCTGATAGACAACTGATTGTGATCTTCTCCTTGTTGAGCCTGGTGAGGGGGGCATTGGTGTGTCTCACAAATGAGTCGCCAGTGACTACTATGTTTGGTTTATTGTTGTACCTTATGGGCTGTGTGAGTTTATTGTTATGCCTTATGGGCTGTGTTTGTGAGACACTGGTGTATTGTCTGCTGTCTGTGTGTGGAATGTTTATGAGTGTGTTTTGGAGGTCTCTGCTGTTTGGGTAAGTTTTTATTGAGGACGTCTGCATAGGTGGGTATGTGTTGTGCTTGGCTAGGTAATGTAGGTGATGTGGTGTTTGTGCTGACAATCTCCTCTTTGTCATAAGTACTGATTGTGGCATGAGAGAGCATAGATACCAGTTTGCTGACATAGGTGCATTTCTCACAAGTAGAAGAATTATGTACTAGGAGAAGAGGGTTGTCAGTGAGCATGAGGCAGTTGCTACACTGTCTCAGTATGCCCATGTCAACCAGGCTGGCAGGCAAAACTGATGGGAATTGTCCAGACATACTGTTCTGAAACTTGGATGGATTTATGGAGAGACGGTTTTGCAAAGGGTTTGTCCATGAGAGTATAGACCACAAAAACCTTAAATGTAAAATAACTGGCCTGAAGACCATGTGCTAAAACCAAAACTAAGAGGGTCAGAATAATAGACAAATTTAATCAGGCTACTAATAAGCAATAATAAATACAACAGAATAAAAGCACTTTAACACTTAAGAGCAAGCAGCAAGGCAAATTACACTAATAAAGTAGGAAGAACACAATTACAGTAAAAGCAGCTAAATAAAAAGTGATTTTTTTTAGTGAAGAGGGAAGAAACAGAAGATAATTCAAGATTAAGAAACTAAGGGGGTTTGGCCTTCTCAAATGCTCTCTCAGTACACAGTAGAAAGAGCTGATGATATGGGACTGGGAGGAGTGTCCAAAATCAAAGAAGCAAGGAGGTAGTCCTTCCCAAATGATCACACTCTACTCAGTACAGTAAGCAAATGCAATGGGACTGGGAGGAGTGTACATAATCAAATTTACAGCAGGGATGGGCAATTCCAAAGCCATCAAGTTTAAGAATACAACACCAATTGGTAAGGATGGTAGGGGAAAACAAAATGTAACTGCTTATACCAGTAGTATAAAGGAAAATTTAAGAGCCCCAGGAAATCAGATAACACAAAAAGCTGTGCTCATACCTTGGATAAGCTGGTTTCAACAGAATGTAAACCAACCCCCACTATGAAACCAGCCGAACAGAAGCCAGTCAGTGACCAGAAATATCAAGCAAATAAATGCAGTACCCTGTCCTTCTGCCACTTCTGTGACTTTAAAGGCAGATCCTGCCATGATGTTCACCTGCTACATCATATATTTACATAATAACAATTTGTGAAGCATGGTGCATGCAATGAATATCTTGCCGCATATGTCAGGACTGTGAATGTCTGCCATTTTGGGTTCCTTCATTTGCATATTCTGTGCGGTTCATTTGCATGAGATTCTTCATTTACAAATCATTATGCACTTATTAGCATGTAGTGCATACCATGCTATTTTGACCATTGCAGAGTTATACACTGTATATCTTTGCATCACCCACATCCTGTACATAGCCACTACTCATGCAATTTTGTGATGCACAATGTGCTAATCCTGTATAAATCCCGATCTGAGTAATAGACTGCAATGGAATGAGACAGACAGAAGGAACAAGCAAGAAGAAGGGTAGCAGCATTGTTATTCAATGGAATAATACAAGCTATTCTAACTAAACAGAATACTTTAATAATACAAAACAGTAACATTTGGTCAGGATGATACTTACAGCAATATACAGAACTTCTTTACAATCGCTAATCATAAGTTTTCTTTCACTGAAAAATAATATGAGCTTTAAAATAGCTTTGGGCTTTAAACTTCATGCTGCAATATGGTCATTATAAAATGTAGCTGATATAATGACTGAAATTCTAACAGAAACATGGTGCTGCAGGTAGAAGTATCCATAACATATAAAACTCAACATATAAAGCCAAACCCACAGTCATCATGTCACCCTGAAACAGGTATCGTGGGTTCTTTGTGAAGATGTATTAAATGTAACACGCTGCTGACATGCCCTTTCATTGGAGACCAATGTAATGTCAATGTTGACAAGGTTTTCACATGTCAGCAGTGCAAAGTCTTGCACATATCACAGGTAGACCACAATAAACCAGATACCAGCAAAACCTTGCTGTAAGCACTCCCATCTCATAATATAATCTCTAGGTGCCCTGGCTGTTAAGAATGGCTCCATTATGGCTATCTCACCACAGTGGCCTACTGAAGGTAAAAACACTACCAGTGCATGCCCTCTATCCTGGGAATGTGCTTTTGCTGGTAATTCCATACATGCTGAAGAACTGATGGAGGGGGTTTGGTTGATGTGATTTTGCATGTATCAGCAGACGTGCAGGAATATTGTCAGGACCCATGGTAGTAGTGTTTTTAAATTTGAAAAGTGCCAAAAGGACTTCATTCAAATTGATCCTAGGAGGGGGTGTGAGGGGGAATGGCGGGGTCAGAGGAGAAGGTAATTAAACTGAATTTGGAAGAGAATTTGTCTGCAAGAATATTATCAATGTCCTTGGGGTCAGAGATTGTTACCATTGGTGATAACTTTAGTGCATAATTGTACAGAATGGCAGCTTCATAATATAATGTGGGCAGTAATTTCTTAAGAAGTCAGACATAGCACAGTTAAGACAGTGAATAAAAAATGACTCCCCTGATCGTAGAAAATAAAGGTTCAAAGGTGTGTTCTACAGAAAGACATAAAACATCCATCCAGTGAAGAAGAAACAACGTGATACATGACCACAAAGTGCATAAGATGCTTATGGTGAGTAATGCAGATTACATACAGCTAGCAATAACAAGATATGAAACTTGCATCACATACTGGACAAGGAAACACAATCAATACTCAGATAGCTCGTTAGTGTTAAGTACCAAAGCAGGGCATACTTTAGGGACCAAATGCAAATTAATGGCATGGCAAAGACTATAATCTATTGTATGTGTCATTTATCTATTGTGAACCTAACACACTCGTATAATTTTGTTTGCTGTACAATTTTGTCTACTGTTTTCTCTTTTGGTTGCATTCTCAGGGCTGAGCCTGAAAGTGATCCATTGAGATCACTACGGGTCAACAATTGTCAAAATAAAAAACAAATAAATGCCTGAGCTAAAGCAAATGACTTGCGGATTATGATCAGTTAACATCAACATTTTCTGTCATATGTAGATGTGATGTAGCCCTTCAATACAAAACCATTTCCGTTGGACAGTTAGAGTTAACCTCCAGGATGGGAATGTTGTTATCAGGTGATATGTAGAGACCTATGATGGGTTGTGATTTCTGAGTATTCAATATGAGGAGTGAAATGAGAAGGTCAGCATTGCTAAAAGTGGGTATAGTATCATGGTAAGTGGAGAGATCTAAAACATTTTTGTAGATAACAAAAGCTCCACCTACTTTTATCTACTTTGAGTGATGAGAATATTTCTGCATCTTTAGTAAATGACTTTAACCAGGTTTCTGTGGGCTATGGAGAGATCGGAGGAGTAGTGAGTTATACAGGTATGAACCCAAGAACCTTCTTAGGTTACTCTGTAGTATTTCAAGTCCTAGGTAGGTGGAGAGATAGCCTGTTATTGTTTTGGGATGTGTATGGAGGCTGGTTTGGTGTGGTCTATATATATGTGTTGGCCTGGGATTAGGATGTATCTCCCTTGCCACTATTAATGTCCAGTTAATGTGACTATTCAAGAACAACTTACATTTAGGCTTGAGTTTATACATGATTTTGGATAATGGTGGAACATATGCTTGTTGCTTGTATCTCAGGGTGCTAATGCAATTAATATTGATTAGGCTGCAGGGGATATTAGAAAAGTATGTTGTGGTATTCTAGTTTCAATATGTTGTGGTATTCTAGTTTCAATATGTTGTGGTATTCTAGTTTCAGTATGTTGTGGTATTCTAGTTTCAGTATGTTGTGGTATTCTAGTTTCAGTATGTTATGGTATTCTAGTTTCAGTATGTTGTGGTATTCTAGTTTCAATATGTTATGGTATTCTAGTTTCAGTATGTTGTGGTATTCTAGTTTAAGTATGTTGTGGTATTCTAGTTTCAGTATGTTATGGTATTCTAGTTTCAATATGTTGTGGTATTCTAGTTTAAGTATGTTGTGGTATTCTAGTTTCAATATGTTGTGGTATTCTAGTTTAAGTATGTTGTGGTATTCTAGTTTCAATATGTTGTGGTATTCTAGTTTCAATATGTTGTGGTATTCTAGTTTCAATATGTTGTGATATTCTAGTTTAAGTATGTTGTGGTATTCTAGTTTCAATATGTTGTGGTATTCTAGTTTAAGTAATGTGTAATAGGTGTAGGTAAGTAGCAGTGGGAGACAGACTTGTGACAGTTGGCTGAGAGTGTGACTATAGTGAGAAATACTAGTGACAGAAGGTGAAGTAGGGATAGATGATCACAATTTTAGCAATAGCTGAGAGTAGAGGACAGAAGCGGGTCCACTTTACTGTCTGATGAAGGATATAAGAGAGGAAAAGGGCCTGCATATGCAGCAGTGGAAGAACATTCCTCTCTCCCTGAAATAAATCAGCAACCTACCTCGTTTAAAACTTACCAAAAGCAGTATCTGCTAAGTACATGATTATGCTCCTGCTTATCTCTTGGTTTAACCAACTTAGGTTAACCCATCGTAAGAGTTAGAACTCAAAAGCTGCTAAGTTTAATAAAATCGAAGTTCACACATCACAATAATTCAACTTTCTACTTCTTACCCCACTCTGTTCTTTTCCCCTCCCTCCTTTTTCCACAAGACATCATTATACAACCTGCCATCTTTCATTCTCTCCTTCTCTCTCCTAGAACATTCATCTCTAATCTTATTTTTTTTTATTTTCCTTTTCCCAGTATTTTTGTTACTTATCTTTCCTTTTTTTCTATTTTTTACCTTTCTCACATCACCACCCCCCTTTTCCTACTGTTACTTACCAACCAGATTCTCAGTATGTAATTTAGTATTTCATTTTACTGCTATTAGATATTATTGTAAAATTACATCATGTTGTGTATTGCACAGCATTATATAATATATTTTTCTTTCTGTTAAACTCTGTACTGTTTTCTTTCATGAATCCATATCATTTTGTAAGCCTTAACAATTGTAAGCCTTAACAAGTATAATTATTAATTGCATTTTTGTACTTTTGTTCTGGAGCTTTTCTTCCCAGGCCTCAGCTGAAGAAAAGTCTTTTAAGGCCCCGTCAGACTAACTTGCTTAACAAATACCAGGAAATAAATAATAGCAGCAGGTGTCATTTAAATTCCTGACGTGATAACTAAGATTATGGACAGGAGTGTTGGCTAGTTAGAAGAAGGGACAGAAAAATATTGTTAGGAGGCAGCTGAAATAGGAGACGGATAGAACAAGATGGCAGCATTGAATCCTTAAGGAAAACAAGGATGGAAAGCAGAATGTGGTGATATAATAGTTGTCACCTATACTAAGTGATGGATGCTCTTCATTTTTTCTCTTTTGGTGAGAACAAGAGAAGCATGTATTAGATGAGTAAAGAAAAAAGGATGGAAGGAGGAGCCATTACTATGTCTGTTGAGGTCTGCTGAATCTACAATGTTCAAGGCATGAAATAACAAGAGAAACATTCTAGAGGATTTAAGCGAAATATATTTCTGTCTACTTGGCTTTATACCTATTGACCCACTTGGAAGCCAGACGATGGACTGATTCTTAAAGACATTGCTATCAATATTATCATTAAAATACCATTATATTCAAGGATTAATTAAAGTATCTTTACATACGTTTTGTGGATATATTGCCCATGCAATATGAGGTAAAATTATACAACTTATGCCTATTTACATACATCACAGTTTAAAGGCAGAAGTTTTCATTTTGAAGTGTGAAATGTATGTCTTTTTTTAACTGCAGGCTCTACTCTTTCCGTATGTGTCTAAGTGGTGCAGTTGCAATATTTTTCATTAAGCTATGTACCAAATGACCATGTGTAGTTTTTTTTTGCCGACATGAAGTAGGATGGAGAAGATATAGCTTGACGCATGAGCGTTTGCACGAGGGATATAAATTAGGGAGAAGAGCATGGTGGGATCAGAATGAAGGAAACTTCTGGAATGTTATGGTATACACTCAGTAAAGCAAAGAATAGCTGGAAAAAAGGGACTTAAACTAGTAGGTGGTAGTGAAGGTGAAAAAGAGAGATCTGTTATAAAACATTTGGGGAGGAATTCTAAAGCATTGCTATAAACAAGACGTGTGTATACTATTCTCCCTCTCTGTTCTGCAAGATTGAAGATAGAAAACAATCAAGAATTTCAAGTGATTATACCAGTTATAACAAATTCAAATGGCATTATCTTTAGTGTTTTATAAGCTCTGTAATATTGCACTTCTTTGTTTCATGCATTATATGAGCTCATGCTTAATGAAAAATGTAAAGCGGGTAGAGAATGGAGATCACTGGCATGGAGTTGGTAATTTTGTGATAATAAGATTAAATCTCTGATTTCATTAGTAGGAGAGCTTCTTCTAGAAGGAGGCATGATGTATGTGTGGGAAGGACCCATCAGAAGCTTAGCATTTGTGTAGTTTGTTGAAATGGGAAGGCCAACCTGGGTAGTTTGCAAACTAGGAGAAAAGGATTGATTTTCTTGAATGCCCAAGGGCCTCTGGATCTGTCTCCAGTGAATTAACTTTAAGATAAGGAATGAGGGAGAATACAGAATGCTGAGATGAACAGTAATAGTAACAAGAAACATGGTGGTTAAAAAGAAATTGAGTACTGGCAAAAGTGAAGAGGGTGACACAAACAACAATGACACAGAAATATAAAGCTTAAGGCATATAGTGCTGCAAGTTTGTGCATAAAAGGCTTTAAAAGCATTGAAGGACTAAGAGCTTAGATGGCAGAAGGTGTATGTGGGGTATTTTTCTACATATGGAGTTTCTGGAGAAAGAGTTGGAGGGACTTGTGAGAAATGAAACACAGACATGGGTAATAACCACTTAGAGTATGTTATTGAGGTCAGTGAATAATCTGATTCAAGATGAAAATGAACTTCAGTTAAAGGTTTTGAAGAAGTCTAGCAGTTGGTGCAGAGGACTAACTCTGTAACCTATTGAGGAGCTACTTTGTGTGTTACATGCTTTGTTTCTTACATTCTTCACTAGCCTACTGCATGAAGCAAGACACTTACCCAGACAGTGCTTTGGGGCAGTTGGGAATGTGGCCTTAGCTCTTTCACCATCTCCTAGACTGCATGCCTAGAAATCACCATGAAAGAAGATGATAAGCATTGTCAAGTAAGGAGATAAAATCTTGATTGGGGGATTTTAATTTAGTTCAGAGCTTTAACAGGGATAGAAATTCAGGAGCACTGTGTACCATGGGTGGTGCAAAGAATGTTTAAGGCAAGGTCCAGAAAAGGAAAGATTGGTTGATATATATAGAGGAAGTTGAGAATGGTCAAGAATGGGTTTATGTTCAGACATCAGGCTGGACAGGAAACTAGCTGGGTGAGGCGACAATTATGTTTGACGAGATGTTGGAGGATCTTCCAGCATAAAAATTCTAACTAGTTAATTGAATAAATTCAGTAAAGTGTTTTTTTCAAATCTATATATAATGTGGTTTTAGTGGTTATCTAGTGAAGTTCTAGAGCATGAAAGAGCTTACATTTGCTTTAACAAATTTGATGGTAATTAGTTTATTGTCATTTACCCAGTTTTTTCTTCTTTTCAGCCTAGAACATATAAAATGAAATGTCATACTTTAGTTAGAGACACATACAAGTATTTGGTAGGTTACAAGGAATATAAATGTGCTTATCTATTTTGCCATTGTGAAATTTATTTTAATTATATTCTGTCTGACATTGTTGATATTGTATAGCTTAAAAGATTCTGTTTGTACTGCATGTACTGGAGCTTTTCTCCTTGGTCCTCTGCTGGAAAGGGACATTTGTGCCAAGCTGGGCTTCCCCGGTCAAATGTAAAATAAGTAAATAAATCAATAGAGACACTTTCCATATGGCACATAAGAGTTGAAAGAAGAGAGAAATACAAAGATATGAGAACTATTTATATTCTTTGAGAAAGAGAAAAAAAGAAAAGAAATAAAAAGTAGTGATTTTATTTCTTCATCCTTTTCTCATGAGGAGTAGGTATGCAAGGATGAAGTGAGTTTATCCCATAATATATTTATGATGAGGACTACAGATTAGTGAGTATAAGATGAGCATGTTAATCTATGCCATTGTTACAAAAGCATTTGTAAGGTTCATCATTGTACTGGCATTTTTAAGCTATTTGAAAAGGAGTTGGATGGATTTGTAAGAAAGAGTATGTCCAAAAATAATTGGAGGAAACTTCTAGGTGTATAGACTGTGGAAGACACAGGATTTGAGAGAATCTACTAGTTTATTTAATATTAACAAAGTGCAGTAGAATTAGGGTGTCCAGGGAAGTGCTGGAAGGAGTAAAAAGGGTGTGAGTTTTATTAGAGGGGTTAGATCACTGAACAGGGAACTTAGACTAACTGTAGCTCTAAATGTAATTTTAATAATTCAGGTTTGGAAATAGCTGAAATTGTACAAGGAGGAAGGAAGGAAAGGTGAGAAGTTTATTTATTCATTTTTTTTGTAGATGGATGTATATTGTTACTTAGGAAAGTTAGATCGTTACTGAGATGAGTGCTGAAATAGCTCAAAGCACGACTGTCACTCTAAGAAATTACGGGTCTACTTTATTCTATCTAAACCGCATTACGTCGAATGTGAGTTCATCGACACATAATCAGCAAACTGCGAATCCAGCGAATGCACAAAACTACGAAAATCGAAATGTCGAAGTGTTTTCGTTGGCCCGTCTGAGCTAGAGATCCGTAAGGTAAGTGTGCGATAGTTACGGACATTAGGGTTAGGATTAGGGTGAGGGTTAAGGTAAGTGCATAGATAGGTAATGTAAGATGGGTAATGTATTTAACGTTTAGTGTAGGGTTTGAGGTAGGGGTTTGGTTAGTGTATGTGTGTGGTTTATTTATTTTGTTTGGGTATAGCTCCGTAGGGTAAGTGTGCGGTAGTTACGGACCTTAGGGTTAGGGAGGGGTTAAGGATAGTGCATAGATAGTGGTGTATGTGGGGATTAGTATAGGGTTAGAAGTAGGGTTTTGGTTGATGTATGTTTGTGATTTATTTATTTTGTTTGGGTGGGTAGTATGTTTCGGGTGGTGGGGTTGGCCAAGTATGACAATTCTGTATTTTGAGTTTCGTGGTTTTGTGCATTCGATTATTTTGCGGTTCGATGTATATGTGTCGATGGAGTGGTGTTCGATGTAATGTGTTTTTATTTAAATAAAGTAGACCCGAAATTACTTATGGTATATGTAGAGAAGAGAAGCACTAGTATGACAGTGGTAGTGTTGTCAAAAGCAGAAGACAATGTAAATGTCTGGAACTGTAGATTCTTTATCTGATAGAGGGGATGTTAGATGTCATTTAACAGCAACAGGGTGGAAGCTGAAAGACTGATGACCAGATGGCTTTCCTTAGTAGGACACATCGAGATGGTTAGGATGATGGCTTTGATAATCTTTTTATAACAAGCAAGGCATCTATTGTTGGTTATGTCATTACAGTGGAAATGAAGGTGCAAAGAATGTGTAATGAATTTATGTGGAAGATGAGTAGAGGTGGGTGAGCCAGAGTTGGCTTTAGCAAAGCTCAAGTGTGAGTAGAAGCTTGGCTCGGGCTAATTTGTTAACAAGATAACAAGCTAAGAATGAGCCACAGTTTGCATTTTTAAAGCATCTGATTCACACAGACACAGTTTTTACATTGCCTCTTCCTGAGTTTAACATATATACTAAATCCTCAGTAGAAGGTGAAACCAGATGGTTGGTAGATAATCAGAAAAGAAGTCAAGAAATTGCATTGTTTTGGGTGGAGGGGAGAGAAAGTGAACGCGAGGATAATACAGATACAGATGTAACATACCTGTCTTTGTTTACTATTAACTTTGTTTTGCTTTCGCCATCAGCTTCCGTGTAGAAAAAAATATTTATGCCAGCTTGAACTTAACACAGAAATCCCTCAATTAGAGATGGAAACCAGAAGGCAGTTAATTAGAAGAGAGGACAAGGAATAGTGTTTTTTTTTTTTTTTTTTTTTGGGGGGGGTGAGAGAAACACACACGACAAAAAAAAAAACAAGTGCCTTTGTTTACTATTGACATCATTTTTGCATTTTACTGCCCTGTAAAAAAAAAAGTGCCACTAGTTGTTGAAGTTAATGCCAGTTTAAATCTGGCTTTCAGTAAAAGAAAAAAATTGTGCTGTGTGCCTCTGGGGATAGTTTGTGTGTCTGTTTGGACTGGAGCTGGTGGATGCTTAATGTTCAGTTTGAATGGAATTTTGTTTTACTAATACTAACGTATACCAGTACGGCAGCCTGGATGGACTCTTGCATTTTTTGTGTGTGTGTGTGTGTGGGGGGGGGGGGGGTAATGTAACATCATCCTGTTTTTGCTTTGTGTTTCATTTCTGCATTAAATGCTAGACAAGTGAAGGGGGGTTTCAAAATAAAGACAAAGCTTATCTTTTATGGTCTGTATGTTAATTTTATTTTCTGAAACAACTTATTATATAACATGAAATACTTGGCTCTTGTGTCATCATATCAGTTCGTGCTCTAAGTTATTTGGATAATGAACAAATATAACCAAAAGTACCTAACATTATTTAAATCGTTTGTCATTAAGTCTTCCTAAGGACAAGTGGAGGAGCATCTTAGTTAAAGTTGTTAGCAAGCTTTTAATACATGTTCGGTATTTTGCCCATTTGCTTTCCACATTGTCGAGAAAGAAGGTTGATAGCTCCATGTGATATTTCTTTCAGTGTAACATCAGTGCTGATAAAAGTAATGGCATATGCTTGCAAAAGTCAAAAGGTGTGACAGAGCTGTAATACAGCGTGCTTCCACTGTGAATATATAGTAAGGAGCAGCTAGAGACCTCTTACAGTCTTTGCATAATAAGCTTTGTAGTCCACAGTTTTGTTCAAATGAAGCAAACAAAGAATAAATCACCAATTAAGGAAGCATATTGTTTAGCATCCAGCATGAGTGTAGGTTTGTAAGCATCCAGATTATGAGTATAGTATATTTTAGATTTATTAAAACTTTTTCCCCATGTTCTTTTGTTGACTCTGGTTTGGCTCTTCAAAACAACCTGGCTTACCCACCTCTAAAGAGGAGCAGGCTGTGGATTAGGAGGGGTGGAATATGAGGAGATTGTGAGGATGGAATAAATGGATTTTCTGCATTACAATATGGATGCTAACAGGGATAAAAATAACAAGGAAATGTGACTGTGAAAGAATGCAATGTTCTAACTGCTGGAGAAAGAAAGATTCAAGAGATGAGAAGCCCTGGTACAAGAAATGGATCAAGGCATACTCTATCAAAAAGTGTTGCAAATTCGAGAGCTGAGTACAGAAAGCAGAGGTGGAAGATGTTCTAATGAACAATAATAAAACTATTCAGGGGAGAAGAAGTTTGCAGGCAGAAGATGGAGGAATTCATGTATTGTTAATGTATATTAAATGGAAGCAATTTTAAGGCAGAGGGAGGGCAGAGCTAAGGATGTTGAGATATAGAGGACAGAATATGGGCTTGAGAAGGATTGATTAAAGCATAAACAAGTAAAGATAGCAGTAGAATGACTAGTTTTATACATATACGCACACACACACACACACACACATAGATATATATATATATAGATATATATATATATATAGGTGCTTCAAAGTGAAGAAGGTATAGGGGATGGAGACAGTCGATGAGAAGAAGGATGTTTTCAGTGGAGGATGGGAGCTGACTGATGTGGTAGTACATATAATGCAGATAGTGTAGGATAATTCTGTGCAATACTTGGCATGTGCAGGTAAGGAGGGAAAAAAGTTACATCTTGGAAATTAACAGGGCAGTTTGACAAAGGTTTTTACATGAAGGATCAAACAAACATTGGAGGCCCTAAGAAGATGGTGGAGTCAAATGGATATGGATAGGTATGGAAAAGGATTAACAGGATATGGGGAAAACACTGGAACTATTATGAAACAAATAGGGAAGACAGCATGACAAGCAGTAGGGAATGTGATGAAAATAGTGATGTGTGTAATAGGAATGGGGGGAAAACTGAGTGTAAGCCTTGTATTAGTATTTGTTATTTATTTATTGCAATAATACAATTATATGTGCAGTGGTTCTGATTGCTACTGAAGTACAAATAACTGGCATGGAATAATAATTTAAAGATTTTCAACAAAAATATTTAAAGCATGTTTAAGTAATCATCATACTACAGAATGTATATTTTCTACTGGGATTTTTTTTTAGAAAGGATTCATTATTATTCTGACTTTTTTGCATAGTATGATGCAAGCAGTAGTATTAGTATTCAAAGTGACTTTATTGTCATTTCACCATAAATGATTAAACAATACTAATGAAAATACAGACATATTTAAAAATATGTTAAATGAAAGAACTTCATTTGTACGTTAATTATAATAATGAAATAAATAATGTATAACTTACCATTAAAATGAATGAAAATCACAACACACCATGTTATATACTAGCATGTCTTCTCACTACCACCCCCCCCAGACACACACACACACACACACACACACACACACACACACACACACACACACACACACACACACACACACACACACACACACAAACACACACACTCACATATTAACCAGCAATGGCTAGGCGGTTGATAACTTGATATAATGTGAAATACTCACTTCAGGTTGGCTGTGCAGTGCAAACAATCTCAGTACCTATCCACTGATTCCTAGTCATTTAATTTAGGATACCACTAAGAGTAGATGGTTTCATCTTCAGAGATGGTTTTCTGTTGCAGGTATCCTTATAAAAAGAAAATTGTGGAAGCACACCAAATATGTCTGTGAACTGCTACAATTGTGCATTCTTCCATCAGTAGTTCTTACATTTATTTTTTCAGTGATGGCATAGTGGGGGCATCACAGCGTCAGTCTTACCTTACCCTTATCACATTCACTGCCTCTTTCCACAACTCTTTATGTTAACAATTCTTTTTTTGTGTTTATCTACTGGGATCACACTCAGCCTCCTAGTAGCCTATTACCACCTGCAGACACTTTCACCCCAGCAGTCTATACAGATATTATCTCTGTCCACTCTGGGATTACAAAAACATTCTCTGAGCAATACAATGCAGTTGCTCCTTCATTTTCTGTCTTAACGTGCTATTATCATGTTAGTAAATACTCTCAGTACATTCCCATGCTTATGACAATTTAAGATATATGCATGCTTTGGAATTACAACTTGATGGCTACTGCACACTGTTTGTACTTATATTGCTTTTGGTTTAATGTTTATATGGCAACTCATATACAATAACATTTGCTGTGGTCATCTAAGAATTTTAGAAAATCTTCACAGTGCATTTCTTGATCTGAACACTCCTTGCATAATGCTGTTGCAGCTTTCTAAAACTAAACTGTGAAACTGCTGGTATTAGGTTATTGTACTCCGATATACAATGCATAATTATTTGCTACTCTACTATTATTTTTAAGCTTATGTTAAAAGTTCTGATGGTCACTGTATATTTTGCTGTGCACTCCAACACACCCAATGTATAATTATGTATTACTTCATTGTTATTTTTAGCTTTGATTCTGATTGCTTATTTTAACATTTTATCTCCTGAATCTTGCTCATCTTCATATAACTTCATATTACCCATATGTGTTGGGGCTTCATCACATCCGATGCAGCTATGTACAGCATCTGTCTGTCCATTCTCTCTCTCTCTCTCTCTCTCTGCTAGACTTATGCTATACTCATCTTCTCCCAGCCTTAACTTCTCACTCCAACTTCTCCATTTACAGGTTCCACAGAGATAGTTTGGAGCACACAGCTGTTTGTGCCACCCAAACCACTGACCAAAGGGAATAAGTGTCAAAAGCATAACTTGACTGATCCCTTTCTATGAGATGAACTTCTGTTCCTTGTGACTGAGATAAAGGAGCAGCACGTCCCTGGGAATTACACCTTATTATTAACAATGACATTGGAAAGCACTGAAGAAAGTCGCTGCTTAGTGCATGCTATTTACCCTCCTGAGTGCTCTTGCAGTGATAGGCTGACTGCTTATTCAGTTGCAGCTGGATGCAAGTGCCTGTTACCATCCCAAACTCCATGGTACCTGTCAGTCTTAGAGATTCATTGCATTGACTGGAGAATTCCTCCTTTCTCTTTTCAAAAAAAGAACCCTCTGTCCACTTCTAATTCATTCGCCAGGATGGTACCTACCATCTATGTCAGCCTTTGTTTTTTTTAACAAGGATGAATTAGAAGTAGTAATTATTTCTTTCATGTAAAACTCAACTTTGCTACATATACTGGTTAAAAAACACATTCTTAACATGGGTTAACTGTCAGTATTTCTCCCTATGCTTGTGCAGTCCTATTTGCTTTTGGAGGTGAGCACTATTAAGTTTTTTAAAAGGATGGCAGGAACTTTTAATTGTCTCAACCTGAATGTGCATATGGTTAGGCATCTGGTGATCACCTGTCTATTCTTGTTCTGATGTTTCTATGCAGAATGATTGGTTCCTACAGAAGACAACAGTGGCTCTTTTTGTCCTGCTTTTCTACTCTCTTATTTCCAATTGCTCATACACCCCCATATCATTACTATTGCACACTGCTATCACATTTATAATTATGTACACTAACCCTTCTCCTTAAAGAAATTTTCACAACAAATTTAATAAAATTTCACATCTCCAAACAGTATACTAATCACAAACTGTATGTCATATTACACCAAACACAGATCTTCACTTTAACATGCAGAATAGTCTCCACTTTTCCTATGCTAAAAGCAGATCTGCATCCAAGTGTACAAATGCAGGAAACCAACTATCCAAAGTGTTCCTGCTCTTAGCATGATATACACCTTGCTACCATCCAGTATAATGCACATTCTCTCTTACCTGCTCATCATCTATACTATTATCCTCCTAGCCTGCACAATAGAGCATCAAATACTGTCTGTCTTAAACTCTACCAGTGGTGGCTCGTGATATAGGACTGCATGACTGCAACCACACAATGGTACATTCCTAGATTTCCTACATAACACAATCCAGACTGCTGCATTCCCAGTTCAGATTCAGGAAAAAGGCAGCAGACTACTACTAATTCCCCATTAGTCTATGCGGTGCTTACCGCATAGACTGGAAGAGGATCGGACTGCAAGGTCTGCAGTCTTGAATGTTGGAACGAGCAACAGGACCAGGAACAGGAAATCAGAATTGTGCATTCAGGTGGGTTGCTGCCTTGAAGTTAGCTTAGCTGTCTGATTATTGCTGCTGGGTTGCTGTGTGTGATTATTGCTGCTGTGAAAAAAAGCTAAAGCTACGGAGTTACTGCCTTGAAGTAAGTTAGCTGCGGTGAACAGATTGGAACTGAACAAAGCTACAGGTAGCTTCACTGCTGTGTTTAATTAGTTTGCTGAGTTTAACTGCCTTGCTGTTCACGGACTTTGCACAAAGTTTAACTGCCTTGCTGTTCTCAGACTTTGTAGTGTGTGTGTCAGGTAGCTGCTGCAGTGAACAGAACAAAGCTACAGGTAACTTCACTGCTGTGTTTGATTAGTTTAACTGCCTTGCCTTTCACAGACTTTGCACAAAGTTTAACTGCCTTGCCATTGTGTGTGTGTAATGACTCAGTAGCTTTATACTGGTGGCTAGAGAAAACCTGTATGTCATTAGAGATGAGGCTTGAACCCCATACTTTCAGGGCAGGTAACAAAAGCCTGAATTCCCTACCCACCACAATTTCTGAAATTTGTGCAGGTTTTTTTGTCTCATATCTTGTTGTCTTCTGTTCCTCATAACATCTGTGGTTTCTGTTTCTGAAAATTTAAATTCTTAGATATTTGATGGTGCAATGATAGCATTGTTGCCTCACAGCTATAGGTTTTCTGGTTTGACTCTTGGCTGGGGTGCTGTCTTTATGTCCTCCCTGTGTTTGTGTGGGTTTGCTCTTGTGTCCTCCCATGTTACAAAGACGTGTCTGCATTATTTCTCCCTGGGCCTCTGCTAATATTGTTTTTTGTTCCAAGTCAGACTTTCCTGGTTAACAAATGTTAAATAATATTGACAGGCATTTGAATTTCAGACTTCATATTCTTCAGAAAGTACATAGTAACACAAAATTTTTATTCTAACAATTTTCTAAGCTTATAAGATGAATATTTTAAATTTGTCCCTATTTTTGGGACTGTATTCCCCCATTATTGGCTTTGTCCAGGTTTTTTGTGCTAAGATTGACAGATATGGCGAGAACTGAATTCACTGAATATGTTTGAGGGCTGTATTCCCCCATTACTGGGTTTGTCTAGGTGTTTTGTGCTAAGAGGTTGACAGCTATGGTGAGAACTGACTTCACTAAATGGTAGCCATTAAAGTTTCAGTCTTCCTCTCATTCACAAAACAGTTGATTTGGCATAGTGGTATGTTACTCTGAGTGTTTTGCACAGGGACGTGGGTTCAAGAATGGGCAGTAAAATGTATGGTGGTAATACAGCATTTTTTTTTATTCTAGCAAATTTCTAAGATTATACAAGCAATGTTTAATGTGTCCCTGGAGTTTGGGCTTTTGTCCCCCCCAATAATTTTTGGCCTTTTCCAGATTTCTTGTGCTGTGAAGTTGAGAGATACACTTGAGTACTGAATAGATTTTATAAGTAGCTGAGAGCTGCAGGGGAAGAGAAGTTTAGTGCTGCTTATGCTGTGTCTGCTTGCATTGTTAATAGCACAACAGGTAGTGTACTTGGTTTTGATGCAGAAGATTGTGGGTTCTATTCCTGCAGGGTGTGGATGCTGCCGTACTGAGAATGCCTCTTTGGTGAAGATACCTAGTAACTATGAACCTGTTATCAGTTTGCCATTCATTTCCTATTGCAATATTACTAGCTTATCTTTTTTTTTTAATGTAACATAGGCAATTTATTCCTCAGGTGCAAGAGGCACTTTATATTTCATTGTTTTATCTATAAATAAAGTTGTTTGTAAGCAGCAACCTTTTCATTAGTTACAGTTCTCTTTAATGTGAAATAATTTAGATGACTTATTTCTGCAGATGTTGCGCATATTTACTGATACTGGTGGATTGTATATGTTTGAGTAGACTTTTTTTATGATGGAAATGTTCTCAATTGGGCAGTTTTGTCATTGGTGCATGCATTTTGTTTCATTGTTTACTGGAAAAATGTTCAAAACAAACTGTACTGTATTATACAAGGAATATAATCTAATACAATCAGGAAAGTGTATCACACAGCACGTGTGTTTTGTGTGCAAGGGGCCTTATCATTTGAAAACAGCCCATAGTTAATCTTTATACTACCCAAATGTATTTTCTTTGAATGTGGATTTCAATGCTGTTTCAATGAATGTGAGTTTCAAGAGCAGAGTTTTAATGCTAAGTCTATTTTCATTGTGAGACTGCTTTGCTTTGTTCAGCAGATGTCTTAGTGTTTGTGCTGTAAAATACAAATTAAAACTTTCAAATGAAATCCAAAGCATTGTAAAAGTAAAGCAGTATGCACATTGCAGTGTTTATGGTAAATGGGGCTAAATAGCCAAGTAATGGGGCATTGGAATGGCTGCAGGGGGTTGCTCCATTCGACCATGATTTTGTGAGGGGGAAGGATGGCAAACTCAGACATCCCTGGCTTGGCTGAACTATACCTCTCAACTGTCCAGATTTTCACAAAATGAATAGCTTTTTGCTTCTTATTTTTAGTTTGTTCCTCAAATTTTGTGGTTTTCTGGCAAATCATTTAGGAATGAAATTACTAAATAATGACAGACATTGAGTTTGATGTAGATGTGCATGTAGATTCATTTATTTTGTCAGCTGCTCAAGCTAACAGTACTAATATTAAAAAGTGTCCCTTCTTTGACGGGTTCCCAGCTGTATTGTGTGGCTATTTTATATTTTTGCATCACATTTTTGGCCTATTTTTCATAAAATTGTGTTTTTCCTGGCAAATTAGTGGCAAATCATTAAAGACTGAAGTAAGAAAATGACAGACATTTGAGTTTCAGATTTCATACCCTACAGAAAATTCATACTAATGCAAGACCTACTATTCTATTAGAAAGTTTATAAGAGCAAGCTTTAAATAGTGTCCTTATTTTTGGGCCTTTTTTCCCACTTCTGTGTATGGCTTTGTCCAGATTTCTTGCTCTGAGATTGAGAGGTATGACAAATGTGTCAGGGCCATCACAGTCAGCCAGAGACATTTCAAGTTGTGACATACTTGTTGCACCCCACTCCCCCATGTAGTGGCTCTGGACATGTCCAAGCAAGGCAAAGAGCAGTTATGCAGTTTAAATGTGCAGAGTAACCCCCCATCCGAGGTAGACACAAGTGCTACAGTGGCTTTTCATCTGTCCTTGCTTGATTATGCAGAATGTTCTGGTTTTCTAGCATATTTTTATACTGTTGATTATACTTCTTATTCAGAAAGTGCCCGTTGCTCTGTGTTTAAGTAGCAATGCTTTCATGACCATCAGGTAAGCTTGTCTTAGATTGTAAGATGCAAGTAAGTTTAATGTTAAAGAATTACCAACATTGAAAGCCTTTTTGTTGCCATGCAGTGAATACTTGCATAACTAGATGATGTATAAGCCTTGGGTATTGAAATGCATATGACAGTATTTGTAATAAAAGACAGAATTACAGTATTTTAAAAAGCTCATTACCTTTGTTGGAGACTTGCAGTCATCTTTGCAGGCTTTACCCATAAACTAAACAGAATGCCAATTGATCATGTGTGGTCCATAACCTATGCAGTAATCCTTTAAGCAATTTATCTTGAGCTTGTTTCTTGTTTGCTGTTCATTTTTTACTTTGATCATGTTTTCCCAATGAAACAAGTAGATAGTTGTTGTCAGGCAGCAGGTCATTTTTGGATAAGAATAATTTTTACAAGTGGGGGTATCTCTGAGATTGCTACTTTCAGCATGTTACTTGGTACTTTTTATAAAGCTGAATAATTAGAACTGCAGTGCAAGAAGTGGTTTGAGGTGAGTGCTGCTTGTTTTTCTTGCACTTGATTTTGACTGGCATTACAGTAATGTATTTAAAAAGTAATTTTTTTCATGGCTCACAGCCTTTTTGTTTCCATCTAGATATTAAGTAAGTTGTCATGCAGCCAATGCATTGAAATATTTTTTCTTCTACAGTTCACATTGTCTTGATTGGACTCTCATAATGGTTTGGCACCCAGGGCAGCGTATTTAATTAAAGTTCCAGTTTTGGTGGTTTTGAGCATAGCTCCTCCTCATTCTAGTTGGCCACACCCCTTTCCATTGGCCCCACCCATTCAGCTGTCTCCTGCAGCCCCCCTTTTATTTGAAGTCACCAGCTGCCACTGAACTCTACAAATAATTTTTCTACAGAAATTCTCAAAATGAAAACGCACAACATCCACCAGGCTCTACTCCTGTCCTATCCATCATGCATGCAATACATACACATCTCTACCACCTCTCTCTTCTTCCACTTCTCATCACAAAAATAAAAGTACCTTCCAGCATTAGAAAAGACATTATCTCAAATTCTTCACAAGACATACCTCTCTTATTAGTATACTTCTATGCAGCTTCAGTCAGTATCAGCTTCTTATTTCCAACCATTGTTTCACTATCCCTCATACAGTTATACAATTAGCCATGTAAGAATAATCCTAATCAGTGCAGGCAACTTGCACAACAGACTGGAGCAAATTCATGAATTCCTCAGTACCAACAGTCTAGATAAAGTGGGATTGACAGAATCATTGGTAAAAATCCACCACTCCCGACCTAAACCATCACTTCCCTACTTACACTTTCCTTTAAAACCCAAATCAGACCTATGAATTGTGTGTGTGTTTGGCGGGGGGGGGGGTTGGTCTTAATTAAAATCTCTCTTAGGATAGAACACCTCAACTTATGATCATTGCCTACAGCTAATTAGCTTTAAAACTAAGTTTAAGAGTTCTCCATTTCAAACACTTAAAATATCTTACCTTCCATTTAACATCACAAGTTTCAAACCCCCTAATTGAACAAACCCTACAAAGTGTAAACTATATTAAAAATTAGAATTCTAGGTGATGTTAACATCAGCTTTCTATCTACCAGTAATATTGTGTATAGCCTAAGACAATTGGTTACAAGACTCATTAGGCCCAATTATGCTTTTGAAAAATACTCACTTCTACCTCTCACGATAGCAGACATCCTTAACATGTCTTAAGATGTGTTGTTTATTACTGCTCTAATCTTACCTATGTAAAGAATTTATGCCTCAACTTTTGACAATGTAATTTTATTTTCTCTATTTTAAGTTTCTAGCAAGCTGACTCTGAAAATTACCTGAGTGGATCAGCAATCTAATCTGGCTAACAAAGGAAATCATACATCTAAAATGCATAGCAATGACAATTATTTATTACCTTTTGAGTTGGATAGACATCTGATCAGAGTTGGTGGTGTTGAGGTAGACTTTCTGAAAGCAAGGAGACATTACTTGGAGACTGTTAGTTTATCATTTGTGAGAGCAATATGGATGGGGACATATCTTTATCAGGATAGCAGGCTGAAATACAATACTATGGCTGTTATTTATTTTATTTATTCCTTTTATTTCCATCACAGTCTAACATTTGAATGAGAAGCATGAGTGGGAAGTCTGGCTGTGTGTAAAACTAAAGAGAAATTATGCTTGCCACGTTAAATACTAATTGATATGGCATTCAGAGTGCTGTAAATACACAGCAGAGAGCAACAGACTAAAGTATGTTACTGCAGCCATTAAACATTTCACCACAATCCTACACCACAAGTGTACACAGACAGTGTTAATGTTGTAAAGGAGGGCAGACTGTGTGATAACTATAAAAGGGTTATTAACATGGCACATTGAGGGGGTATAATATACATACTTGAAAGCAACATGTTGAAATATACAACTGTGGTCATTATTTATTTCACATTCATCATAGCCAAACATCAGAATTGTACATAGTGAAAATAGTTATTTTCCATGTGTAAAAGCAAATAGCAATTAGATGGTCACTGTTAAGACTGTCTTTAATATGACTCTTCAAGGGGGCACAGTGTAGGTTTCTGAGTGTGACAATTTGAATACTTTACAGTGGCAATTATATTTTTCATGTTCTTCATAACCAGACATCAAATATGTACAAAGGCAACCCATTCAGAACCCACCATTGCTATAATCTAAAGCAGCTAGGATGGCTTGAACTACAAAATCAGCTTAAATTCCGCCAACTGACCATTGCTCATAAGACCCTTTACCAACCTTCCAACACTCCTATACTATCTACCGTCATCACCCCCTGTAATAATCTGAAGTCCTTATGTTCATCACATAAACTTATTGTAAATACCTCTAAATCTAATAACAGGGCTGGGGATTCTCTCTTCTCTAATACTGTTGGAAAACCCTGGAACCTTCTGCCCAGTGAACTTTCCTCACTTTCCTCTATATCACTTTTCAAAAACAAACTGAAACTTTTCCTCAGAACATAATGGTTATGCCCCTGTACTAAACCTGACTAATCAGCTATCTCTTCTAACTAGGCTCTGCCTACCCTATACTTCTCATTAACAAGTTTTAATTTTGTTAATAACTACAAAACCTTTTCCTTCTAGATAATGCTACTTACATCTTCTCTGGATACTTATTATTGTGACAACTTTTTATTCATATAATTAATAAGCTGCCTTATTTGTTATATTATGTATTGTACCTGCATTTTACACTGTGTTATGAGTTTTGCCCTCTTTGATAATTCTGTATTGACCTGCAATGTACATTGTATATATGAATTTTTTGTTTTCACGGACCTTATCTTCCTGGGCCTCTACTAAAAATGGACATATATCCAGTTAGACTAGCCCAGTCAACAAATGTAAAATAAATAAAAATAAATAAATATGTTTTTTTTTTCAACTGGGGCAAACTGTGAATGAATGAAAAGAACAAGTCTGCTATTAGTGTTAAATAAGCACAGATAAGACATTGGGCGGGGGCAATGTACTTGTATGAAAGCAAAACTTGAAAAACTTTACTATCACTGTTTTTTATTTACTTGTGTCATAATCAAATATTAGTGGTGTATGTGGAATGTGGATGTTACTTGTCATGTGGCAGGATATGTATACAATGTGCAAAAGTGGTGTTCTTTGATTGCAGTTAATAAGTTATTCATATTGATTTGCAGGAGCAGTGTGTGTGCGTGTGTGTGTGTGTGTGTGTGTGTGTGTGTGTGTGTGTGTGTGTGTGTGTGTGTGTGTGTGTGTGTGTGTGTGTGTGTGTGTGTGTGTGTGTGTGTGTGTGTGTGTTTGTGTGTGTGTGTGTGTGTGTGTGTGTGTGTGTGTGTGTGTGTGTGTGTGTGTGTGTGTGTGTGTGCGTGTGTGTGTGTGTTTGTGCCTGTGTGGCGTCACATCATAAGTGTTATTTATGAGGTGTAGAACTAGTATAATCATCTGGGATATTATGTGTGTAAAGGATGCTGAAGTAGTATTTGCTGCATTTCTGAAATGCATTGAAGATGCACAATCCATATTTTGGATTTTAATTTGTTACTGTATTACAATAATTTCACTGCATCCCTAATGCAAATGTCTTCAAAATCAGTTCATAACAAAAATGCACATTTTGTCTTAACTTTTTCTCACTGAACAAATATGTAGTAAATACAATTGGAAATGCATTTTGCTGTTATAACACAAAAACTAAAACCATAGTTAAATTGGAATTAGAACATATTTTCCAGCATTTCAAGTAGAAGTGTAACACATATGAGATTAAGCATTACTGAGAGATGTAAGCACTCAGCAATTCAAAATTCAGCTCTTTAATTATATCTGCCTCTGAAAGTGCAGCCTAACAATAAAGTGTGACTAAATATCAAGAAATGCTGCTAAAATATTCTACTAGAAAATATCAGTCTGTTTCAGAGATATAATCTTCTATTGATAAACTCCACCAATAGATTTACTTGGCAATTAGAATTTGCCAGGATGCCAAGTGGCAATATGCTTTGTGGTATAGGTATCTGACTTTGTGGGAAAGGCAAGCCATGGCCAGCATGCATGTTGATCATATTGCCATTATATAAGGGGAAATATTGTATATATATTTCTTTAAACAAAGAACAGTTTTGTGACTATAGACCTGACATGGCTAAAACTCCATTTTTTTAAGTAAGACCGTATGTTGCAGTCATAATCACCAGTGAGTTGCACTCAAACCTCTAAGGGCAGAATAGCAGCCTTAGGATCATTTAGTGTCCAGGTATCCAGCTTTGATATTGTGAAAATTTTGTCTAAGAGCTCTAAAAGGGGATATGAGGCACAGACATATGTGGTTGGATGCACAGAAGCTGCACTTCAGAGCAAATCATGCTGCTCTGATAGGGTCAGTTGCACTGTTCTGCAGTAACACATTTTAAAGTCATGTATACTGTCCATGGTTGTAAATAGCATTAATAAGTAATTTCCATGTGTATGTTCACCTGAGTACATTCATGTAGATACTCGCACACAGTTGCACAGCAAAGCTCCATTTGCTGAGGGATAATTTTCAGATATAAAATGCAGCACTGAGCTGCATTAAAAGCCCTGCATGCTGAGCTGGATAATTTGCTGACATCAAATTCACAAATGAGCTTCATGGAAATCTCTAAAGAAAGAATAGAATGCTTGGTGACATTTTGTAACTGAATATATATCCTTTTTTTCACTTGCTGAATATTTCACTTAAAAAGTGCACTAAATTTTTTCATTAAAAAGTCTCAAAGGGTAATTTAGATACAACCTTTAATACACAAGTACAAATATATGGTTTCTCATGCATTTCACTATCACTGTATAGCATGCTGCTTCATTATACTTTATTTTTTTACTCTTTGCCGCCACTGCCTGCTGATCATCTGTCCCCTCTCAACCTAATTAACAATTTGTTTTTTCAGCTTTAGGGTTGAGAGTTGGGTGAGAGGACCATCATTTGTGTTGCCATTATGGAGTCTCTGGGGCATAGCATTTTTCTATTTTTTTTTCTATACAACCCCTTGCGTGCTTACTTCTGTTGGGTAAAGTGAGATGGATGTTCATTTGATTGTGCTGGTATTCCCTCATTTCCAGAAAGGATAGATCCCAGCAAGCAACCCCACTGACTGCTGAATGTGTCAAGTCCTCCTCTTTCCCAGGAGGAGGTGAGTGGGCAATGCCCCTTTAAACTCTTCCCATCCCCACCTAGTTTCTCCAGTGCCAGAGTCACTAATCAGCCTGTTTATCTGGATTGCTGTCAGAGCTCCATCCCCTTCAAACATGGAGTTATGCATGCTGCATTATACTTAACTTCCATTAGAGACTGTATATATGATATCTTCTCTGGATGGGGCAAACAATGTCTTCCAGAATTTATCTTTATTTAGTCTTCTTTGCATTAAATGTAAAAATCATATATATTTCATGACTATAAACTTGACATGAATAAAAACACTATGTGCTAAGGGGTTTCAGTTTAATTACATCAAAGTCAGCATTAAACTGCACTAAAATCCCGAACAGCAGAATAGTACAAAAAGGTGCACTCAGCATATTGTTGTAATTTTGTGAAGGGATTTGAAAAAAAAACATTTTGAAAGGGGACAGACATATACTCTTTTATAAATACATACCAAATGCAGTACGTTACAGACATTTCACTATCAGAGTCTGACATGATTCATTATACTTAATTTCAACTAGAGGCAAATACATGATTCCTGCTCAGGTTGTGGTATGCAGTATATATTTAGAACATACTTTTACTAGGCTGTCATTACATCAGAAGCAAAAATCCTATGTATGTCTCCTGAACATGGAAGTATTTTTGTAACTGGATGTATGAGTGGCCTCCCCAACGCAAACATAGCCTCGTTTAAAGTAAAGTATGATACAGTAATGTAGATTCATACACCTGTCTTTATATTTGCAATTATTAAATAAGTGTGTTCTGTAGCTCTTGGTCATGTTATCAAATATCATTTTGAGATATTTTCAAGAATATTTCCAATAGTTTGTCAGAAATTTGGTCCTATATTGCAAAGTATTATCTGTAGTGCTGTATGCGCTTACAGGACCTTTGTTTTTGTGTTCAGTTTTCAACAAATATGTATTTTTACATTTCCTTTATGCTGATTGGATATATATCTAGATAGTTTCATCACTGTGTCTTTGTGAAAAGAAAGCAAAAATAATATTCTTTTCTCAGAAAATAAATTATATATTTTTTTGTCAGCACCAACTGCTATAATCCTCTTAGAGTTATAGCAAAGTGCACATTTTCCTTGTTTTGACAGGCTTGCACACATTTGAGATTTTGCTGTCTGTATTCCTTAACTGCTGTTAGATCTTGTAATGTGCCACATATGTCGCTAATCCATAGGTACTGTCCTAAATATTGTCCTGGCGTTCTCTTTAATCATAGCTTGAGAACTGGCTATGTGCCTGCAGACTGGAGAATAGCAACAGTAATACCCCTGCACAATGGAGGGCCATCAATTGAACCCAGGAACTGCAGACCCATAGGTCTACCCAGCCTCATCTGCAAAGCCATGGAAAGAATTATCATGGACCTTATCAACAAGGACATCTGCGACCTCCAAACATTGAACCCGACCCAGTTTGGCTTTGTTAAGGGTAGATCATGCTTATTAAACTTGGTAGACTTCTCTGAGAATGTTACCAAAGCCATGGATGAAGGTAAGACAGCCTATCTCGACCTTGTCAAGGCTTTTGACACAATTTCCCACTCTGGCATCACTGAAAAACTCTCCCAGGTAGGGAGTAACCCTTATGTTACAAGATGGGTAGCTAACTGATTCACCAACAGAACATACTCTGTCATAATTGGAGACTCTACCTCCACCAGTAGACCCATCACCAGTGGAGTGCCTCAGGGGTCTGGGCTGGGCCCCTTACTATTTGGCATCTATTTCTCAGAAGTCCAGGCCAAAATAGATGGTCTTTGGCTCACCAACTTCACTGATGATTGCAAACTGGGAGCAATCATTGAGTCAGGCAATGATGTAAACATATTACAAGAAGGACTAACACAAACAAATGATTGGTGCCAAAGCCATGGTCTAAAACTAAATGCAAAAAAATTCATTATTATTCACTTTGGCAAAACAGAATTCCCTACAAATTACAATATTGACAGCAACTCCCTGAGTTCTAACTCAGTTGTGCGAGACTTGGGAGCACAGGCTGACAGCAATCTGAACTTTAACTACCAAGTTTCCACAGTGGTAAGGAAAGCCTTCTACATAGTGCACCTCATAAGTAAGGGCAGAGCATCCAGGTCAAGGGATGTTATAACTCCACTGTACTTGACTCTTATCAGATCACTAATAGAGTATAATACACCCTTTTTGCATGTATCTCACTAGACACCTGCAGCAGCTGAAAAGACCTCAGAGGTTTCTCACTAAGAAAATACAGGGACTCCAAACCATGACCTACTTGGACAGGCTGAAAGCCCTTTCACTTTACTCTGTATCTTATAGGCTGCTGAGAGATGACTTCTTCATAGCCTATAGGGCAATCTTCAACCCTATCCTAATGGAAATGCTGCACATCCGGAAGTGAAATGGCTCAAGAGTCACATACTATAGAGATCTCAACCTAGCTTGTGACATTAACAGATCACACTGGAGAACGACATGTCTCCGAGAGACTACCAATTCTCTGGAATAGACTCTCCCTTCACATAAAACAGAGCTCCTCACTGATGCTATTCAAACACAACCTAGATAATTGGATAGGAAACCGCAAATTTGCCCCTAGGGTAGCACCCCTGTCCCTCATGGACACCCCATATCCCTCATGGATAGGGGTAGCCAGTATTGATCACAAACCTGCTCCATTCATAAATTTGTTCTGCAAACTATCCAAAAAAGAACAAATAGGGATGCTTGGAATTAATGTGGCTAGGCTTGTAAAGGCTATAGGGCCACTAGCCTAGTAGCCTGCTATGAACTTATGAATATCTTATAAGAATACTTTGATCCAGTGGAGGCATATTGAATTGTAAAGGTTTTGTGAAATTCATGCCAGAATGGACTTCTGAAATAGAATATTACAACATTTAGAAAATAGTCATTTGAAAACCAGAGTGTAGCTTACAATTATCTTTAAAGTAATACACACACATTTTATATAAAATGTTGTGATTTTCTGAATTTGAGTATGGATGTATGTACAAATTGATATTTTAGATCGTTTATAGGATATGGCTTAAAACAGTATAATTTTAATAAATTTCAAAATGTAACTGCTCCTTTGCATTTGAGAGTAACAGCATAATTTAAGGATTTTTATAGATAATTGCACCCAAAATTAATTTTATGAGAAAATGTCGAACTACTTTGGAGCTACAGGCCTTCATATACAGTGAGTAAAAACAAGCAAAATCAGTCAGTAGTTTGGAAACAGGTAAGGGGGTTAAAATGGTGCTTAAAACATTAGATGTGACACAATTTTTTATTTTACACATGCTTTTTATACCCCCATTGTCTACCAACCATTAACCTTCCCTTGACTATTTCACCTGTTTATTTCTTCTCTGGGGCAAGAGCTGATAGGTATTTTTCTCTTTCACAAGACAAGGACCAGCCATGGAGGCACATTACCTATGCAGCCATCAGGAGTGTTTTTCTAGTCCCTAATCACTAATTGTGGTCAACATGTGACGCTCACAATATCAGCCTCCACAAATGCATATTAATGTACAAGCCTGGGTGTGGATATAGTGTATTGGTTGGTAGCACATCTCCCATCATGGCTTAGTCACTACTGGTATTTAACCTGTGTAATGAAAGACATCTAACCTCTGTTATGTATCAGTACAGTGGCCCACTTAACTTCCTCCTTGACTCCAGATAGTGCAAACTGTCATTGACTGCTCATTACCATCATACCCCTCAACCTCTTAATGCAAGAAATCTGGACAAAGCCTGAAATAATGGGGGGTGAAAGCTCTAAAATAGGGATACATTTTAAATATTGCTCTTATAAACTTAGAAAGTTGCTAGAGGAACAGTGTTTGTGTTAGTATGCATTTTCTGAAGGCTGTGGAGTCTGAAACTTAAATGTATATCATTTATTGACTTCAGTCCTCAGTAATTTGCCAGAAAACCACAAATTTTATGAGGAACAGATGAAATCTGGACATTCTGCAAAAATTTGGACAGTTGTATGCTCCCTCTACCCGGCCCCTGCAATGTTCAATCTGCTAGTGACATCTGGTCGCAGTCAGACCTTTATCCTTCTATGTCACAAAGCCAGACAGAAGACAAATCCCCTCTTGTATTTGTGTTATTAAATCTTGTAATGTATTTAAACAAAAGTTATTTAATAGTAACAGCTGGGATTATGTTGTTTAAAACTATAAAAATTAAGTAAATATTTAATTAGATAAAATATTATTTATTATTAATTAAGGGAATTTAATACAGCTGATACTAACTGTATTTTAAAGGTTTTTAGGGATCCCTAGATAAGTGCTGTTGCAAGGATCGAAGATAGTTCTCTGTGAATTTTCAAGAAATTGCTGATTGGATTAATTACTCATTTTGAATGCATATTTTGGTGGGTCATTAGTAAATGGCCTTAACTTTCAAGTATCCTAATATCTTGACTCCAGAGCCTAGGCTAAGAGGGGGCAGTTATGTAAACACAAGGAGGAAATTAAGGTTCCTTATCCTTATGTAGCAGACATATTTGATTATGCATTCCTAACTTCCAAGACTCCTAACATCTATGCTTCTCATGGTAAATATGAGGGCACATTAAAGCACTTTTAAAAGCAGAGACGTTACATATGCACACTTGCCATTTTTCCACTCTCTAATAGCAAGAGAGAGAAACTGCATCATTAAGATGTATGCATACCAATCATTCTCTTAAAATGTAAAATTAAGTGCATAATCAAATATGTTTGCTATATAATAAGGATTAATATAATATTAATTTCCTCCTTGTATTTACATTACTGCTCAATAAGTGAGGCAAGAGGATGTAGTCAATTACTTTGCACCCAGAGGAAGTAAATATTCATCCATTCATTCATTCATTCATTCATTCATTCATTCATTATCCAATTACTCACTTTATCTAAATCAGAGTGGCAAGGAGAGTCAGAGCTTGATTAGGCACTCATTTAGTGCAAGGCAAAGAGACCAGCCTGGAAATGATGCCAGTCTAGCACAAACTGCAAACATAAAAAGGCAAAATATTAACTCATTCACTCCAATGGAGCTCAGGAAGTTTGCACTGTAACTCCCAATGGGCAGAGCCTAAGCCTTTTGACAGAATCAAATTATGTTCTCACATTTCAAACAAACTTTCATGTCTCTTGAAATACAGGGATTATAAAAGAAGTATAAATGGCAAACTCTTCAGAACAAACTATGTTTATAGTGCTAGCTTTCTTTAGGTTCTAGGTCTTAAACTGAGTTTTATAAGTCACAGTAGACACAGTAGAGGGAATTCAATAAAGCCTACACAGAGTGATTTTCCATCTTGGCATAGTGACAGTGAGTTTACAGGGAAGAAAAGTAGCTGTGCGATCCAGTAAACAGAGCAGAGGGGCATGCATGAGCTTGTGGACATGGACCTAACTGTGGCATGCAAATCACCTCATATGCAGGTGAATTGCATGCAAATAAGGGTGCTGGAGTGATCCAGCAAGCAGATAGGCAGTCCTGCAGACCCCGTGTTGGTGTCTGAAGTGTACACAGAAAATTTCCATGTACAAGAAAGTAAAAATGGAACAGGGGCTGTAAAAGCTCATTTAGAAGGTCAGACATTGCATAGTAGGTACACGTATGTGCAAAACTATGCCCAGTGTGTCGGAAAACTAGTGCAAAATAATTTACTAAATTAATTATTTTTTTTAATAACCATATTACATTTAGTGGTGCACAGTAGTGCACAAACATGTCGTTATGCAAAAAAAAAATTAAATAGTATAAAAACTAAAAATAAGAAATATATGAGAATAATGCATTATAGGGTCCTACATGGAGTATGTACAATGGTAGATGTCAGTGGTTCCTAAGGAGGTAAACCCTGGAATAGTGAAGTATCCAGGTTGTGTGCACGGATCTGTATGCCAATGAGCTGGGGTTGCTGAATAGCAAAAATGGGCTACTGTGCTATGCAGAGACCAGATGGCTTAGTTGTTAAGGTCTTTGCCTCACATGCCCAAGGTACAAGGTTCGATCCTGACCTCCGACCAATATCTGTTTGGAGTTTGCATGTTCTGTCTGTGTCTCTGTGGGATTTCTCCCATGTGCAAACAACATGCTGAGTGTTTCCATCTCAAACTCACTAATGAATGAAGCTCAGGGCAGCACCACAGACTCTACATGGTGCCCTATGGGGGAAGAGTTGTACAGATAAACCACTAGTGTCTACTGTGGTGCGCAATATCTTCAAGATAGGAGAACATGGATTACAGACTGTGTGCCGTGGCAGGGCTAGTCACTTGACGGTGTAAAGGCTATTTGGTCATGTTGACTAATGCCACCAAAAATGGGCATGGGTAGTTACTGGTGATAAGGGGGTTGAGGACCCGGCCTACTCTGACCCATGCCAGGGACCCATGCTAATGGTGGGAAGGGTATATGTGCTCCTATTGGCCAGTGTGTGCCTGCCCCAGCCCTGGATCAATAAGCTACTGGCTGGCCAGTGTCTAGTTGTCCAGCCTGGGTTACCTGCAATAGCTCTGTTGAGTGAAAGCTGGACGTAAAACCTACAAACCTGCCAAACATGAACTGAGAATTGCTATGCTTAATGTAGGTTCACTGACAGGATGCAGCTTAAAAATGGATAACATGATGATACGGAGACAGTATGTATCCAGGAGAAGAGGAAGTGAGGACATCCAGCAAAGAGGTGGATAGACTGTGTGAAAGAAGATCTGTGACAGTCAGGCATGAGTGTTGAAGAAGGCAGGAGTGTGGCACTGATTTGAGAGAGCTGGCGACAGTTAACATGATACCCTGACCCCATATAGAAAAATGAGAAAAAAGTAGTTGATGATGATAATAATGATGATGGCTACTGTGTCTGCAGATAAAATCCGTATGGCACTAGAACCATGTTGATGTCCACAGAAGAGCTAGCTGACATCAAAAGGGGGTGTGTCACTATATGTTTCAGCTGATTGGAGCTCAGCAGTGCCCATTTGTGCGGTGCACCTCTCAGCTAAGCAGGACGATGTGCCCAGTGCTGCTAAGCTTTGATTAGCTGTGAGGCATATGTTTTAGCTGGTTTGAGCTATGTTGAGCATGCCCGCACATGAGGGTGTATCTGTTGACTGTTGACCATTGTTTATACCTGAGGTGCAGATTTGCATGCCACTCAACAGTGCTCAGCAGTATAAGCAGTTAAAAAAAAAAAAAAGGAAATTGCCTGGGAAAGCCAGTCATGTATAAAATACTGATAACCCCTGTTCCACTTGCACTAGGCCATTCAGAGCACTATAAAGTATGCATACACCCTACAATCTGTTTTTCCCCCATGCTCTGCACCATTGAAGTATAGACTTGGGAATTTTAACTGACAGAATGCTAGGGGCTGCTGCTGCTCTGCTACATCTGTATGTGCTAGAGGCTAAGGTCAGTGCTGATGCTGCCACTGACAATAGGCCTAGACTGAGAAGGAGAAGTGTGATCAGGCCCAGGGTAACCTTCTAGCAGCTACATGAGCTGGAGATTGTAGAGCACTACAGAGTGGACAAGGACATACTACAGAACTCACCAAGCACTGCCACCCTCAACTCAGGCCCAGAGCCAACAGAGGGAACCCATTCCAGTCGAAACAGAGGTAAGTGTAGCCCTTAGAATGCTATCTACATGTTCTTTTCAAAGACCAACTGGGGACATGATGGGGGTCTCACAGGCATCTGCCACAAGGTACTCCAGCAGTTCCTGGCTGCCATGCCAACACATGCCAGTGAGCACATTTATTTATCTCGCACCCCTGAGGAGAGTGCCAGCAGTATGCATCTCTTCTACCATGTAGCACACTATCCTGAGGTACTGAGTGCCATAGACTGCACTCATGTACACCTTAAAGCACTGCCCGGTGAAGAGGGTAGAGTCTACATCAACAGCAAGGGGTATCACTCCATCAACTGCCAGGTTGTGTGCAATGCCCAGGTCATCATCATGAATGTGTGTGCTGACAGCCCTAGCAGTTATCACAACTCCCATATCTGGCACACATCACAGCTGTACCAGATATTTGCCAGGGGGGACATCCCATAAGGCCATCTAGTGGAGGATGCTAGCTATGCACTAGAACCGTGGATAATGACACCCATCAGAAATGCACACACACCTACCGAAGAATGCCATAATGAGGCAAACGCACAAACTAGGAACATCATAGAGCATGTATTTGGGCTGCTCAAGTCATGGTTCTGGTGCCTCAATATATCTAGTAGAGCCCTGCAGTACTCTCAAGCCACATGTGCACAGATGTTCACAGTATGAGCCATGCTACAAAATATGATCCAGCGGAAACAGCTGTGGCAGGATCATCACATGGAAGGGACATGCAGCCCCCACCAGTACCAAGGTCCCCACAGCTGAGGAGGAGCCCCCTAAGGCTGTCCCTGTAGGCAGATATAGGAGCGCCCAGTATGCCCTGGCCATGGCAAAGAAGCAACACATAAGCACATGCACTGACAACCTAGGGTCCTAGGAACTGACACCTTACTTCAACTTGCTTACATAGTAAAAAGGATGCCAGCCACACCACACAACCTATACCTTACCATATATTGTCTGTGTACTGCATGCATCAGAGTCAGCCCTGAAAAACAGGTATCCCAACTGCTGCATGCACAAAGTAAGTCACTCTCCTTTACAACAAATGTACAGGGTACTAGACTATGGAAGCATATGTATGGAACTGCTGCATTTATGCAAGGGAATAGAGGGGGCAACTGGGATACTTGCAGAGAACAAACAGCTGTGTGGGATAACAGTTACTCTGTCCAATAGTGACTGCCCCATAATATGCAGTAGGCCACAAGGCAGCAAAAGCCATGGGAGTATGTAAGGGAATTGCCAAACACTGGTGTCATAGGACAGGCGCACAACTCTCATCACTACAGTCCCCTACCCCCAGAATATCAGTGTTCACATACAACTGCAGTAATAGAGTATGTTTGCAAGGATAAATCAGCAGACCACACAATCCCAGAGCTGTCCCAAATAACCTGGCTAAATGTCCTATCTTCCACAATATGCATGGGTCAAAGTGTATATGTCTGTTTGCTGTTGATAGTGTGAGGAATTAAAACTCACTTTCTGGTGGCTGTTGTGGCTAAGTGGGGTAAGTACATTAGCATGGTTGATGGTGTTCATGGTTCAAAGCTGGCTGCATCTACAACTCTTGCAAGTGAGATACTCCTATGGTATGAGTCCCAAACACTGTCAACATGTCACAATCTGTTACTTCAAGAAAGCTAGACAAAGCTAGAGACAATGGAGGGAGAGAGGGCCAAACCTACATACATTATACATACTCTGAGTAACCGTGAAGGTGGCTAGTATAACAGCAGGTTGCAACAAGTCAGAGTTGCAGCAGGATGTAAAAGCCATCAATTAGCTGTGTCAGTATGGACAACAATTCAGTGGGCTCCATTTAGTAGTATATATCCAGGAAAACACAACTGCATGAGGAACAGAGCAGACATATGGGGCGGAATGCTGGACATTCTGCAAAACATGTACAGTTAGAGGTGTGATAACTGTCACCCTGTGTGTGATGTGTAACAAGTACCACAGTCAAAGCATATCTACAACCACTTAGAGCAGGAAATCTGGACAAACCCATAAACAGTAGCGGGGCAAAGGCTCAAATATAAAGATAAGGTTTAACTACTGACCAGACAAATGTAGAAAGTTCAGAGAATAACTGGTCATGACTAGCTTAGGTTTCCTGGTGTGTATGAAGTCAGTGACTCAAATGTCTGTTATCATTTCCTAACACCAGTCTGTAATGATTTGCCACTGATGCACCAGAAAATCACAATTCTATGTAAAACGTATCATACATATGATGCAAAACTATTACAATTTGTACTGTCGCTAGGTATGAGTCATATATTGCATTCAGCAAACAGTCATGGACTCCCTTGGACAAAATATCAGGGAGATGCTGGACTGCTGAATCAGATGCAGCAGCCTATTGGCTGCAGCACACAAAATCCTGGACTGGAGTAGTGGTAGCTCTGGCCTGGAGTCACCTTGTAAGTACTGATAGTCACACTGGGCATGCTCCTACAATTAACTAACTTGAGCTCATGTCTGATTCCTCGTCTGCCTAAAGAATTGATATGTGAAAATATGTCTCTGCATATACACAACTATGTATACGTATCTGTCTCTCCCTATACCCCTCACACATAATCACCCTATCTATCATTATGTGGCACATATATATATATAAACACCAAAAGGATTATTCGGGCAAATGCCCTAGGCCGACAAACAGTCACAACAAACAAAATACTCCAAACTAGTTTCTCACCCTGGCATCTTCAGTGGAATAGTGCAGTCCCTTGTAACCCATTCATTTATATACTCACATTTTAAAGATATAACATATACAATCGCCCATCATTTTTTATATACATCATGAAGTAAATACACTACCTACAACATTCGTAACTTAAACAAACCTAATGAAAATCACTAATAGGGAATTTATAAAAACTTTTTGTGAAAAACACTTTTTTATGAAAAATCATTACTTTTTAAAGGTATTCGTTCAAACCAGGTTTATGAAGTGCACCCAAGTTTATGATCCAGGGTCTCGCCTTTTTATCCAGAATAGTATGTTTATCAGCTTCAGTAAAGTTTATACTCCATAATGAATCAATACCTACGAAAACAAAATTAACAGATGTATGTTCCATTTTATGTTTAAAGAGGGCACTCCTTGTACACTTACATTTAATGTCACTTAAATGTACTGCTATTCTACTTTTAAATGACTGTGCAGTCTATCCCACATAGAAAGCCCCACATTGGTATATTGCCATATAAACTATCCATTCGCTTCAACAGTGAATCAAATTTCTATTCTTGAAAACCTTTGAGGTATTGGTAGATGTAAATGACTTAGATTTTAGAATGACTTTACAATATGTACAATTACCACAAGGATCTCTCTCTAGTAGTACTGGCCTCACCTTTATTAACATCCATCTTTTTAAACCATGATAAAAATTCACCAATATTTTTTTAGTTTGTACCCATAAAGGCAATGTTCACCGGGACATTCATAAAAAAATTAATCTGCTTTTTGAATATACCAATATTTATCTATAATATTAAGTACTCTGTAAGTATTAGTACCATATGTAGTTATTAATCCGGGTTTAGATTGTTCAACCATAGCTTCTGCACTCTGTGACTGATGCTGTAAAAATTCTTTTTTTAATAAAAGTGCCATCTGCTCTTCCTTTCTAATATGTTGTCTATTGTAGCCCTGTTGAACAAATAGTTTTCCCATTTTGTCTACCTCACTCTGGTAATCTTCTTCTCTATTACAGATACGTCATAGTCTCTTAAATTGGGATTTATGTATATTCTGTATTGTGTGTCTCGGATGAAAACTATCTGCCTGTAGAATAGAATTTCTAGTGAAAGGTTTCTTATATAATCCTGTATTAAAGGTCCCAATTTTTCTGGTATGGACATCTAAAAAAATCAGTGGCTGTAATTTCTATTCTAGCCACAAAATTAATGTCAAACACATTAAAATTAAGATGTTCCACAAATAATTTCTACCCTGTTGGTGAGCCGTGCCAAACTACCCAGCGATCATCCAGGTAGCATCTCCACATCGCTAAATCACCAATAAATGGGTTGTCAACATCATAGATCAAACTGCATTCTAAATACCCCATGAAAAGGTCAGCATACACCAGGGCAAAGGTGGTACCCATTGCTGTCCCCTTTACTTGTAGATAATCATTGCCAAAATAGAATACATTGTTATTCAACACCAGTTTCATTAAATCTAACAAAAGTTCACCATGTTCCTTAGAATACTGACCATATTCTGATAACCAGTACTTGATAGCCTCAATACCTCCATGATGCGGGTACTGCTATATAAACATTGTACATCTAAAGTACAAATATATGAACTATGTGATATCTACAAGTCATTCACCAGTTCCAAAAAACTCATTGGTATCTTTCAATATTGATCTAACCAACTGTAATGGTTTGAAATGGTTTTCCAGGTACATAGAGATGGGTTCGGTCAAGGACCCAATTCCTGAGACTATGGGTCTCCCGGGTGGGGGGAAACACATTTTTGTGTATCTTTAGTAAAACATAAAACTTTTGAGACTTTGGATTCTCTACCATTAGTTCTTTAACTATCGCTTCAGAGATATAACCTCTTTTGTTATATTCCATCAACATTTCATCTATTTTACGTTTGAAGTCAGCAGTCGGATCTAGAGGCAGTTTATAATAAAATCTGCCATCATTTAACTGCTTTTTAACTTCATTAATACATTCAGAAGTTTCCAAAGAACTACAGATCCACCCTTGTCAGCCCTAAATATCACTATGTCTTTATTATATTTCAAATATCTCAATGCTAATCTTTCTTTTTTAGTTAAATTGTCACCATGATGTTTGAATATATTACGTTGATTAACATGAAATTCATGTAACACACTATTTATATCCATGCAAACATCATACTGGGAGAAAACATGTGATGGTACATAGTTTAAGCTTTTATTCTAAACAGCCCTTTCCTCATTCGTTAAATTATAGTCAGTTAGATTAACTATAAGTCTATCTTCTTGTTCTGTTGTCATCAAATTTCTGAATGTTCTCTCCATCTGTATCTCTCCTTCGTCTGCGGTGCTTCCTACCACCCCTTCTAAAGGGCTGATTCAGGACTTTGTTTTCTTTTATTTAGGTGATTCAGTATCCACTGACTCCCCCATGTTATTATCAGTATCGGTACCTAATGCATTTGATGACATCGCTGAAGCACTGGATTCTGTACTATAGCCTAAATTGTGAGCAGACTTCAAAATAGATTTACTGCATTTATGTTTGTTTCTGCCTGATTTGTTAAATACAAAGGGCTGTTAGATTTCCTGAGACTTGAATGATTTTAAGTCTGATAACGCCTATACTTGGAAAGAAATGAAAAGGGTTGTTAGATTTACTGAGACTGTTGTTTCCAAGTATAGGCCTTATCAGACTTAAAATCATTCAAGTCTCTATTAAACTTTTGAACTTTTCTTGCTTTCAACTCTGAATCAAAAACGTTCATCTCTTTGATATATTTATCAAGTAGTCTATGTAGTCTCTAAAATTCATCCCGCTGTTCATAACATTGTACTGCCTCTAAACATGAATCAAGTCTGCTTTTACTGTCATTAAGTGTCTCTTCATAATATGGAATCATCAGTTCTACAAAAAGTTTAGATGCTGTATCTTGTATTGAGCACTATTTAGTCACGAAAATCTGGTTTTCTTTACCCATTCCAGGTTCTACATACACGCTTAACCCCCGTGGCACAATTTCAGCTTCCAAGTAATCTTGCAGCATTAAACTGCTCTGGATCATTGGTACAGTCATACCACGAACTAATGTGCACTAGAAGGTTGTTGGGAATGATATATATATATATATATATATATATATATATATATATATATATATGTATATGTGTGTGTGTGTGTGTGTGTGTAAATATACCCCCTTGTAGCAATGTGCCTATCTCTGTGCAATGGTTATACATTTCAAGGCCTCGTGACTACCTACCAGCCTCCCCATTGGTCTCCTTTACAAGGCCTACTGATGTCATCCACCTTAACAGCACTGTGTGACAATGTCAAAACAGATAAGCTCCATGGCACATACAATAAGTACTTAGTGCTATGGTATATACTAATAGATAGGTAGGTGTTCTAATATCACTAAAGGCAACTCTGTGTGTGAGTGCAGAAATATATTCCCATGCAGCAGTACACATATTGCTATATGGGTGAGCAATTGTCATGCATTTTACTGCACTGTCACTACAGAGGCATACATGCTATCCGTCATCACATACATTTGTATGTACAGATCACCAGGTGACACATAGCAAGGGTAGAAGACCTTGTCACAGGGTATGCATGCAAGATTACGCTGACTCCCCCATTGTCCCTGATGCACTGTTGTACGGGTATCCACCTAGGTAACTATGCACATATACAGCCATACCGTGCTGATGTCATATATCTGCTGTGCTGCCATACTGTCCTGTGCTGTTGTATTGTTGCCAAGTCTCCACAGCTTAGCCACTCAAACCCCTGGAACAGACACATACACAGTTCTGTGAGACGCCTTTCATTCTGCAACACTACTGCCAGTCTAATATCATGCAACAAAGGCACACAAACTTTGATGTGTACTCATGACACATGCCAGCATACAGCACCTGTCATGGCATAACACAACTGCACTAAAAAACTACATGTATTGTAATATAGTCACCCTGTGCATCAGACACATATGTGTATGTCCCTGCATAGATGGTATGGATGTCAGGGATGTGGCACAAGTTTCATCACATGCACAGGGTGTGGTGTGGGGGTGCCAGATGTCTAGGCTTTGCCAAACAGTTGACAGCATGTGTGTGAGTCAGAAAGGGGCGCTGCTTAGCTGGGCCATGGACAGGTGCCATTTGTGACTGTTGGTGACCTGCATGTAACAGTGATGTTTGAGTGTGTACATGTACACAGACAAGCCAAGTGATAACCCTACACATGTGTATGTTAGACAGCTGTGGACTGTACATGGCAGACTGGACAGTTCACTGTCTCTGGCCATGAGCACAGGAATTGGCTCTGCCAGGTGTAGCACTGGCACAACCATGCCCAGGGCCAGATGCGGTGCTAGTTGCTGATGGTGACTGGTGTCTGTTGGGCCTGTGTCCCTCACAGAACTGCCCAGCACCACATGCTCATGGTTTGTCATGTTGTGGTGTGGACATCACACTGCCTTCTGTAGTGCTGGAGGTACTGCTATGGGAGTGTGCATGTGCACAGCCACGTGGACTTTTGGCAGATTGTGTTGCTGACTTACATCCACATGTCCAATGCCCTACCCCCACTAGATGTTCCAACACAGACAATATGCAGTCAAGGACTGACAATGTCTCACCCCACCATCTGTCCACTACTGCAGTGAAATGATCCATGGTGCCACCAATGTGGTGGAGGCAGTCACAGATGTCAGACTGTGCTGCATTCATGATCCTGAGCATCCACCTGGTTTTGCATTCAGAATGTGCCTGCGCCTCCATGATGGACCAAGACATGCATCAAGTGACCTGTGATGTGACACCTGTAACAGGGGGTGGATGGGCAGTAATCCTCCTTCAAACACCACTGTCAACCTGCCTGTTTGAGGCCTTGCCAGCTCTCTGGCTATGGCTAGTGTCTACACTCACTGATGCCATAGTTGCCACACTTTCCTGTTTGTTGTTGCCACACTCTGCCTGATATCTGTGGCTGCAGGGGACTGGGTATGTGTGGGCATGCTGACTGTGTGTGGGGACACTGGGGTAGGAAGTGGGATGTCAACAACATGGGAAAGATTCAGCCCCCAACAACCCCACCTGTGCCTCACTATGGCCACCATCATAATCAGAGTCTGATGAGACATTGACATCAGGTTGTGAGGGGGACACACTCCCACTCCAATGTTCACCTGTGAGGACGAAGACAAAATAAGTACATTACTACCTGCACTATTTGGTATGGTAATCCACACAGAGACACCTAGAGGTGAGTAGCCAAAACTGCATCACATATACCACATCTTATTTCTGATCCCATACACAACACACAAGCAGACTACAACATACACAAACAAGACAGGCCCTTTATAACATGCACTGCAGCTACATCCGGTTAATGTTGCCAGTACTATATACCTGTCCGGTAAGCAATATGTCAGTGTATGTGATAGACCTACACCTAAAACATAGTGCACCCATCTTGGGCATACTATGCCAGTTCTAGTATCACTGCCTCAGGTATGTACCATCTCCATATTGTCTGAACAGACATCTGTGATTGATTGCCTCCTGTACAGTAGACTGCATAGACCTTCTCAAGTATAAGTGCAAATGTGTTACTGCTCCTGCAAATACACAACTGTGATTACCCATTCAAAGCATGCCAGGTTAACCCCTCTGAAATTGACCATATAAGTATTGTACTCTGGCTAAGCATAACAGTTGTGCCTAGGGCAAATTGTCAGCCGTTAACATTCTTAGGGTATATATGATCTGTACAACAACATTATTACACTTACCAGGTACAGAACCTTGGACTCCGGCAACGCCTGACATACCTATGGAAATGTGAGGGAGAGGTATTGTCAGCAATAGCAAATGTGGCATTGTTACAGTGTAATTTGTGTGTATATCAATATTTACAATAGCTAATGTTATACTGCCTAAATTGCTGACATTCTGCTTATGTGTGCACAACTGTGCATTAAAACCAAATCACCCCCTCAGTGCAGACAATGCAAATAGACCTGATATCCATGTACTGGTATACAGAGGCTGCCACATTGACTGATACAATATTACACTGATGAACACAGGAAGCTTACCTGGATTCTCCTCTGCTGTGGATGCTGTGACATCCACCTCTATGATGTATGAGGTGATGGATGCTTGGGAGCTGGTGGTTGTTCCCAGGTTTGCCAAGAATTTCTCTGTGGCCAAGAGTGGTTGATCTATTGCAGGCCCTCCACCAGTGGCAGCACAGTCCCTGGCTACAGTGGCAGCCCTTTGCCATGCAGCATTGACCATATCTGTGGCCCGGTGTCAGGCCTGCAAATAGGTTCTGTCCTGTAGACCTACTTAGTTGACCACTGTGATGAGGTCAGCCCACAGAGCTATACATTGGTCATGATACTGGCGAGTCCTGGACAGCAGAATGTTGTGATGCAGTCTGAGGCCATCCAGGATGACATTATTTTCAGCCTATGAAAATGGTGGGTGCCTCCTTTGATACATCCTTTTTGAAAGACAACAAGAGAGGAACACATTACAGGACCAGATACATTGATATCCACTATGTACAGACCCTGCACATTGAAATTAGCCTGCACTATCCACTGCTACCTTCCATGCCATACCCCGTAGTCAAGCAACACATTATGTATGTCACTATCACCAACAGAGCAGCAATACTGGTTATGTCCTTGTGTGCTGTGAGAGTGTGGTATATATCTTCACACCTATCAATGTCATCTACTGCAGTGTGTCCCCTGTAGGTAAGGTCCCACTACTATGTCCTATGGCCACTGTCAGACACATAGGTGTGTGTTATTGCAAGTAAATGGGAACAGTCCAGCAATGTCAGTGTGCCACAAAGAGAGACAGCAATGCAGACCTGCTGTAGTATCTCCTTCCTGTAGGCATCATACTACTCCATTTCACAGATGTTTGCTGAATGTGTATATGTGCCTGAAATATGTGGTCCTTTTGGCACAAACATGTGGATGTCTGGCAAGCAGTTAGCCAGTAATTGATGGTTGTTCTCCGAATATAGAGAATCTAGCTGTCACATGTCAGAACCCTAAGAAAACAGTTGTGGTACAGTAATATCTGTTACTCTATTCATACTCTTACTTTGTATGACCAATATGTAAACTCTGTTGCTGAGGTTTGGCCTGTGTCTCCCCAGTATTAATGGCTATGACCTGACTTCCTGCTGTTGGGGATTGCCAGGTATGTTATCCATAGATCTTATGCAACGCAATGACATACAAATGTCGACTAAACTGTGAAATAGACAGAGCACATCAGGGACAGTCAGGGACACCTTTACAATGTCTGAAGTATTCTTGTGTGACATTCACAGACTGAGTGGAGCTGAATGACATTGCATCATGTGATATGACAGCTGTGGCTACTCTTACTTACTGTCAATATGTCTAACACATAATCCAGTAGAATTTGTACAGGAGCCAACCATTGTAGGAGAGAGTGAGAGGGCTACAGCTGTGATGTAATTCACAGCAGGCACAGTTGAGAGGCATGCGTGTAGCTGTTGGACAGCAGAGGATCAACTGCATATCATTCCCAGAGATGTACTACAGGCCTACTGTTGTGATTCCTTTTCCTCATAACTGCATCCTCCCATCTGTGTCCCATTATATGAGGACTTGTATTATATACCTAGAAGAGTGACGTAATCCTTTTGTGAAGAAATCCTCAACAAAAATGTTTGGTAAATCACAGTCTGTCTTGGTAAAGCAAGTTACAGACCTGTTTCCCGTAGGCATGTGCTTGTGTTTTTTAGGTAATGGTCATTGACAGGTAATTGCTTGTGCACTAATCTGTGGCTCAGACTTGCCAACTACATCCAGAACTGCTGGGTTACAGTTTCATTAGCCAATGGCATGGCACATCAGTGCAATATTTAAGGCCTTCATGTAGGCCTTGGCCCCTTTCTTAATCTGTGAGATGGACATTAGTGAGCTGTGGAGATGGCAGCATTGCGGAGGTTAGGTACAAATACTGTCCACTGTTGAGATTTCTGTGTTATGTCCACAGTTTTCCATGCTATGTTTGGAGATTGTCAAATGACTTTATGATTCTCTGGCAGTTCATGTTAAACATTGTGGGTTGAGGTCAGTAAGGGGGAAGAGACATGTGAGTGTCAGATGTCATACCCATCAGAATATGCATGCTGCTGCAGTAGCTGCTGGTAAATCAACTCTGTATTTTTGTAGGGGCAGTCTGTGAAACAGTTCCTGTCGCTTGACCTTTGCCCCCACCCATTTATGTATGGGTGTTGTATGGATCTCTTGTTCTAGGGGGTTGTGAGGTATGGTAGGTCTGTCGTAGCATAACATACAGCTGCATATGTTGCAACCTGCAGCTGCTGCTCTTTGCCTAGGGCTCATAATGGGAAGTGTGCACATGTTGGAGGACAGAAGGCTGTATGTGTCACCGAGGGAACAGTGTCAGCACTGTCATTACAGCAGAGCCAGGGTGAGGGTACCCATAACAGTCCAGATGAGGCATGTGTTTAAGGTACATCTGTTATGTAACAGTGCCAAGCAGAGAGTAGTAGGCGACATATAGGTAGGCTATATGAATATGTGCAGTGTGTCCCTACCTATAGGCCTGTGGCTTGCTAACATGGGTAGCAGTTAATTCAGTAACAGCAACCTGTTTTGGTTAAAATTTCATGACTCCGCCATTATTTCTTGTATTCACAAGAATATAATTGAAATGCAACACACTGGATTCGAACCCAGGACTGTGGGTGGAAAAATGTACTGCATGCATGGCATTTAACAGATTGAGCTATTGAGTCACTGCTGTAGTAAGTGTATTTGGAAGATATATGTGCATGCATACAGTCTGTGACACAAGAATTGCATTAGCATGTGTTTTCTGATGGGTATGAGGTGTTTCACTCAAATGTCTGTCATGATTTTCTAACCTCAATCTTTAATGACTTGCCAGTGCTTTAGCAGACAGATATGTTTTTTGTGAAACCATGCCAAAACTAGGGGCATAACTGTGAACATTTTGCAACAGTCTGTACAGTTGACAACTATACCTGCTATCCCAGGCCTCACGTACATCCATTAATTTTTATTTGGCTGTGTACTGGTGTAGTGTCTCCATCACAGTCCCAAGTACACTGCCAATTTCCCCATTATACATACTTGCAGTGTATCAGTGGCAATCAGGATATGTTGGTGGAAACACCTGTTACAATTCAGAGCTGAGCGGCCTAGTGGGCTAATGCACAGTGCTGTAGTTGACAGGGACCCACATTTGAAACATGGCAAGGGTGATTTTTTGCAGATGTGCCTAAGACTATCCAAAACACATAAGATGATTAAGTCACTTTTAAGCAGTTTTAAGCAGGTTAGCCCAATGCGTCTTGCCACTTAGCTCCACTTAAACCTGCGCTAAAATGAATACAGGAAAGAAAAAAGGGGTGATAGGAAAGTGGTGAAATGGGGGCAAGCAGAGGGAAAAACATACTGAAAGGCAGGTAGGGATGTGCAGGACAGGTGTAGGAAAGGACCATTGTTCTCCAATTCTTTTACAGCAACAGCTGTGTAGGTTTTACAGAATTTGGAATTTGGAGCCTCACACCACAGAGAGAGGGCTGACAGCAACATAAATATGTTGACTGATTAATGTAATAATTAGTTATGTCCAGTGTACATGTGTACGAAATGGAGAGCGATGTATGGGGAGATAGTTTTTGTGGGACAGGTGCCCCTTTTTCTTTTAAGGTGAGAGTGGAATGTTGGGCAAGGAATATAGGTACCTGTAAGGAGGTGATTTGGGTAGGAGAGGTTGTATTTGCAGACAGACAAGACAGCATACAGGTGTGGTGTGTGATACATGAGGGGGTAAACATCTTGGATGGGGAGGGTGTTGTGAAATCAGAGGTACCCGTGCCCCCAAATGGCAGCAGTGTGACTGAGCTCCCCACCCATGGGCAGTTAACCCTGCTACTTTACTGCCCCAAAGGTGGCTGTGCTGGAGGCTGAGTGCCAGGGCTGCCGGGCCCCTCCAGGTTGGCATGTCTGTCCTCAATCTGATGCAGGCATTGCTCATACCCATGATGAACTATCCTGTGCACCATCACCAGTAGCTGATCCTGGGTGACCACCCCCCCTCCACCCCCACTCCCAGGGGGCACAGGCTCCAACCCCCTGTGGCAGTTCCACCCATAGGTGGTGCAGGACCAGCAGAGGGGACACCACCAGCTTGGGTCTCAGATCTGCTGGAACCTGGTGCCATGGCCAAATGAGGTAGGGTAGGTGAATCACCAGGAACTGGCCTACCCAGTCGAGCTGTGGTGTTGAGATATTTCAATGTGTATAGGTTAGTAATGAACAGACCATTTAGTTAGTTCCAACTGCATGCCAGAACATTGCAAATAATCCAGTAACATAGAATTGCATAGTATATGGAACACAACAATATGTATGCTAACCATCAGTATAGTAACAGCATGCCAGTAACAGTTAAGACATAAGGCCAACAACATAGGTAATTCAACAAGATATGTTAGTATGCAACCATTGTAATATATAACAATAATAAAACACAAGGCTCAACATAACATTTAGGGAACAACATATGCCAATAGTAAACCATAACCAATGTATAACAATAATACATTTTGGTGAATGCAATGGGTGGGGGAGAGAGAAATGTAGTCCATTAATACCAGTATAGGGTATATAGTTTACAACAGAACTGTAATATACTCTACAGATCTGCCCTTCTTTTATGTATAACAGTGCCCCATAGCTGCTGTAGCATTTACATACCTCAAGAGCTATCCACATGGGACAGTATTGGCCAAGCAGTAACATCTACAGGTACACAACTACAGAGGACAAGGTGTACTGTGGACTGATGTAGTGTGACTGTGCTATTGACATAATCATCTCAATGATAGAGCTGTGACAGAGGGATTCAGCACAGTGATTACAGTCTGTGACAATGTGACACTTGAGAGACATGTATCGTATACAGTACGGAAAGTATACGACTATCATGCCGTCCTTGGCAGGCATGGGGTTAGACCATCAGCAAACAGACACACCAGGCATGCAGCCATACCAAGAATACACATTTTGTTTAATGTATTATTTTTTATTAGTATTGTACTTGTTGCCTTTATTTTATGATTTCTTATCACATTCCTGATCAATGCTATTAACACTCTGTTACATCTGAACACACAAATTATTAACCCTTACTAAGGGCTACTGCACCCATTTGCCTGTATGTCCTGTGGAGAGAATATCTGTTAACAATACATAAATGATTCAGTAATATTTACTAGTACCTGTCACTGGTTTTGTACCCTGGTCTGAATCACAGACAGCATTTAACAAACTGAGCTACTGAACCACTGATGACTCTTGACTGACTAATAATTGCCTAGAACTCACATGGAAACAAAATATGACCTGGTATTAGTAGTACAGTTTTATACAGGACTGCAGTGACACTTGAACATGCATGCATGAGATTCATGCATGACAGAGATACTAGGTAAACTGTACATTAATACATAGAATTAAGGTGTACACCATAAACTCTGTGACATGTCCACACCATATCAGAGTATTGGGTTGCCTACCTGACCCATATACACTTGCAGATAGTGTATTTGCAGTCTAAAGCTATTACAGTTTCATACTTGCCTGCAGCACCATACCTCAGAGTAGGAATGTATATAGCTGAAATGCAATGGTCAACACAAGACAATCCTTATATACACACAATCTACCCTGGGTGATCCTAGTATTGCTTCAGATGTTAGTGTAGAACAAACATCATTATGCACATATCTTGTAGTACAGCTCTAAATTTACAGTTCAGCATAGCACTCTTCCTTACCTAGCCTTGAGTCACTTAGTAGTATTCTTTGTGTTTGTATTTCAGATCAGATGTCATACTCAATTTCATGAACAACAGCCCTACTTACACACATATTGCACAAAACAACTTCATTAGGGGTGCCTTCATGCAGTTATTAGTATATTTTCAAGTCTTTATTGCACAACAGTTTATATAATGCAGGTGCTGCAATACAGCTGTAATTCCACAATTATTGCAGTAGAAACTTTATTTCATTAACATCATCAGTTTTCATGCTTTAATCTTTATTGTACTATACTTGGCAGTAGTCAGTTATTGCAGTACAGGCCTACATCCACATTGATTGCAATACACAAATCTTTACTGTTTGTACCTACTGGCAGTGAATGACCTGTGCTGTCTTGTGTAATGGACTATTGATTGCAAATTAATCTGTACTTACCACACTTATGGTGCAACTTTGCCAGGCTCCCTGCATGGGCCTCTAGGTTGTGAGCTCTCTCCTCTGCAGTTGTAGGGAGATAAGCACACCATTATGCATACCTGTTTATCACACATTCAGATTAGGTTTTGGTAAAACAATGCCAACTGTACTTACAAACATGTGGGACATTCCCATCCCAAGCATCCTGGACCTAGGTGTCCAGAAGTCCCCATCTTCCACCACTTCAGATCATCATAATGGTGATAGACCTGCTTACCTGACCTGTTGCACTGGTGAGATCATATGTCAGTCAGTCCCAGGCCTCCGACTTGTACTCCAATCCCAGGAACTGGCCCCGCAGCAGCTGGTGTTCATGGTCTTTCACGAGGAGTCTAAACATGACCCTGGACTCCAGAATGACTCACAGCTGCACCCAGAAGCACACACCCTCTCCAATACCTGCCATAGTTCCTGCACAGTTCAAACTGCAACAGAATATGCTGTATCCCCACATAGTGTGCTTAATATAGCTTGTTTTCCTACCCTTATGCACCATTGGGCCATTTTTAAAACTGCAGCACATCTCTTACTACTGCGCAAATCTGCTTAGCTGAGCAGTGCTTAAACTGCCAATGCTCAGCAATGCTTAGCAGTGCACAAACTAGCTTAGCTGGACATTCCTGAAACTGCCACTGCTTAGCAATAGCTTAGTAGTACACAAACAAGCTAAGTCCAGCCAACTGGTGCTTAAACAGAAATTGTTTTAGCAGTGCTTATCTTGGCTTAGCATGGCTTATTAAAGCTTAGCTGAGTGCAGCACATTATGATTTAAAAATAATTGGCATAATTTATATTTAGAAAATGATTACTTAATTTCCTTTCTCTGTATTCAAGCCATGCACCTACTGCATATAATGATGTGACTCTAACCACTTGTCTAAGTGTATATGGGTAGTGCTGCTATACTTTTACATGTACCTCTGAGCCCAGTTTAAACATTGCTAAGCACTGCGCCGCACAAACCCACTAAGCTATGCTTAAAGATGACCTTTGAATCATTAATTAAATGCATCCGGTTTCTATTTTTGGGCATCTAGCACATGTCAGTCAATGTGCTGTACCGCGATGTACAAACTTAAAAAAAAATAATGATTACAATGCATTTATTGCTATCAGGTAATTGGACAGTGCAGGGGGTGTGCTACTTATCTACAGACCCTGTTAGTGACACACTCCCTACATTGATTCAATACTGCCTCCCCTGGCTGTCCCTCAATAACGCACCTTAATTTCTATGCATGGCACACTACTGAGGTGGGATCCGCATACACGGGCATGGTTCTACACTATGCCTACACTGATTATATCAAATCTGGAGGAGTAACTATTACATTTGTAATATTTTGTGAACAACTTACAATATCTCAGCAACCTGTGAAGTTACACACATACTGTCAGCATTTTATTCATCTAGCTGGAAGCTTTCATTTGAGGCTAAGGAGTTCTGTCTGTGTTACCTGGTTGTTGAGATATTTAGAAAAATGTGTAAATTATATCTATCTAAATTAATATCATAAAAACAACAGTTAATATCTATTTACCTGCACTAGACAGAGGTCAAATATTAATGTAGTTTGGCTTGCTATTGTGTAAGCAAGCTTTAAGATGAAATATTTTAAAACCTTGTACATAGCAATGTTTTGGAATTATTGATGCAAATATAAGCAAACAATATTTGACACCTAAAGGCGTCTGTAGAAGTTAACTGCATTTGCACCTGGAGACGTCACTCGGATGTAATGAGTTAAAGTCCCTAGTTTTATTTGTGTATACTTTTTATATCCATCCTCGTCTGCTAGCCATTAGTTCTCCCATGAATATTACACCCATTTATTTCCTTGTGGAACAAGAGCTAATTGGCCTATTCAGTTCCCATACAAGGCAATGATCAGCCATGGAAATACAAACATACAAGCATAAGCACATATGCAGATAAGCATGCACATGCCCAGACAGACAGATACACACATACATGCACACGCAGACACACACACACACACACACACACACACACACACACACACACACACACACACACACACACACACACAGTATGCACACATACTTGTAATTTAGGGGTATTATGAGTTCACCTTTGGCATGTCTTGGAATGTGGAAGGGAAAACAGAATATCCAACAAAAAGCTGTGGACACATGAACACATAAAGAACATATAACCTGCACACAGAAGTCAACACAGCCAAGAATTGAATTGGAAAACCAAGCAAGCCTTAATAGGCACCAATGCTATCCAGTGAGACATCGTTCTGCCTAGAAGTAGACATTACCTACAAAATTTGGCATGTGCATCTTCCCAAACTACATATCACTGTCATACATATTTGCTATCACACAGTATCCAAGGGTTGATTCTAATGGCATTCATATACTGTCATGATGACTAAGCCTGATACCTGTGGGGAATTTAATATCCTGTCATTGTGACATAGCTTCAAGCTCTGTTTAAATAAATGCTCCATTCATTTTAGGCATCAGTTTTTGCTGCAGCAAAGATGTTCCTTCCCTGCACTGTAGCACTTCCCATCCCTTACACTCATTACTCAGACAGCATTAATACATCTGAACAACAAAGTTGATCATGTGCCTCAAAATAACTGTGTGCTGTTTAATAGTCTCATTATCTGACTGCACGTATTTATTTTCAGTCTGTAGTTTTGGAACTCCTATTGAATCAGTTACTGTTTGCATGCTGTTGACAGCAGTCACTTTGTTTATTCTGTTAGGCACTTCAAGACATCTGGTGACTATTTTGCATTTGTATTGCCGTTGCTGCTACATTAGTTCAGTGAGATGCATTTCCCATTCTGATTTAAGTAAACTAGTCTGAATACAAAGTGTGTGAACGCATTTTACCAGGCATCTTGTTACAGAGTTCAATAAACAGATTTAATTCAAATGCTATTCCCTCTCCTATATAGCTTAAGACAAATGAACAGATATACCAAGCAATCATTTTTATTTAATCTCATTTCATGCCTGTGAGGTACTTCAAGCAGTACTGCTGAAGATTTTGAACTAATTCAGATAAACAACTCTCCTATGTATGCCACATGATGTATTAACATAAGTAAGTGAATGGAAAATGCTTCACTTCACATTACAGTATTGAAGTATGTGAGCAGAATTTCAGTGTAAAAATACAATTAACTGTACTGTAGTGCAACAGATGCAGGATAGTAGTTGTACGCTTCCAAGAGTGGCATCACCCATTCTATAGCTAAATATATCTTTTAAGTCTTAATAGTTAATGTTCATGCTAAATTTAATTCAGGAGATGTTATTCAGATTAAACAGTGCATCAGACAAATTTTTCTACTGAACATCTGCTGTTGCTATGCAGTTTGCACATGAAAATACTACACTTGGTTTTAATTTCTACTAGAACTAATTCTGTCAGTGAAGTTTTGCTTCAAGTATTGACACACTTTATGAACACTGTAACTTCTACATAATAAAGCTGTAGTAGTAATGTATCTACAAAATAATGTTGCAGAGAAAGTCAGCACCTAAAACAGAAGTAAACATTCATTTAAGCATTAATGATGTGTGTAAACCTTATGCCTGTTACAAATAATGGAAAATAAAAAGTAAAAAGGTCACACAGAAAAAACAATTAGTAAAAACTATAAGAAATCCCAGCCAAGCTAGAGTTTTCTCTGTGTGATACCTTAAACCTCCTGTAATAGAGACCCATGGGATATATGCAAATTACCCCTTAAGGACATCAAGTGTTTCAGAAAAATGGCATATGAATGCTCATGACTTTTTACATTTTCTTTTTTAAGTCTTTATGGATACATTCAGGCCAATAATGCCAAATCCCACTAGCTCTGGACATGCATGTTTCAGCCTTCTTATGACCTCTTCAGTTGAGCATGATTGAAATGTTTGGCTATACTTTAGAAACACAGGGTCTATAGCCCAGCTGATGTCCATAACCAGTAAGTTGTCTGCAAAATATCCCAACTAACATCCAAACCAAAGATTTTAAAACAAAAGGTAAAGTGTCAGCTTTATTTGCTGACTTTGCACTTTAAATAATTTTAAAGGGACCTAATATTTGAAATCATATTGTCCAGTTATTTTATTTAAGGTGTGTTGTGGTAGCATTACTTTATCAAGCAATCTTTTTTTTTTGGCATATTTACATTGAGAACTGGGAAATTTCATCTAGTGTCAGCAGGTGGTGGCCTGCCTATATTATTTGGAAAGGACATAATAAAGCTATAAGAGTCATTGGTTTATTGGCCAGAGGTCTTAAAGCCAGTTTCCTGTGTTTTAAGGCCCCATGTAAATTTGGAATTTTGCATGCCTGATGCTCATCATTCAGCAGTGGTTTGTGGTGTCATGTAGAGATGCAGACAGAAACCAAATGGTCCCTATAATACCACTTCTGAAACTGTGCCAGTAACTCATTGAGTATAGAGCAATTACTGTGTGTGCTGAGTAGCACAGATCAGCTAATGTGCATGTTGTGAAGCATTGCACATTGAATTTAGTATTATATAGCCCAGTCTAGTCTCTAGCCCCAAAAATACCCTTACTCAACCCACTATTAACCCCTTGTGCACCACACCTTAGTAGCTCACCCAGTAAAGGATCTGACATCATGCATATACACTTTTCTAATTTCCCCAGAGCCATTTGGGTGGATATGGGAGTATTGAGACAATGTAATAATTGTCTAATGTTCACTGACAGCCATTTAATCCTCAAAGAAACAAATACAGTATGCAAGAGATGTATATATGCAATATCTCTGCTGGCAAATCTCTCGCAAACAGATGCTCATAATAACAATCTGGTTGTCAGAGACAAACACACAACACTCACCAAAAATATTATGCACCCAATACATAGACATACTTACAGTGAGGCACTTAACTGCAATCTTCCCAAACTCCAAAGACCTCCCAGACATTCCATCTGCAAAAACTATCCACAACAAACCTGAAAGCACTGACAGAAACAACACTTAACATAGCAGATGGAGCCCCTCCCAGTGGAGCCTCAACTACCAAGCCCATAAGGCAAGCAAATACACTACCCAGGACTCTAATCACAGAGGACTCCAATGTATGACATATGGATAACCCACTCATCAGGCTGAACAAGGGGAAAATAAATGTCAGTTGCCTATCAGGAGCCAGGATCTACCACATTACACATGGACTCAAGTCATTGCACCATAGGTACTAGTATGATTTGATCATAGTCCATGTAGTTGTAAATTAACTAAGATGTCCTTTCCTAGACTATATGAGGAGATACATCTTGGAGCTCTGGGACTATGTGTCACAGGCTGGTATGTGTCTAGCATTAAACAGCATTCTACTTTCACCAAGGATGTTGCCACAATACAAACACAGGATAATTAACTTTAATAATTGGCTTACTTTTTTGTGTCATTTTGAGGATACAATTTTTGTCAATGTGAGAGGACATGATTAACAAATCACTTTGCGTTGGCAAGGATGGCCTGCACCCACCTCTCTAGGCTTTCATATATTGACTAAAACATTGTCGTCCCCATACAGCCTTTTTTAGGAAGTGGAAACTTGATGAACCTTCCAACATAGCAAAATCTACCCAAGGAAATCTAAAGGTGTTGCTGCTCAGTGCCAGGAGTCTAAACAAGAAGCTTCCCTCCCTTCAATTTCTACTTACTTTGGAGAATGCAGACATCTGTGCACTTAGTTATCATGGTTTAAGGCTGCAGCGACTACTACAGCATTGCAAGGCTTCAGTGCCTTCCACATATTTAGAGCAGTAACTGCACAGACATGGACTAAAAGTGCTGTCTTGATCTACATCAATAATAAGCATACTTTTAGGTTAGTTAAACAGGATAATGCACCAGAGATCCTCCACATCCAGAATACCACAAAGTCCCATACAATATCCTAGCAAGCTATAGGTCACCTTCTATTTCCCATGAAACCCAAAACTCATACTTAGACCTATTAGAGACATTCACCATTCAACCAAATACCATACTTGTAGAGGACTTTAATTTACCCTCTATAAGCTGGCAGGTATACACAATCCCAAATTTTGCAGGTGCAGAAATTCCTAGACTTTGTAAACTCCAACATCCTGGACCAGATAATGCATATGCATACTTGAGGTGCAACCATATTGAACCTGGTACTCACAAATATGGAAGCACCCCCCCACCCCACCCCATGGTGTGTCCTCTCTGATAAGATCAGATCACAAAGCAGTCTATTTCAAATAAGAATTACTTCTGCAAATCCAACAAAGCCTGTAACATTTAGAAACTACTCTTAGGCAAATTCTTAGATATGGTCTCTGAGGCCAAGAATACAGCTTCAATGGGTCTTGATATTATCCCAGGATGTCTTTCAAATAGCCAAAAATATAACCTATCATCACTGGAGTCACTATTCAACCATAGCCATCCACACAGCTTTCATGTTATGCAAGTAGAGGACTGCAATGGTCAGCTCTTGGCACAAGGGTGGATCATGAATGGATCCTAGGAACTAAAGACCCATTAGTCTGACTATTCTGTTATGAAAAACTATGGAAAGATTTATCATGAAAAATGATTAACAATGACATAAGAAACCTTCAAACATGGGACCTAACCCAGTTTGGTTTTGTCAAAGACAAATCATGACTACTGAACCTGGTAGACCTCTTTTAGAAGGTCATCAAGGCAATTGATGAAGGTAAAATGGTGTATACTATCTACCTTGACTTAGCTAAGCTATTTGATTGTAAACAAACTCATGAAATTAGGCATAAGTCCCCTGTGTAACTCACTGGATAGACAACAGGCTCACAGACCAAACCCAGGAAGTTAAGACTGAAAAGACCACCTCCACAAAGAGCAAGTCACCTGTGGAGTCTCCTGCAGGGTCCGCTCCTCTTTGGCATCTATTTTTGAAAGTCAAAGTCAATATGAAGGGTCTTTGGCTTACCAAGTTAGCAGATGACTGCAAGCTAAAATCAGTCACAGAAACAGGAAGGTCTAATATAGACAGTAGACTGGTGACAAAGCCATAGCTTAAAAGTTGATGCCAAGAAATACATAATAGTACCGTTTGAGTTGGGCACATAGGGAAACTACTCCATTAATAAAACACCTGCAAAAGTAGACACAATAGTCAGGGATTTGGGAACACATGTAGGTAGTAACCTGGGTTTCAACCAATATGTGACTAAGCTATTAAGAAAATCATTCTATGTCACTCAACTTATAAGTAAAGGCATAGCATGTAAATCCAGGGAAGTTGTCATGACACTGTACTCAGCCGTCATCAGGCCCATCATTCAGTATAATGTCCCAATTGGTATTTACCTGACAAGGCTCATGCAACAACTAGACCATCCACAGAGGCTCCTCACAAAAAAGATATAGGGTGTAAACACAACTTGCTATGCAGGTGTCATGAAAGGAGATACTCCCAGCACAGCTATTTGGAATTTTGTAAATAATTATATGTCATTTGTGAATATCAATATGATCTATATAAATGCTTGTGTTACAACTGTATTAGAACTGTATATCAAACTTGTTTGCACAGACATGTATGTTAAAAAAGATATTTTGTAAAGTATTGAGCTTAAAGATGTATTCACAGTGTGCCCTGCTGGAAGAGAACAGAAATGTGCATACATTATTGTAACCATTTAAATGTATATATATTTTTACAGTGCAAACAGGAACACAGGAGGTTAACATCAGTCCATCAAAACTTCAGAAAATAGCTGAAATTAAATTTCTTTATGGCAGCAAGAGACAGGATGTCTATATTAGGGAGCTCTCTATGTTGTCTTTAAGGAGAAATAATTACTAGTCTTGAGCTGTGGAAGTGTTTTGTTGTTTTATGACAACCAGCATTTGCCAAATATATGAGGAAAAGCCATTATCTATGTATTTTTACAGGTAGATGCTAAATGCTACCAGCTTCTATCAAAGATTGTTTTGGGCCTGGGGACTAGAAGTTAGATGACAAGAAATTATGTCATTCTGCAAGCTAGCCCAGCAGTAGTATTTGAGATATTAATTTGAGAGCTCTCTGAGAGAGACACAGCATTCTCTATTCTGTCTTTGACCAGACAACAACACTACAGAAGATCCATTCACCACATATGCCTTGCTCTTAAGTAAGTTAACTAGGGTATAGTGATTTTCTTAGATATAGTCAGGAATATAGTAAAGCTTAGCTTTTATATATATATATATATATATATATATATATATATATATATATATATATATATGTGTGTGTGTATGTATGTATGTATTTGAGACTGTCCTGCAATTTTAACTATTTCCTGTGATTTTGAACTCTGATATCAGTGTAAATATATATTTAGCATTATCTTGTTCTTTTATTATTTATTATTTCATTGTATCTGATCTGTCTAGAAAGATTTAAGTTCTGAGAGTACTTGCATATTTATTTGGTGACACTTTGGGTCACTCCTATTAGCCCTGCTCTTGGTCAAACTACCATTTGTATTGATAGCAGCATTACACAGTAAGATTGGGCACCCTTTGTTAAGGGCCTAAAAGTAGCTGATAAGGATCTGGCTTGTGGCAGTGACAACTACCTTATAGTCTGGGCAAAAGGGGTCATAGCTAGTAAACCTATGCCATTCTTTCCCAGGTGTGTGTGTGTGTGTGTGTGTGTGTGTGTGTGTGTCTATGTATAAATCAAACCTTAAACAGTGTGTGTGTGTGTGTCAGCTACTTGGGCAGGGACACAAAGCACTGGTTGGACAGATAGGGTGCTGGAGGTCTTGGCTTGGCTACACAGCTGAGATCTATACACTATAGCTTTGCCAGTGGGGAGTCTTATTGGGGATCTGGAGAAAGAGAGAGAAACCAGCCTCAGACTGACTGTGGTCTCTGTGTGGTCTTAAGGGAAATTGTACTTAATGCAGAGATCTGCATCTGGAAATGCTGTGTGTATAACTGTCGTCCTCCCAATGTATGTCCCCCACTGTTGACAGTGGTGAGAATTGAGGCACCTTGATTACTAGTTCAGTGGTGGTACATCACAACAGGTAAACTCAAAGCCCTTTCCCTGTACTCTGTTTCCTACTGACAGCTGAGAGACGATTTATACCTCTCATATGAGGCATCTTTGGATCTTACTCTAATGGACCTTTTGCATATCTGTAAAATGTACATGACCAGAACTACTAGGTATAAGGATTTAAATATTACCTGATAGCTAAATAGGATATTTTGGAGGGACAGATATGCACCTCAGAGAAACCTAATGCTCTAGAATAGGCTTCCCATCCATGTGAAGAAGACCCCTCCCCTAATCATATTCAAGCTCAACCCGGACCAATGGATGGGAAATCAGAAATTTACTTTTGGTCTTACACCTATGTCTCTAATAGAGGCAGCTGTAAAATCATGCCCAATCTAATATGCACAATTAAAATAACCTCTAAGGCAAAATAACTCATGGGATACATTTGGGTTGCATGGCTTGGCTTATAAAAGCCCCAATGGTCAAGCTATAAACCTATGAACCTATGAAAACTCAGAACAAATTCTACAGAGAAATTAATTATAATGTCCTTTAACTCCTCCTCCTTTCTTGGATTCATATCAGCTTTAACAATATATTTCCTTAATGCACTACGTTTTGAGTCTAAATCCTCTATAATGGCTCACGGTGCAAATTGTACCTTTTGTGTAAGGGGAATGTACTCATATTCACTTATGATGAAATAATGTTCAGTATTCTAGGGACAATTGCAAATCTAAATAAACCCAGTCAGATGAAACTGGGCTTTTCTACTTACATGCTGAAGAAAATGATGATCCTAACAATACTTTGGAGATCGGGGTGGAATATTATATATGGGGAAGTCAGTTAATATGTGGAAAAGACCATAATCTCAAGACCTGCAAGATGAGACAGTTTATGTCACAAATGTAATTCTGCAGGACACAGAAGATCTGCATTTACTTGGTATATCCTGCTTATTTTTAAGATTTTTTTCTACTGGTGCCAAGTCATTCATGGATCTAGAGGAAGCTATACAAATAGTGATGAAGTAGCAATGCCCAGCAGGAGCTTCACATTCTCACATGGATGCCAGGTTGCAACATGAAGAAGCATTGAATTCCTCGCAGAAAGGTTAGACTCCAGACCCATTTCCTTTATTTAAACAAGACTTGTCAATGGCTCAAAAGACAACCCACTTACATTTAGCATTGGAAGAGCAGAAGGCTGTGGATTTTATTCCCCTTCCAGGTGATAGGATTAATTTTCAAATTGCTAACACTGCAATGCAGCATTGGTGGGGGGGGGGTGCAGGGGTGCACACCTGATGAGATATCTTCATTGGATGAGATGTTATACTGAGGTCCCATCTGCTTAAGCTGGTTGTAGCTCAGGTGGACATGAAAGATCCCATGGCACTTATCAAAAAGGCTAGAGGAAGATCCTGAAGTCTAGTCTGTCTGAGGTGGTAGCTCAAGTGGCTTGAAAAGATTCCATGCTGTCTATCAAACATAGTAGAAGTTCCCTGGCCAGATTTAAATACTGTTACAGCTCTCCACTAAAAGAGGTCACAAGCCTAGTAAGACTAACCCACTCAATTAAATAAATAAATAATACAGCATTAGGAGACATCCACTTTGCCACCAAAGTTAGTGAAGTAAGTGTTGTTAGTTCAGGAGGCTGACATAAGGTTTTCCATGACCCCCCCAAGTGCTGGTCACTTTCAGCTAGTTTTAATTGGACTTTATTTGTTGATGCCACCAATTAGTAAACTACTTGTTTTTCCATGTTTGATATCTTCATGTACTGTGCTGTATTGTTAAATTATGTTTCCTCTCAATTTAGTGGCTGGATGCAATAGTGTGCAATTACATGCTATCTATGGCATCTGCTGTCCTCAGATGAGAGGGGAACTAACTTTATTTTTGTCCCTGTCTTTTCAACTTAAAACAGGGAGAATGATAAATGGGTGGAGGTGCATTTCACAGATACCAACAAGCTCTTACTGCAAGGGTTTTTTATAATAGATGGCAGTATGACCATAACATAGTGTTTCATTGAGAAACTGTCTATGGCACATGTGTAAAGATTGTGGTACTTTGATTTATAGTCATATTCTTATTTAATTCCCCCTCCCCCATGATAGTTCATGATGTGCTGTCCTATGTTGTAGATTAAATTTCATCTCAACAGGGAGGGTTTGCAGTAATTAAAAGACTGTTGATGGGAATGCTTGTTATGGTGACCTGTGTATATTGACCATCTGACTGTTCTGTTCATCAGCCTAGGGAGATGTTACTGCAGTAAATATAGTTTCTTGGCAGAATAATGCCCTTAGCAGTAAACTAGAACTTAAGTGTACATCATATGCATGTAGAACTGGGCCCTAGGTCTATCACCTATGTCCCTAGTCTGGTGGAAAATTTCCACATTATTTATTAATTTATGTGACTAGTGGATACAGTCTCACTCAGGGGCCTACTGGGGAACAATGACACATAGGGTCATAGGTTCTTAGGTGTATACTAGGCTAATGGCCTTGGAGCCTTTACAAGTCTAGCTCATAGGATTACCCTGGCATTGTGCCACCCGACCTTAGTTCCTAGTGCCACTGTCGAGTAGAGTCACTGGAGTCATCCCTGGGGTGAATTTTCTATTTCCCATCCACTCATCAAGATTTCTCTTGAATAGGGCCGGTGAGGTGCTCTGCCTGACAGGGGTCCAGGGAAGTAAATAGTGTGGGAAGAAATAGCCAGGGAATTGTTATGGCTAGGCTTGTAGAGGCCCTAGGGCTGATAGCCTAGTACCAACCTATGAACCTATGAACCTATGTATGGGAAGTCTGTTCCATAGCATGGGCAGTCTCTGGGTTATGAATCTGTCCCTCTAGCATGTTCTGTTGATTGTGGTAATGAAGTTGAGGTCTCTGGAGCGTGTGGTGTGGAGCGATTGGGATTTCTTTAGATGTAGCATTTCTAAAAGAGCTGGATCAGACATAGCTTTGTAAGTCAAGCAGAGATCGTCTCTAAGTAGGCGATATGAGACAGAGGATAGTTGGAGTTTTTTGAGTATGTCCATATAGGACAAATGCCTCTTTGTGAGGTACTTTTGTGACCTTTCCAGTTGTTACATGTGTCTAGTGAGGTACAAATGGGGCATTGTACTTGATGATTGGCCTAATGAGGGAAGGGTAGAGGGAGACAATGTTTCTTACTAGATGCAAAACCCTTAGTAATGAGATGTGCCACATAGAAGGACTTTCTGATCACAGTGGCAATGTGGTGGTCAAAAGAGAGGTTGCTGTCAACGTGTGTTCCCAGATTTCTTATAACGCCTTCTGTGTTCAGTGGACAACTATCAATGTGGTAATTCAAGGGAACTGGTTTTTTCCCAAGGAGGATGATGACACATTTTTTGGCATTGAGCTTAAGGCCATGGTTCTGACACCAGTCATTGGTGTTATTGAGGCCTGTCTGTAGGATGTCAACATCACTTGGGGAGTTAATAATACTTGCAATCATCTGTGAACTTTGTCAGCCAGAGTCCCTTCATGTTGGCCTGGACTTCAGAGAAGTAGATACCAAACAGGAGAGGACCCAGGACCGAACTCTGTGGGACTCCACTCATGACTTGCCAGTAGTCTGACTTGGAGTCAGCTACTTTCACACTGTGGGTTCTATCTGTGAGCCAGTTTCCAACCCACCTAGTGATGTAGGGGTTGATGCCCAGCTTAGTGAGTTTTTCTATGATTCCTGAGTGGGGAATGGTATCAAAGGCCTTGGCCAGATCAAGGTAGGTTGTATGAACCACCTTGCCTTCATCCACTCAAAGAAGTCGACCAAGTTAAGCAGGCATGATTTACCCTTCACAAACCAAACTGTGTAGGATCCAGAGTTTGGAGATTCCCTATATCCTTGTTTATTAGGTCTGTGATGATTAATTCCATAACTTTGCATATCAGAATTGGCAGGCTAATTGGGCAATAATTCTCAGGGTCTGTAGTCACTCCTCCTTGTGGGGAGGGGTGAATGTAGCAGTGCGCCATTTGGTAGGGACAAAGCCTGAGGTGAGGCTGTGATTGAACAGGACACACAGGTGAGGTGCCAGTTGACTCTGTAGTTCATGTAGAACACAGCCAGGGATATTGTGAGGTCCCATAGAAGCTGTATTCTTGGCCTTGGACAGTGCTGTTTTAACCTGTGCAGCAGTAATACTGGGTGCCTGGCAATCTACTAGTATTGTGATTGGTCCTTTGGGGGGCAGAGGGGTAAAGTTAGCACTGAATCTGTCAGCCAGTATATTGGCAATATCTGTTGGCTCAGTATAGGAGGTACCATTGTGCAGTAGCTTAGAGCAAATCTGGGTATTGCCGTGGAGATTCTTTACATAACTATAGAAGGCCTTGTGGTTGTCTTTACTATCTGTTGCAATTCTGTTTTCATAGCTAGCTTTAGAGGATTTGATGAGGGATCTCAACCTTTTGTGAGGCCAATAAGTTAGTTTTTCCAGTCTTGGGACTTTGCCTTATTCCACATCAGTCTCTTTCTTCTGTTGTAGAGTTTGTTTATGGCAGGGGACCACCAGATTGGCTTCCTTTTTTTTTTTTGAGGAGAGCGTCTTAGTTCAACTGGGTATGGCGAGATCCATGCATTTGTGTACGTGTTCGTACAGTGCATTTGGTGTATGATTCGGCGGTCATGCAACTAGTCTCCATTTGCATGGGTGCCGCGAAGTTAGCCACCTCTATTACTGTTCTTTGGCTTGTGTATAATTTTCTAGAATAGAAAATAATATAATTTCACAGGAATCGTCTCACTTAGTGGAATTTATCACAACATTACTGAAACTGATTTCCTATCATCCTCCTTTGATTCCAATATCAAATATAAAAGTAAATCATCTTGTTAAATAACTGGCATTTCACTATACCTTTCAGCAATTTAGCCTTTTTCAAAGAATTGTTTCAGTTGCAACTGCAGAAATGGGTTGGTTATTTTCAGTAGGACAAGGGTGATATAAAGCTTAATAGGATGCTTTTAAGTGTTCTCTAAGGAAGGAATTTCACTATTTTATGTAGAAGGTATTGGTTGAGTGGCCGAACTAGAATGGACAGACTGAAGAACAGAAGCTAAGAAGAGATAAATAACTGGCAAAGGATCAATATAAAAGGAAATATATAGTTAGTTGAAATATTACTGATAAGAGACAACCACAACAGAGAGATTCTGATTGCTCCCTATAGACTTAAAGAGCACAGGTAGCTTGTCTTCATCAGCTGAAAGTTTAGAGGATGGTTTAGCAAATGTGGTATTTGGAAAAGTGTCAAAAAGTATTTGAGCCTAATAATATTGAGGAGCAGATAGAGAATTTTACACCTACTGTGATTATAGAATCACAAGTACAGCAGATTCTTCCTCTCCCAGAGATAAGCTATGAGCAGGCTGTTTTTTTTTTTTTTTTTTACTGTTGTGTGCTGTGGAAGAGTTGACTGGTGCTAACGCATTTCTCATAGGGGAGTAATTAGGATTGGATGGATTAACCTTTGATTTGTATTTGTAGGGTAAGAGTGGCTGTTGTCCAACTTGTTGGATGTTCTGAATGAGGGTTTAAGGACTCTAGAAATATCCTCCATTTGGACAAAGGTGATTACTTCAGTAAGAAGGGTCTCATTATGTCCAAGTTCATATAAACCCATTGCAGTGTTCAGTCAGAGTTATGAATGTTTAATATGTCTCTTGCTATCCCATCTCACCACATAAGTTCCCAGGATAATGCACTTGGATCAGCATGATTTTGTTATTGCAAGGCTAATATCTGGCAATGACTTCATGTTTCTGTTTCTGATACAGAAATTCAAATTATTCTGTGGGATTCCTTATTAGCAGTGAGCCTAAATGCCAAGAAGGCATTTGATAGTGAATTTCCTGATGCATTCATCCTACTGTTAAGAGCAGTTTATAGGGGGTCCCTAATTTGAATAATGGTGACTACAAATCTGTCTGTTCCTTTCTTATTGACTGGAGGAATAAGGTCGGCATGCCCAGTCTCCCCTTTCTTTTCACTCCTTATTTTGAGCCCCTTACAGATTCATGGGTTAGTACTAGGCTAACTGCCCTTACGAGCCATTGTAAGCCTAGCCAGTTATCCCTTGTGAGACTCAAACCCTGCACCTTGTGTTTGTCAGGCAAACAGTTTAACCATTAGGCCACCCTCCCAACCCAAATAAACAGTTCTTGCAAGACTCAAACCAAGAACCCTGCACACCACAGACAAAGTGATTTACCACTAAGCCATGACAGATACCTGCCTTGCAGAATGCAATGATGTGTGGATTTAATTGGACAGGTCAAGAAGTAAACTCTTTCTCTATATACATAGATACGATGTTAGTGTAGTTCACACATTCAGAAAGCCGATATTTTTACTTGTTTAAGTTACTGAATCAATTTAGGACCCTTTCAGGTCGTAAATTTAATGTTACAAAGCTTCATATGCAGATGTCAATCTCTCCTTATTTCCAACACCTCTTAATATATATCCTCAGGTGTTGCATCATGACTCAACTATATACCTGGGAGTATGCATAACATCCTCAATATTGATAACAGTTAAGATTTTATACATAGTTGCTGGAAAGCTGTTAACCTTAGTGGCTGAAAGGATTTAGTTGAGTCTCAGAAGTACAAATGTTTTTGTAGCCATTAGCTTATACACTTTCTAGAACATGCATTTATTTTGAGTGAGCATTCTTTCATTTATTAAAATATTCTATTGTCATTTTTGTGTGTGTAAGATGATATACCTGCTGGGTATTATGGAAGGGTTTAGGACAAGAGTGGCCTCTACTGATGGCGATTTTGTTTTTAGCACACAAAGGTATTACAGGAAAGTTGAAAATGAAGGAGATACCTGAAATATCAGAGTTATATGAGCTGTTCTCAACCAAGAAAACTTTGAAAAAATAAATATAAAACCAAAATAACAGCATAATTATTAATAAAGACAGTCGTGTATGTTGGGACTGCCCTTTTGGTTGTTTTGGTTTTATATGAGCTGTTATAAGAGGTTTCTAGAGTATAGTCAATAAAGGTAACAGAAAATGAACACAGTGCTTGGAGGGTAGACAGGTGTAAATGCAATTAAGAAAATACACTGGGAGTTATAGGAATGGGTTGAAGGAAAAGGGAATAAATATCGATGCCAGAAAGTTTTTTTTTCACGAAACTGGTAAACTAAACTAGTTATAGTAAATATAAAGGAAGAGTGAAGTTTTCCTGCTCAGTATGTTAACCACTTTTCTTCTGTATTTGTTAGTTTTGATCCAAGTTTGTCTTCTAAAATGTCTTCACATTGTGCATTTCTAAGTAAAGAAAATTGTTTTCAGTTTTTCTTTCATAGGATGACTTGCAGTAATTCCTATGTACTTCAACAATCATTTTTTTCTACTTCTTTTTCATGTGGACTATAAAACAAAGCTTTTCTTAGTATGTGTGTTGGCATGTATGTATGTATGTGATTAATCTATTCTGACTCTAATTTTTCTATTTATAACTTTAGTCAAAAAATGGTAACTTACCAAACAGGTATTCCATGCAAAGTTTAGCAACAGCAGAACCGTTTCCCATACTATAATGTCTTCTGGAATTCTGACAACAATGTACTGTCCTCCTTGTAAAATGCTACTTTATTATGTTGCCCCTGAGCTCATATCAGCCTCATCTGCTGCACATACAAGTGTTCTATTAAAATGGGTTTATTTCTTGAATGTTGCACAATTTAGTTGAGTAAATGATGCCTTTTATCACGTCCATTAACATGTATTTTCTGACTCATTTATAATCGATTTGCTACTATGTCTTTGTATAGATGTTGATACAGTTCAGGTACCGTTTTATTAGCTGCCTTGTGGATGGTCTCTATGAAGAAAACGTCACCAAATCTACACACTCTTTCCCAAGCTGAGTATTTTTTTCTACTATATAAGAATGCTATAAATCTTTATATCACTATCATACTCTTGTGATTTTTCACACAACTTTTCTTCCTTAAAGAACTCTGGAATTATTCAATTTAAGGACTTCTTCATATGATTTCATTAGCATCCTCACACATTTTATGCATTATTGCTTCATCATTTTGTGCCTGAAAGAAACTTACTACATTTCATTTAAAGAAACAAAAGTATCACCTGTTATGGCATTCTTCTACCTTGCTTCAACCTCTTTCAGTGTTTCAGCATTTGCCCATATCAGTATTAATGCAGAATTTTGTGGCATCAGTTAAGTATGCTTTCTGTTCTTCTCACCAATCCAGTTTTATGATATTAGTCCTTGTACTGAACTCCATGGGTCACTGCTTGAATTATAGTGCACCTGCTGTAAAACAGTTTTACAATGTGATGCAGTTATTATAATCATCTAAATGTAGTTTGTCTTTCAATTACTTAATTGCTTGAGGGTCTATGTCTAAATTAGCTAACATATTCATTAGCCTAGTATGTGACCCTGAAAAGGATAAAGCAGGTAATAAATGAATAAGTGAGCAAATAAATTAATGGTGAAGTGGGCTACTTACTTCATTTGCTCCTTTTTAGATTATACCTTCAGTCAAAAAAAATCATTTGATTTGTATAGTATGTCTGTAGTCCAGTGAACACACTCTGCACCTGTATTGTCCCATAGCTAGTTGTATGTACTTGACCTTTCTCTCATTGTGCTCTTTATCACTGGAGTCAGTGTTGACAGTATTGTAGTTACCCTGATTATAATGTTATTGTTGAAATTGTGCATATTGCTTGTTTTATTATGTTATAGTGCATCACCATAAATGTCCTGGGTCAGAATTCCCCATTTAAAGGGTATGTGCTTGTTAGATACATGAAGAAGTATAAGAGAGACACTTCAGTCTAACAAGAAGCTAAAGTAGCAGTAAAGCATGGTAGATGTTTGGGTAACACATGGAAGGATCATTTTTTTAAACCCTAACACATACATCTAAGGGTGGAGTCTGCCGTAGATAACTCTGTTGAGTGTAAACTGATTGACACTCTTACAGATAACTAAAGCAGACAATGATGGGCAATTCTATACCCTGCATATAAAATAGATGTTAGTGGTCAATATTTGGGCCAAGGGAGGTATGCCAAATTTTTTTACACAATGTAGTAACTTTCTTTAGCATGTAGTATGTAGCCTGTCTGAAAGCCAGCATTATAGATTTCAAAATGCAGGTTCATTTAAAAGACAAAATAAAATATGTTTCTCCTCAGTCTGAGGAACAGCAGAAATTAGGATAAACATATCTCAAGCACAATTCTTCTAGGAAACAAACAATCCAAGTATTGAATAAACTTTCTCATTTTAGGTAACTGCTTTCTTACATACACTCCTACTGTTTTTCCAAAAAGGATTCTGTACTTACAGAAAGCATGATTCACCCCCATTCCACCATATTTCAACAACGTTTATCACTTTCACTTTCTCCACATGAGAAAACAGCTTCTCAATCACAAAATAACAATTCCATCAGCTTATCTTTTAGAAAACATATTCCAGTTAACAGGGTTCCTTTTTTGGTCTTTGAAGACTTCTTCTAATCATCTCCCTCTGGAATCTACAATTTTCCAGCAGAGCAAACCATATTGTGTTTTGGATTTAGCTAGCTCCACTTTCCATTTTCCATAGATTCCTTTCTACCTGCTTTGGGAAAAATCCTATACTTTTCTTTACAGACCTTTCGTCTCTTAAAGCCAACTCCAGTTTTACTGTAAAACCCCTCTGTATGCACTGCAGCTGTAGCCATTATGCTGTGTGATTTTTCCTAGCCAAAAATCCCTGGTTGTAGCTTCAGTAGAGAGGTTGTATGCTTAGGACAACCTGTCTGTGCTCATATGGACACATCCTGGTCAAGGAAGAAACCTAAAATTAAAAGTTTGCATGGTTCATAGGTTCATAGGTTCATACTAGGCTATCTGCCCTAGGGCATTTATAAGCCTAGCCAGAGTATGTTTGGCTTTCGCCACCCATTTTAAATTAATTTTGCTATGCCCTTTTTCGAGGTTAGTATACTGTGCCTCTGTCTAACAGTGACACAGAAGTGATACCCGGGGTAAACCTATGATCTCCCATCCACTCATCAAGATTCCTCTTGAAGAGAGTCAATGAGGGACTCTGAATAACCTGGACTGGGATTTTATTCCATAGTGAAGGGAGCCTCTGGGTTATGAATCTGTCCCTCCAGCATGTCCTATTTATTTCAGTGCTGAGGTTCAAGTCTCTCAAGCGTGTAGCTCGATGGGATTTGGATTTTTTGAGGTGCAGCATGTCCCTTAATTCCGGGTTGGACATGGCCTTATACGTCAGGCACAGGTCACCTCTGAGCAGGCGGTATGCCACTGAGTAGAGCTGGAGTTTCTTTAACCGGGCAGCATATGGCATCTGTTTGAGCCCTTTGATCCTCTTGGTGAGGTACTTTTGGGGTCTTTCCAGTTGCTGCAGGTGTTTGGTAAGGTACATCCCAAAGGGGCATTGTACTCGATTATGGGCCTGATGAGGGATGAGTAAAGAGGCACGATGACCTCCCTAATCTAGATGTGAATCCCTTCATGATTAGGTGGGCTATATAAAATGTTTTTCTAACCACTTTGGCCACGTGGTTGTCAAATGAGAGATTGCTATCAACTTGGGTCCCCAGGTCCCTAATGACTTCTTCTGTACTTAATGGATTACCACCTATGTGGTAATTTGTGGGCACTTTGTTTTTGCCAAAGGGATGACTATACACTTTTGGCATTTAGCTTGAGGCCATGGCTCTGGCACCAGTTGTCTGTTTCTATGAGGCCCTTTTGGAGGATGCTTGTGTCGGCTGGAGAGTCAATTATGGCACCCAGTTTGCAGTCATCTGCGAACTTGGTCAGCCACAGTCCTTCCGTGTTGGCCTGTACCTCCGAGAAATATATACCAAACAAGAGAGGTCCCAGGACTGAGCCTTGTGGGACGCCACTTGTAACTGGTTTGGAGTCTGACATGGCTCCAGCAATTCTAACCATGTGGGTTCTGTCCTTGAAATGTATACCACAAGGCCAGCAGTATATGATCCAGAAGTCACAAAATAAGATGAAAATACTAAATTAATAGCATATAACTGGCTGAAAACAACCCTTTATTAGTGAGACAGACCGGTTTCGGCAACCAATGCCTTCTTCAGTGTATGAACATTTCACACAAAATACCATCAGTTATATTTATGATACTTAATTCAATATGTTGGGCGCATTTTATAATATATTTTTTCTAAATATTCTTTCTCATTATTACATGTAATTCATACAAATGTCATATTTGTTATCTAATGTTAAGCCATGTTTACATGCTTAATTATGCAGTATAGCTTTGTATAGTTTTTAATATTAAGCCATGATTGCATTTAATTTTGGCCATTACAGCAATGTGTATATATTTTTTGTGTTCTTTCTCTTTAACCACACATTGGTTGCATTTTCCACTTGTTTTCCAGGTGGGGTGTGTCTATAAATGAATGGTATTTTGTGTGAAATGTTCATACACTGAAGAAGGCATTGGTTGCCGAAACCGGTCTGTCTCACTAATAAAGGGCTGTTTTCAGCCAGTTATATGCTATTAATTTAGTATTTTCATCTTATTTTGTGACTTCTGGATCATATACTGCTGGCCTTGTGGTATACATTTGAATGGTTCTGGCCGTGCATCAACCTACCTGCATAGCATCATGTTTGGTTCTGTCCTTGAGCCAGTTTGCAACCCATCTAGTGACATAGGGGTTTATATTTAAGCTGGTGAGCTTATCTATAATGCCTGAGTGGGGTATTGTATCGAAGGCTTTTGCGAGGTCCAGGTAGGCTGTGTGGACCACCTTCCCTTCGTCAATGGCCTTGGTGACTGTTTCAAAGAAGTCAACCAGGTTTAAGAGGCAGGATCTGCCCTTAACAAAGCCAAACTGGGTAGGATCCAGTGTCTGTAGGTCCCCAATATCTTTATTTATGAGGTCCATGATGATCCTTTCCATAGCTTTGCAGACCAAGCTAGTCAGGCTTATGGGGCGATAGTTTCCAGGGTCCATTGAGGCACCACCTTTGTGGAGAGGGACCACTGTTGCTGTACGCCACTCTTTGGGTACATATCCTGTAGTAAGGCTGAGATTGAACAGTAGTTTTATGTTTGGGTTTAGCTCTTCTTGGAGTTCATGTAGGACGCAGCCTGGGACACCGTCTGGTCCCATTGATGCTGTGTTTTTTGCTTTGGAGAGGGCGGCTCCCACCTGAGCATCTGATATGTCGGGGGGGGGGCAGCACTCTGCTGGGATTGATATTTGCCCTTTTGGTGGGGAGGGGGGGGGAGAAGTTTGCGCTGAACCTGTCAGCTAGGATGTTGGCAATGTCTGTGGGATCAGTGTATTTTTTGTAATTTTGGACTAATTCTGAGCATATCTGGGAATTCCCACCCAGGTTCCTAACATAACTAAAGAAAGCCTTGTGATTATCTTTAGTGTCCTCTGCAATTTTTCTCTCGAAGCTGGCCTTTGATGATTTTATGAATGCCCTTAGTTTTTTGCTAATACTATTCAGAGATGCCTTCCCTTTTTGGGATTTTGCTCTATCATGTAGTAGCTTCCTCCTTCTATTGTATAGTTTGTTTATGGCTGGGGTCCACCAGACAGGTCGTCTGCCTTTGGAGGATTGGGTCTTGGTTTTATTTGGGATTGCATGATCCATGCATTCCTGAAGGTGTTCATAGAATGCATTTATAAAGGATTCTGCGGTCTGGGCCGTATTTTCCACAGGCCCGGGGGCTTTGAAGGATTCCACCTCGGTTTTGAGGAGTGTGAAATTTGCTTTAGAGAAGTTTTTCACTGTGGTTTTCTGGGCAGGGGGTGGGGTCGGGATGTGAATATCCAGTGAGATCATTTTATGGTCTGATCTTACCAGTGAGGGATACACTTCTGGTCTGGAGCATAGAGTCCCCATGTTGGAGATGATCAGGTCCAGTATGTTTTCCCCTCTTGTGGGAGTGGTAACAAGTTGTTCCATAGCATTTGAGTTTATGAATTCTAGGAACCTTTGGGCGAGGGTGTTGGAGCTAGAGTAATGCTCCCAATCTATGTTTGGGTAGTTGAAGTCGCCCAATATAATGGTGTTTGGAGAGACCTTCATATTTTCCAGTGTTCTCAGGAAGGCCGAGTGGGGTTCCTGGGTTTGGGAGGGTGGTCTGTAGCAGGCTATAAACTGGAAGGCAGTTTTACCCACTGTTAGTTGCACATGGATAGTCTCTGATGCTTCGTGCTTTGCCACCAACCTGGAGGTGTGGGTATCTTTGATGAATATCGATACTCCCCCTCCTTTTGTGGTTCGGTCCAAGTTTTGGGGCTGAAAAGCATGGTATGAGGTATAACCTGGCAGTGCTGGGGTGCTCTCTGGAGTCCTGAACCAGGTTTCTGTTACTGCACAGATATCGATGTTCTCCATGCTAAGGAGAGTTTCGAGTGCGTGCATCTTGAGGTTTAGACTTCTAGCGTTGAGTAGCATTACTCTTAGTTTCTTATCCCTTGTGATACCTATGGAGGTGGGTTTGTCTTTTGAGCCTTGCCTAAAAAAGGCACTATGGGGGTAGCAAGAGCCTTTGCCAATATCCGATAGCCCAGGGGTGACAGGTGCAAGCCGTCCCTAGCAAAGCATCGTGGCTTGTTGTGCCTATCATCCCAAGCTGACAGGCATTGGATCCCCTTTGAATGACACCAATACTTAAGCCAATTGTTGAAATTGATCATCTTGTCTTCATATTGTGGCATCATTCTTGGTGAGGGTAAGATGCTACTCAAGGTCAGGGTCATACCAGCCTGGGCTACATGCTCAGAGAGCTCCTCTATGTCTCTTTTCATGTAGTCCAGGGAGGTACATCTCAGGTCATTCACACCAGCATGGACAATGACTGAGTCATATTTGTACTTGCCTTGGAGTGACCTGAGTGCTCGTGTTATGTGGCGGATCCTAGCGCCAGACAGGCTGCTCACCATGACCTTCTCCTTGTTCAGCCTGTTGAGCGGGACGTCAGTGTGCCTGACAATAGAGTCACCTATTACAAGTGTATCAGGTGTGTTGTTTAGCCTTAAGGGCTGTGACTGTTCGGCACACTGGCTTTGTGAGATATGTGTTGCACGTGTTTTGTTTTGGGGTAGCGGTTGCTTGGGTGTCTGCTTTGGAGGTCTCTGCTGCTTAGGCAGATCTTTATTTAGAGCCTCCGAGTATGTTTTGTGTGATTATGTGTTTGGTTTGCTGTCGTGGTAGGTCTATGTGAGACTGGAATTGTAGTGAGTGTGGTTTCCTTCTCCTCCTGACTGGTTATGCCAGTACTGAGTTGAGAGAGCTTAGCCTCCAGTTTGGCTATATGGTTGCATCTCTCACATGTGTTGGAATTTGTTGGGAGGAGGAGAGGGTTGTCTCTGTACATGAGGCAGTTGTAACATTGCCTCAAGATTCCCATATTCACCAGCTGGACCGGAGAGGAGATTGACAACTGACCTTTGGACATGCTAGAATAATATTGGGAATTCCTTTATAATTGAAAACAAGGGCCAATGGGGAGCGAGGGTGTAGTGCTTTTAATTTTTAGTGCTGACTTAATTGCTTTAGTGAGCAAGTGCCAGGTAACAAGTGCAATGTGTTACAGGTAACTTAAATGCAAAAACGACAAACAGTAACTTTTTTTCAAGCGAAGCAAGGAAATAAGTACAGTAAGCAATGCAGATATCACTAGGGATCCACAGAAGTGCTGAGAAGCCGCGTTTTAGGTGGAATTAGCGTTCCAGGGAAATAACAAGCATACAAACAAAGCTAGATTCAGCAGGCCTGGATCTAGTCTATGCTACAGCAAACAAGGTGTACCAATTTCAGTAAGATACAGTTCAAATATTCAGGCACTATAAACCTCAAACCAGAAATTCCCAGCTCAGAAGGGCAGAGTCCAGCCTCTCCTCCCACAAGAGTGCAGACCACGAACCTTCTTAATGTAAAATAACTGGCCTGAAGCCCAAGTGCTTAAACCAGAGCTAATACACTTTAAGAATAACAGACACTGAGCTCTCAATCAGCAGTTCCCAACTTAGAAGGATGAAAGCTACCTGTCCTGCCACCACAGTGCATGCCACAAACCTTCCTAATGTAGAACAACTGGTCTGAAGCCCAAGTGCTTAATCCAAAAGACTTAGAATGATAGCTACACTTTAACCAAGTTACTACCAAGCAGTAATAAATACAACTGAATACTTTAAATAATGCCTGGATTAGTGCTCAAGTTATACAAACAAAGCTAGATTCAGCAGGCCTGGATCTAGTCTATGCTACAGCAAACAAGGTGTACCAATTTCAGTAAGAAGAAATTCAGATATGCATGCACTATAAGCCTTCAACCAGAAATTCCCAGCTCAGAAGGGCAGAGTCCAGCCTCTCCTCCCACAAGAGTACAGACCACGAAACCCTCTTAATGTAAAATAACTGGCCTGAAAGCCAACACCCACTGGAAAGCTTAGAGTTGCCATCCCATTGAATGTACAACTACTGAGGCCAGCTGTAGTCTTTAACAAATGTAAATTTTCTGCTCCAAGGATAATATTTCAATTTACTGAGGGACCATTTAATTTCTAAACATTCTCTTTCAATTGCCGAGTGATGTCTGTAAGTGGTAGTAAGCTTATTACTAATGTAATAAAATAGGGTGTTCATTCCCTTCCACATTTTCTGACAGAACTGTCAAGATCCATACCTTGAAGTTGCCAGTAAAAACAATAAATTGTTTACATAAATCTGTTACTATTAAGATGGCCTCTGAGCTCAGCATGGCCATCAATATCTGAAATACTTGTCTTGGGGCAATTATCTATTTGATATTTAGTAGTTCCATACCCTTGATTAGATCAGTTAAGGAACAGGCAATAGAGGCAAAGACTGGGGTGGGACTCTAGTAATCATTTAGCGGTGGTAGTACTGCGGTAGCATTGTCGCCTCACAGTAAGACGCTGTCCAGTTCGATTCTCAGCTAGAGCGTCTTCTGCATGGAGACATGCATGAATGGGCGTACCTTCGTTGAAGGCTGTGTGTCAGGGCTGGTAACTTGGCACGTAAAAATCAACTACCAATCATTAGTGGACTGGAGTTCTGCTGTGGTGACCCCTAACAGGGAAAAGCCAAAAGACACAAACAAACAAACAAAGTAGCAAATATTCAAATAAGAACTTTGAAGGCTGAAGTGGAAAATGGCTCCATGCGAACAGCAATTGAACATGGGTCAGTCAGTCCTGAGAGATAGGAGAGCACAGTCCCAAAGGGACGGTTGATGGCCTCCATCACCCTCAGCCAATCAAAAGGAAGTCGGGTTCAGATCCCCAAATCCAGAGTAGAGGAGATGGGTGCCTCATGGCATCCAGTACAGTGATGCAAACAATCACAGAGAAGTGGATGGGAGCCCCTGGGAGAGTTCTCTTTTCTTTGTAAAGGGCAGAGCACCCTGGAATAGGTTCAACCAAAGAGAGGGGCCTGCACCCTGGAAAGCATTGTGGTTCCAGTGGCATCAGGTGAGCTCTCATCCTGGGGAGAGGGTGTAAGTCTCATACCAGTCCATACCCATATCCACAGCAGGTCTCCAAGGTGAACAGCCTCTGACATGTTAGAACAATGTAGGTAAGGGAAGTCAGCAAGCCAGATCCATAACTTTGGGATAAGGATTGGCTCTAAGGGCTGGGTCAGTCAAGCAAGGGTCTGAAGTGGGTCTAGGTACATGCAGCGGCTGGATGAGACGTCACCCCCTCACTGCACTCTCTCCTTCCTAGGGGGGTGGGGGATGGTAGTGGCAACCCTAGACACATGCCAGGCCCTTCCTGTGGATCATCCCGGCTATGGCGGGTGCCAGTCCTGACCAGTGTCCCGCATCATCTGGCAGCTAGCAGCTGACTTAGAACTGGTGTGGATCGGGGGAATCCAAACTTTTTTATTGAAACAAAGCATCATAAAGGCCCGAGACAGGCGTTGACACAATGTGATTTCTGCCCAGTGCTATGAATGTGAAAGTGAAGAAATTCAATAAAGTATGGGTAAATGATGGGAGTAACTATGACTCTCTCTTAAGGTAGCCAAATGCCTCGGTATCTAATAAGTGACATGCATGGCTGGATGAATGAGATTCCCACTGTTCCTATCTACTGTCTAGCAAAACCACAGCCAAGGGAATGGGCTTGGCAGAATAAATGGGGAAAGAACATCTTGTTGAGCTTGACTCTAGTTTGTCACTGTGAAGAGACAGGAGAGGTGTAGAACAAGTGGGAGGCCTTGGCCACCAGTGAACTACAACTACTCATCATTTTTTCACTTATCTGGTTAGGTGGGGGGCAAGCCCCACTGAGGCCCTTGTTTCTGACTCCAAGCACCTGGGCATCCGGACATGACTCACTCTGGGGTCAGTGTCAGGTGGGGAGTTTGACTGGGGCTGTACACCTGTCAAAGAGTAATGCATGTGTCCCAAGGTGAGCTCAGGGAGGACAGAAACCTCCCATGGAGCAGAAGGGCAAAAGCTTGTTTGATCTTGATTTTCAGTATGAATACAGTCCCTACCCTTGATAAGGTCAGTTAAGGAACAGGCAATAGAGGCAAAGACTGGGTAGGACTCCAGTAACCATTTTTCAAGCAGGAGAAAACCTTTCTTTTGCTTGTGGGCATGGACCAGTTTTGCACTGTCTCTACATTTTCAGCATGACACTTTACTATTTCACTGTTTATTGCATAGGTCATATTTTAAGTTTTTGCCATGCCTAACTTACATATACCTAGGTCTGCTGTTAGTTTAAACAGGGAATCCAAAGTGGTCTGTACCTTAATAAGATTACTTTCCAAGTCCTCTGAAAAAATGACCATATTATACAGATTGTCTGCCCAATATTTCCATGGTGTCTGAACATCACCTGCTGTGGAACATTGATGTTGCTCCATGAAGATCAAGTGGCATGACTTTAATTATGGAACCAACAATCTGGCATGAAAAATTCTGTTGCGTATTTGCTTCTGGGAACAAGGGAATTTTATGTACTTAGCCTTCTCTATTTGTTTTAATTAGTTTATCCACTCAGGATGTAGAGAATGAGCCATGTTTGGAGATGCTATTTTGTTTCATGAAGTCATTGAAAATCTAATAGATTCATCAGGTTTGTGGAGCAGTAGCATTGCTAGGTTGAGGTGAAGGGGGCAACTGGCCCAGGTACAAAGTTTTAAGTGGAGTGAGCGGATCAGCTATCTGATCCGTCCATCATCCCAATTGCTCCTTAATGCATACTGGCTTTTAAAAGTTGGTATTGCATTTGTGGACAAACACTGTGTGTGTGATCTAAATTGTAGCAAATGCTTGATAGATTTGTAGCAAGCAGTTTGCTACACTCTAAAAATAAAAGAAACATTTGTTTCTTTTTTCAACTAGCTCCTTACAGAGTATAAACTCTATCACCCACTTGCTACATTGATAGCAAACAGATTGCAACAATTTAAAAGAAAAAAATATTTTTTTTTAAGGAAGGATGGGCAGGGAGCAGAAAGAGGACTTGATTTGCTCCTGCATCTCAGGACCCCCAGGTAACTGATTGTTGACTTTTTTTTTTTTATTGCTCTTACATTGAAGAGCTGAGGCAGGAGGAAGGTGGCATCTATCTGGCCACCTGGTTGGTGTGCCAGTGCAGTGAATGACACTTAAGGCCATCTGCTCCTCTGCAATGAGGTTACCCCACTCACTGTGGGATTCAGCTGTACCCCAACTTGGAGTATTTTCATACCTAATCTATAACTAATATGTTAGAATTTTAGTACCCATTATGGCTTTAGTGTCATGTTTTCACAAGGCACACTTTCATTGTTGTGCATTCAATTGGCCCTTTCAAGCAGCTATGAACTATATTTCTGTTTCTCTCTACAAACTTGCTCATTTCTTGCTTCTGTGACAATAGACTTCACCTGTCTTCAATTGAGAACATGTTGGATGGCGCTTAACCTCTGCAAACATACTCATTACAGATAACTCAGGGGGGGGGGGGGTTGCAAGGCTTCACAATGTTTCTTTGGCATATATTTTCTGGTTTTCTTTTTCCAGTTTGCCATACTTTACAGGTTACTCCAATTATATTTTTTTATAACTTTAAATGGTCCTTATCCTTTATGAGGAACTTTTTTTCCTCAGCAGTGGACACCAACACTAGAGTCTGTTTTAAACTTCCTAAACCATACATGCTTTATTAAATGCTATCTGTTGCACTTATTGTGACCTTTTAATATGTCCTTTTAGTATCAACACTACTGTTCTTAACCTTTCCTTTAAATCTGTAAAATGCTCTAGCACTCTTTTAAATGGGGTATTTTCCTGTGGCTTTGTTTTCTTCATTATATCCAGAAAACATTTGGGATGTATGATATATAGCACTTTAAAAGACATAAATTTGGTTGTGGCTAGGGAAAGAGTGGATATAGCAGTAATTGGTTCTAATGTTCTTCATTCTCCTGTGACTTTCCTTAACACAGACTTTAAGGTTTTATCAAAAAGTGTTCCTCTAGCCAACCTGTTTGTGGATGGCATATTTTGGTCCTTTTCTGCTTTACCTTAAAGCATTATGATGGACCCAGATAAAGTATCATGGTCCATAAGGATGCCTTGAGAATTTTTTTCACTGGAAAAACTAGTACTACTTCTTTTGCTATTGACATGACATTAAATCTTCATAACAGTTTTGCCTCACAAAATGCTTCTGCATAATCGAGTATTATCAGTATATACTGGTGGCTTCTGCTCAACTTTGCAGGTGGACCTATAATGTTAGTTTTTATTTGCTCACATGAGATTTATACTATAGGCAACTCTATCAAAAGTTTCTAAATTCTGTGTTAAGTGCTGCCTCTTGATATTTTAGAAAATTTGCACAAAAGTTTTTTTGTTTTTTTCTCCATAAGATCAAGCCAGAAAAATCTACTTAAAATATCAGTATTTCTACTGTCCATACCTAAACAGCCACTCAAAATGTTGCTGTCTGCTGACATTTTCCCAGTGTTCTAGAATGCTTCGGCACCTAGAATTGTCTCGCTCTTTCTTTTCTTTCTTTAGTCACTATGTAGAGCAAGTCATTTCATAGGCCAGCATGTGTATGTGAAGTGGGGCCGTGTTCATTTGTTTCCCCTTCAGCTACGGTTATATTCTGTGTAGCTCTACTTGGTGTACTGTCCTTCCACTGGGCTGTCTTTAAATTTACGTGTCTTATCCACAGATTAGTGAGGTCAATTTTCTTTCATCAGTATCCTGACATAGGTAAAAGGTATAGCTACTTCTTCTACAAAGGTAGGAATAGCCTTTCCTCTTCCTCTGTCTAATCCTAAAACAAGTGTAACTGAAGTCATTTTATTCTGGTGGAAGTACTGGCAGTGTCTGTATCTATTTCATTAGTTATTTTACTTAGTGTGCTTTTACAATCTCACTTCTAACTTTGTCAGGCTGTCTACTTTGATATAGAAGGAAAAGCATATGACTATGTTATTCTTCCCCCTTTCTCTGATTCTTCAGTATGAGACCCTTTTGTCTCTGTCCTTGTCACTCATTTCTCTAGAGTGCTTCTAGATATGGACTCCCTCCTTTGAATTTCTATAGCGGTAGCGTTGTTGCCTCACAGCAAGAGGTTCTCCTGTTCGATTCTTGGCTGGAGTGCCTTCTGTGTGGAGTCTGCATGTCCTCCCCATGGTTGAGTTGCCTCCAAAAGACATGCGTGAATGGGTGTGCCTTCACTGAAGTGTGGGTCTTGGGCTGGCAAATCGGCACCATAAAAATCTACTGCCAATCATTAGCGGACCGGAGTTCTGCTGTGGTGACCCCTAACCAGGAAAAGCCAAAAAGACAAACAAGACTGGCTTCTGTTTTTAGCTTGCTTACTGAGATTTTTAGTAGGATTCAATGTCAAGCTTATTTAACCTACCCAGCAAGACAAAAATGTTAGTCTTTTCAAGGTTTTTAATTCCACACTACTTTATTTGTTTAGTCTATATGTCTCTGATTACATATATGGTTATATACGTTTTCCCCCATACTTTCAAAGCTCTTTGAATCCAGGAAAATCTTGGCTAAGTATCATACCATGTATTAACTTAGACCCTACAACTACTGGATGAAGCACTTAACTAAAAAGAGTTTGCATTTAATTTTGGGTTACAGGATGCACTCTTTTGTCCCCACGTGCACACATTACTTCAGTTGTCTGTTTATTAGCATATTGTAATATAATTAGTGTAATTACAGTCCCTGAGGCTAAAAAACCCAGTAATTATTTTCCTTATACTAAAATAGCAGAGTCTACAAGTTTGGATACAATACAATCACAAAAATCAGATTCAAAAGTTCTTGTAGGAAGTAAGAATTTATCATTGTCATACTCTACAGGCACACTTTCAGATGTATACTTTTTGCCAGAATGTTCATAGGTTCATAGGTTGGTACTAGGCTATTGGCCCTCGGGCCTATATAAGCCTAGCCATAACAATTCCCTGGATATTTCTTCTCGCAATATTTACTTCCCTGGACCCCTGTCTAGCAGGATGACTGACATGATCCCCGGGGTGAATTTCCTATCTCCCATCCATTCGTCAAGGTTCCTTTTGAAGAGGGCCAAGGAGGCACTCTGCTTGACATGTATGAGCAGTCTATTCCAGAGTATGTGAAGTCTCTGGGTCAGGAAATTATCCCTCCAGCATATTTTGCTCATTGTGATGACAAGGTTTAGATCCCTGGAGTGTGTGGCTCTGAAGGATTGGGATTTCTTTAAGTGGAGCATGTCCAACAGCTCAGGGTTTGACAGGGCCTTGTATGTTAAGCAAAGATCACCTCTGAGTAGGCGATATGCCACAGAGTATAGCTGGAGTTTTTTTAGATGGTCAGCATCTGCTTTAGGCTTGTGATTCTTTTAGTGAGGTATTTCTGCGGCTTTTCCAGCTGTTGCTGATGTCTTGTTAGGTACATACCAAATGGGGCATTGTACTCTATAATGGGTCTAATGAGGGATGAGTACAGTGGGAAAATGACCTCCTTTTTTCTGGATGAAAAGCCCTTAGTGATGAAGTATGCCACATAGAAGGATTTCCTGACTGTTGTGGCGATGTGGTTATCAAAGGTGAATCTACTGTCCACCAGTGTCCCTAAGACTCTCATCACACTTTCAGTGTTTAGTGTACTGCCACCTATGTGGTAATTCATGGGTACATGATTTTTCCCAAAGGGGTTAACTATACATTTCTTGGCATTAAGCTTAAGCCCATAGCTCTGGCACTAAGCATCTGTCTCTGTAAGGCCCTTTTGTAGAATATCCACATAATTTGGGGATTCAATAATGGCTCCCAGTCTGCAGTCAACTGCGAACTTTGTTAGCCAGAGTCCCTTAGTGTTGGCCTGTACTTCAGAGAAGTCGATGCCAAACAAGAGCGGTCCCAGGACTGAACCCTGAGGTACTCCACTTGTCACTTGTCTGGAGCTGGATTTGGAGTCGGCTACTTTTACAGTCTGGGTTCTGTCAGTAAGCCAGTTGGCAACCCATCGAGTGACGTAAGGATTTTATGCCCAGCTTAGTAAGTTTATCTATGATTCCAGAGTGGGGGGATGGTGTCGAAGGCCTTGGCAATGTCCAGATAGGCTGTGTGGACTGCCTTATCCTTGTCCACAGCTCTGGAGACTGATTCGAAGAAGTCAATCAGGTTTAGGAGACATGATCGGTCCTTCATGAACCCAAACTGGGTGGGGTCCAGTGTTTGAAGATTGCCAATGTTTTGCTTATAAGTTCCATGATAATGCAGTCCATACCCTTGCAGATCATGCTCATCAGACTGATGGGATGGTAGTTCCCGGGATCTAAGGTGGATCCCCCTTGTGGAGTGGGATAACTGTAACTGTGTGCCACTCAGTGGGCACAAAGCCTGAGGTGAGGCTATGATTAAACATGACACTTAGGTGAGGTGCCAGTTCATTTTGTAGTCCATGTAGTACACAGCCCAGGATGTCATCTGGTCCCATGGATGATGTATTCTTAGCTTTGGAGAGTGTGGTTTCTACCTGTGTGGCCATGATTACTGGAATTTGGCAATCTTTTGATATTGAGATGGGTCCTTTAAGGGGTAAGAGGGGGTGAAATTGGCACTAAATCGATCTGCCAGGATATTGGCAATATCCTTGGGATCAGAATATTTAATGCCATTCTGTTGTAGCTCAGAGAACATTGCCATTTAGATTCTTGACATAGCTATAGAATGCCTTGTGGTTGTCTTTGGAATCTTTGGCAATTTTATTTTCGTAATTAGCTTTGGAGGATTTTATGAGGGACCCCAACTTCTTAGTGAGGCTTGTAAGGGAGTTTTTTGCATCCTTGGATTTTCCTCTTTTCTGCAACAGTTTCTACATTCTGTTGTATAGTTTGTTTATGGAGACCACCAGATTGGCTTCCATTTTTTGGAGCAGAGCATCTTGGTTCTATTTGGGATGGCACGATTCATGCACGAGTGGATGTGCTCATACAGTGCCTTAGTGTAGGACTCAGCATTCAAACTTTCAGTTCCCATCTGCATGGGTGTCATGAAGTTTGTCACTTCTGACTTGAGTAGCATGAAGTTGGCTTTGGAAAAGTTTTTTTACAGAGATTTCCTTACTGATGTGTGTGTGTGTGTGTGTGTGTGTGTGTGTGTGTGTGTGTGTGTGTGTGTGTGTGTGTGTGTGTGTGTTACAATTAATTGTGCAGAACTTTCCTGGGTGTCCTACCATAGAACATTTAATTAACAAGCTCATGAATTTAAAGCTTTTTGGTTGTTTGCAGGCAGAAGGAGACTCTTATTTGAGGGCTTGCTACTACTAACTGGTGCATTCAAGTTAGATTTAGAGCTAGCTGTGCATGAAATAACAAAAATTCTACTGAAACAAATAGCATTTCATATTTAGGGTCACTCTGTGGCAGCCACTTTCTTAAGTTTCTAGAGAATTTTTTTTAAATTTACCTACATATAGCATCTTTAAAAATGTATTATATCATTTACATTATTTGTGACCATATCAGTTTGTCAATGATGAATGCCCAGTTGTGAAATTTGAAAGCCTGTGTGCCAAGTGAAGTGCCATCCCATGTTAATAGTTTTTTTTCCAGTTTTTTGAGTATTATGTGCATCAGCACTTTTCAAGTTCATATAAGTTTTTAGACAGTCCCCAGCCTGGTGTGAAGTCTGACTCATTGTCCATTGTTGTTGAGGCCCGTTTTTCTTCTTTGCCTATTTTTCAAACATCGCTAGGCTTACTGCTGTTAAATGTGCAGTATGTGTGTGTGTGTGTGTGTGTGTGTGTGTGTGTGTGTGTGTGTGTGTGTGTGTGTGTGTGTGTGTGTGTGTGTGTGTGCGCACGTGCGCGGGTGCGTGTGCCTGTCTGTTTTTGTCTTGTTACAGACCTGGGCATTTTGTGATAGACTTGTCTTGCAAGTGACAGTGTAAATATGTGTGTAAATACTGTGAAATATAAAATCTCTGATTTTAAACATATACTTAAGTTAACAAATAAGAATCTGTATAAAACATATAAACCTTCAGAGCCTGATGGTTCTCAGACCTCCACTGTATATGTGGATTTTGATGCAGGCCTAGTAGGGCACTCCTATGCAATAATTTTAACCATGGGTCCACCTAGTCTAAAACCAGCCCCACTCAATATGTGCAGCAACTGTCATTCTAATTTATGCGAGGGCTAGGGACAATTCACTCATTATTTCTTTAACTTCTGTAATAATCAAACCTCAGATGTGTGCACAGAATGTTGTTACAGCTTTAGTGGAGTCTGGAACAGAATGGTTAATGCGTATTTAACTTTTCTCACAATCAAACCTCAGAGTCAGTAGTATAGTTAGGGTGGGGCTGCCCCAGGGTGCAAAGTGTTGTGGCATGATCAGATGATCCTGATTGCTCTTTAATGCATAACAGCTTTTAAAAGCTGGTATTGCATTTACGTTCAAGTCTGAGCACTGTAGTGCTCCATGTGTGGTCTAAACAGTTTGTTACATTTTAAAAGAGAAAGATGTTTCCTTTATTTTTAACTAAAACCTGATCATGCAGAGTGTAAGTAGTTTAAAAGAAATAAAGAGCAATAAAGATTTTTTTAAGCAAAATAATGAGAGAAAGGAGCATAAGGGGAGAGTGCAGAAATGAATAGCTGGGGCAGGAGGGGGAGGTGTGTTGTGTATCTGACCACCTGGGTGGCATGTCAGTAAAAGAAGCGGACTTTTTTTTCCCCTAAGGTGGTGGGGTGTTAGTTTGTGGTACTGGCACAGTGTGCTGGTTGACACAACTGTGCTTCTGCTCAGAATTGTGCACAGAATCTTGTCATAGCTTGTTATACTTTACCTAGGGAAAAATAATGGCTAGGAGCAATAAGCTGGAATAGATTACTGTGATTATTTTTCTTTCTCACTGCCTTCATAATGAAACATTGGATGTTTATAGAGGTGCTTCCCTTTTAAGGGTAGGGATAAGTTGTCATGATATGTTTGACAGCAGCAAATTCGAATATATTACCTGGATCAGAACCATAACTAGCTCTTCTGCAGCCCTGTGCACCTCCCCCAAACTAGTGTCCCCACAACTTAAAGTTAAAGAGGTAAAGTTGAGAAGCAACATGAAAAAAAAAACTCTTACCAAAGTTGAAAAGCAAAAATAAATGAATAAATGTAATAAGCAGCTGGTTAGATTTACTACCATAAATTCAACTCTTAGGCACTTCAGCTGAGCTCTAAATATTATATAGACCTTCATTTATGAAGTCTTGATATCATGGCTTTATAAATAAATAAATGCTGGTACTGTTTTACTGTACCATCACCACTTGCTGTTAGTGCTTAATAAAATCTGGCACCCAGGACAGCTACCCTCTTTGCCCTATCCTAGTTACATGTCTGACTGTACACTTTTGTTCTTTCACTTGTGTCCCAGTCTGTCATCAGACTGGCACACAGAAGGATGTCTTTTGCTGTGTATATGAATGGCAGAAACAACTCAAAATTTATGACTGTGGCCATTTGTTCTTTCATTTCACACTAACAGGGTACATAGGAGGTTACTGTTTATTTTTTTCTTTTGCAAATGGGAAGCAGGCATATATGATCTATGTATCCTTGCAGGTTTTTGTCATCTTAGTTTATTGGAAGCTACTATTTTGACAGCTTTGAACATTAAGCCTTGGACACAACACTTTTCTTTCTTGAGTGAAAAAAATAAAACCATTTTTTCTTTACTCATGATTTTGTTAGGCCATCATTGGATCAAAGGGTTGTAAAAAGGTCTAAAATGAACATCACAGCATCCACAGCTCAGAGGTTTCTGGGAGCCCAACACCCTCTGATTCATGGCTTAATTATTTTTCCTCAACAGTTACTAGAGTGCAGTGTAAATCAATCAGGGTGCATTGAAAGGAAGGAAGAAAAAACTGAAAAGTAAGGCAAATTATGAAAGAGAAAGTGAAGGAAAGAAAATTATCTGCTTTGTTGGGAGGCGAGAATAAAGAGAAACAATGGGAAGGCACTAGGACTAGCGTGGAGTAGATGGTACCATAGTGTCCTTTGCCTAGGGATCCCTACAAACAGCTAACATAGTTCTCCACCCCCATTTACCATTAACTGATTTGTTATCTCATTCAGTCTAATATTAATGTACTTAGGCTGCCTCAGTTGCATGGTTAATTCAAATAGCAGTGATTATCAAGACATTAACTGTTTGCAAATGGACCCTGCCTTTTTGTGTGAGTCTGATCTCCACAGGTCCTTTAAAACATGTATGCTAGATGCCTTATTAATACTGTAGGATAGATTGAGGCCTTGTGGGAGTTTTTTCCTTGTACACGTCCCTTAAAGGTTTCATGCTTCACATTGCATGATCCTACACGGTAGGAGGTACATTTTCTGTCAAAATCTGTACCTCTTTTCTCTCATTCTGTCATGTTAAGGATCCCCAACAGCATACATCTTAAAAAAACAAAACAAAAAAAAAAAAAAAACAAGACTGCACAGGCTGTCATGTTGTGTGATATTATAATAAAATAAAAATTAACTTGACCACGCAATTTCAACAAACGCTATTTAATGAACAAAGCTTTCAGGTAAAAAAAACTTTCATCACTGTATAAAAGCAACATTTATCCCTCTCCTTATATACAAAATGCATAGCCTTAATTAGGTCATTAAAATACCAATAATACAATTAACCATTTAAAAATAATTAAACTTTTAAGAAAGCCTTTCATATAGTCAAATACAAATGCCTTCATATATATATATATATATATATATATATATATATATATATCAAAAACATTACTATTATAGACACATCTGCTAGTATCTAAGTACAGGTTTTAATGAAACATTTTTTTAAGACCAGGATAGACATTGGCTTGCATTCTAAGAATCCAAGCTTTGTTTATTAAATAGCATTTGTTGAAATGGAGTGGTCAAGTTAGTTTTTATTTTATTGCATTCTATTTGTATGAACTGTGTGGACTGTGTTTGCTGCTTTATGCTGTGTGATATTGCCATGCTGAAACCCTGTACCACAGACAATTGCCATAAACATCCATGAGACAAAGCTGTCCCTTTTGTGTACATTGAGACTCCTAGAAAGATAATATGCATATAGTCCAACGCACCATTGAAGAGACTTGCCCAATTCCCCAATTGTTTCAGGGAACTGTTTGATTAAGTTACGTGCTTGGAGTCATATGATTTGTAGATGAAGATTGAGAGATTCAAACTCCAGACTACAGGAAACAGATGGTTGTCAGCTTATATCCTTACACCTCTACCCTTTCTGTTTTATTGGCTACTGTCGGGAAGCATTCCATTAATTAGATTTTAAAAGCAGGTTACATGATAGTTGGTATATGAACTCCAATGGGTTCTTAGAGTTTACAGAAAAGTAATAGTGTCCCTGTTAGGAGATAGTGGTTTGATTATAATGTTATTAGCTGTTTTTTAATCAGAAGCAAAACCAGAAATCAAGAAGTTGGCTAAGACCGGTAACTTGTATTCAACCTGAGGAATGTAAAGTCTTGTGGTAATTCCCAAGACTGCTTAAGGACAGAGAGGCATATATACTCTGCGGACAATGTTGGCTTGGAAAGTAAGTTTATTTAGTACAAGAGGCAGGGAAACCAGAAGTACCAGCTGACAGTATTGATTCAAAACTTTTAAAAGCAGCATTTTTGGGCTGTCTCACTTGATCATGTGATAGTTTTCAGTATTCAGATTTGAGTTTTTTTTTTTTTTTTTTTTTTTTTTTTTAAATAAAACAGTATTTGACATTCTCTTCAGAGCACATTTTGCATGAATACCTGACTCTGAGGTATGAGGTATGATCCCAGAGAATCTAAGTTGGAACTGTAAGTCTGAAGTAATAAAGCCAACCATTATTGGTCCTATCATGTTAACTGGAAACATATTTATTTATTTATTTGCTGTTTGTTTACCGAGGTGTTCTGACTGGGACAATAGAACCCGTTTTCAGCATAGACCAGGGAGAAAAGCTCCTCATACAGTCCAATACAATGCAAATTACATTAGAAATACTTTCAAAAATTAAGTTGAAAGAACAAACTATGTTTCAAGATGTTACAATATATACTACACAACTACACAATTCTATAGTGTTAAAACATTATAGACAATAATAGTCACTCTCACCATACATGATTTAGAATAGTGTCCAAAAAAATAGTACATAGGTCGTGCAATGTGTGATATTGACTGTTATAGTACATGAAAAATAGAATGTTAGTTTCATTTAGGAAAATAGCCAGAAAGTTTGTGATGCAGAAAGATAGTGAGAGAGTTAAGAAGAACAGAAGCAATACAGCTTGAGCAGTAGCTTAAGGATATGGTATAGAAACAGAGAAGTAGTTAGAAGAGCCTTTGGATCTTGAAACAGAGAAGGAGTTAGAAGAGCCTTAGGATCTTGTAGACTATGAGGTAGTGAAATGTGACAGAAGAGGACGATAAGGCTAAGGTGGAAGAAGGGGGAAGACCTGAGCATTAGGCAGGCTTTATGTAGGAGCAGAGCCATGTATTTTTGAGATGATTTTTTTAAAGAGGCTTTGAAATGCGTTAGGCCAGCTATAGACGTGGTAGCTAGAGGTAGTGAATTCCAAAGTATAGATACAGAGTATGAATACAGAGAGTGACCTGGTTTTCTTGTGGATTTTAAGATTTCTAAGATATTTTTGTCCTCTGATTGTAGGGATTGATTTGGTGCATAAAGTGTGACTAGACTGGCTAGTGCAGGGCAGACAGTAGGCTTAAAAATAAAGTTGTGTAAGGTAGATAGCTGATGTGTGTGATATTTGGAGTTTGTGGCAAACTTTGCAACTTTATTGTAGGACTGTTCCATCTTCCTTAGAGTAGACATTTGTAAGTTAGTTAGGATAGGGGCACCGTGAAGATTGCAGGGATGTAAAAATGTTTTTGCAAGGGTAGTTTTTGTTGCTGCAGTAAAGAAATGTTTGTTTTTATATAAGACTCCCAGTTTTTGATGAGTTTTCTTTATATTTTGCTGTATATGTGGGTTGAATGAAAGTTTATTGTCAAGGATGACACCTGGAAATTTGGTTCCCTGCACTATTTCTATGACAGTGTTGTCAGATGCAAGGATGTTAAAATGATCAGTGACAGGAGAGGTGTTTTGGGGATGAAACAGTACTAGTTTCATCTTCTTTGGATTAAGAAAGAGTTGGCCATATCTTAGCCAGGATTTGACTTCAGTAAAGGACTGTTGAGTTTTTGAAAGTAGTTCTGGTAGTGATTGAGTAGTACAGATTATGGTGGAATCATCAGCAAACTGAATGAGGGTCCCAGGGTCAGAGGTAGTGTGTAGGTTGTTTGTGAAAATGTTGAAAAGTAGGGGTCCTAGGATGGAGCCTTGAGGGACTCCAGTAGGGTTGTAGAGAAAGGGTGAGAGTTCATTGGACCATTTCACTGCTTGTTTATGATCCTTGAGGTAGCTCTGAGACCATTTTACTGCATTATGTGAGAAGCCTAAGTTAGACAATGTGTTCAATAGTAAGGGATGAGACACTGTGTCAAAGGCCTTGGACAGATCAAGAAAAATTGAGGCAGTATAGCATCCTGGATCTCTGGCTTTGTTCACAGTGTCTGTAAAAGATAATAGGGCTGTAGCTGTGCTGTGGCTAGGTTGGAAGCCATATTAGGTTTTGATTAAAAGATTGTTTTGCAATAGATATTTCATTACCTGCTGATGGATACCTCTCTCGAGAATTTTGGATATGGGTGACAAGATTGATATAGGACGGAAATTGGATGGATCAAAAGAGTTGCCTCCTTTGTGGATGGGGGTGATGTGAGATTGTTTCCATAAGGAAGGTACTTCTGATTTGGATAAAGAGCTATTTATAAGGATACTGATTGGGTAGGCAATTAAGTTAGCAGCCAGTTTGAGGTTGTGTGGTGGAAGATTATCAGCTGAGCAGAGCAGGGTTTTAGTTTTTGTAGCAGTTTCTTAATGGTGTCAGTGGATATGGACTGAAATGAGAATGGAGTTTGTATGGCATTTTGTTGAGTGGTGGGGTTATTAATGACAGGGTTATAAGTAGTTGATGTTCTGGGGTTGGTGTCTGAATAGGTTGAAGGGTGGGGGGGGGGTCCAGCATTAAGGGTGTTAGTTAATAGGTCTGATATTGATTTTATGAAGTGCTTGTTAAAGTTTCCGGGTGTTTGTGATAGGGTGTGCTCTCCATTTGTTCCAGGGTTATGTAGAGAAGATATGGAGTGCCAAAATTTACTGGGATTGTTTTTATGCTGGAGTTGAAGCTGGGAATAATATGACTTCTTATCTCTGTTGATTAGTTTTGTCAATCTGTTAAGTAGTGTTTTGAAATTAACATGGTTTTGTTCATTTTTGTTTTGTTTCCAGGTTAACCAGGCTAGATCCTTTTGGTTCATCAGGTGTTTACATTCCTTACAGAGCCATGGTGCTGAGTTCTTTTTGATTCTTTTTCTACAAATTGGAGCTACGGTATTAAGTATGTGAAGGAAGGTGTTATTAAAGTATAGTACAGCATTATTAAGAGGTAGTTGTTTAAGGGGTGTCCAGTCTATTTCATGTAGGAGAGTGTTGAATTTAAGCTGAAAAAAATTAGTTGAATTCCTTACTGATTTTACAGCATGTAGTCTTAGTTTTGGGGAGTTTGTTCTAAGGGAATAAGCTGGCAGATGGTCGCTCAGGGAGTTAGACAGTGTACCGGAAGAGGGGTAATTGGCGGGGTGGGATATTAGGATCTAGTCTAGGGTAGATTGGCAGGTAATATCTTTGTTGTATCTTGTTGGAGTATTGATAAGCTGCGAAAAAACATATAGATGTATACTATTTGTGGGGAAGTTGGAAGTAATGTTTTGACAATCTGTATTTACATCTCCTAAGATTATTGAATCGAGGTTTATTGTTTGGGATGTCCAGGATAAAATAATTTCCAACACTGGTGTATTGTTACCTGGTGGGATATATATTACTATTATGCAAATTCTTTTTGATATGTTGAGCTTCAAAAAAGAGATTAGTGCCTCAGCATTGGAAAAGATGGGTATATTACTGGTGTCAAGTGTGATATTAACTGTAGAGGGATATATAAGTGTCATCCCTCCCCCTTTTTTAGATCTATCTCTTCTGGTTATTGCAAAGTGTGGAGGTATTAATTCTGAGTCTTTTACATTGGGATGTAGCCATGTCTCTGTAAGGGCTAATATGTCAGGTTTCTTTGATCAATCCAGACATGCAGTTGGGCTATTTTATTACATATACTTTTAAGTTTCAATGCAAGTATTTTTAAATCTTTGGGGTTACTCTTGTGGTTAGGATTAGAGGGTGGACCAGGGTTAAGATGTATGTCTCCACATTTGAGTAGATAGGTAATGAGGAATGAGTACTATGGGAAGTGTTTTTTATTCCTAGGTGATGGTACTGGTGTCAAGTGTGGTTTCATAGGAGGTGAGGAGGCCAATTTGTGACTTGAATAATATGGGAGGGTATAGGGGAAAAGCTGGGAGGAGAGATGTGAGAAGCTGTGTTGTTTATTAGGAAAATGGTTGGAGGAGGTTGTTGATGTGTATTGGTGTGTGGGGGTATGCGAGGATATAGCTGTAGCAAGGTTGAGAATTAAGAGTAAAGAGCTAAACAGGTTAGGAGCAGCATGTCAACTGTAGTGGGTGTAAAAATACTAAAAGTGGTATTTATGTGTTTGAATGTAATATCAGGTGTAAATAGAGATTATGTTATCTTGTGATATGTGTGCAGCTGAAGGTAAACTTCGTAATATGATCAGTTTTAAATATTTTAAGCCAGCACAGACTAACAACTTCATGCAAGTAATAACTGCATATTGTTCAGCTTACAGTAAATAAAATTTCAGCCTCGATATTAAATTTATATTTGCAAAGTAATGCACCTGCTGAGAAACACTTATCAGTCAAGCCACAAGCCCAACTTATTCTGATAGTTGGCTCTGTTTACAAGATGTATTCCATGCTGGAATGGAGGATTAAGATTCCCACTGCTATACTACAGTATAATGACTTGCTTCAACTAGTTAACTTGGGAGATGACATAACTATACCACTTCTTAACAGTAAGTGCAACTCACACAAAGTTCAGATCCTGTTTTGAGGTGAAATAAAAATTGGATGGTTTTAGAAAATAAAAGTTATTGTTTGTATGTCTTAACCATGCAACATGTCAGCAAACATAAGGTGTTAATTGATTACCTAAATAAATAAATTCACTATTATAAATTAGCTGCACCTTGTATTTGTTCAGCATATGAGATGTTAACATTTCTTGCCATCCCTACAGATGCTCGAGCTGAGAAACGTGCAGGAAAAAAAATCTCTTGCAGACTATATTAAACCTATCCAATTACCCTTTTGGTGTTCAAATTGACCAATCCTATTTTGTGTTAGATTGACCTTAACCATCCCATGGTCAATAATTATATATTACCTCTAATGAGGATAACTGGGATCATACTTTAGATAATTTGAGGGAACCAGCACATGAGATAAAGTATTTTGGAGTTGCTTCTGTCCATTAGCAGTACAGGGGGCTGTCCAGGTTAAAATTCTGTTTTTCATCCCCAGATCAACCTTGCTCTTGAATATGGACAGGGATGAGCTTTGCTTTATGTGGATGAGGAGTTTGATCAAGATCAGTAGTATCCTCTGCGAGATATACCTGTCCCACCAAACTGCTCTGCTGATGTTACAGAAGAGGTTTTGAACCTTACACCAATTATTTCTGATGCTGTTTGACTTGCTAATGTCCAGTAAATCCATCAGTATTGGGTTGGAGGATGCTTTGTATGCTAGGCACAAGTTATCTCTTAACAGTCTGTATGATACTGAGTACAGTGATAGTGCTTTGAGTCAGTCCATGTAGGACTTATTGTCTAGGCCTTGTATCCTTTTAGTAAGGTACCTCTGTTGGCGTTCCAGTCGGTGCATGTGTCTGTACAGATACATGCCAAAAGGGGAATTATACTCAATAACTGTCCTAATGAGGGCTGAGTAAAGTGGAACAATGACATCTCTAGCTATATAGACACAATCCCTTTGATAATAAGTTGAGCAATATATCAGAACTTATGCAAACAGACACATATTGGTTGAAAGGTCACTGGCATATAAGTTCACAAACCCCAAACAGCTGTGCCAGCTGTTATGGGTGTATTGTCAATTTGACAGTTCCCCAGTGTAGATGACTTCCCAAAGGATGCAATAACGCATTTTCTGGCTTTTAATTTCAGTCCATCATTTTTGGCACCAGTTAATTATTTGTGACAAACCTCGCTCCAACATAGCTATGTCATTTGAGGATTCAATAACAACTCCTAGCTTGTAGCCATCTGCAAACCTATCAGCCAGAGCCCCTTGGCATTTGTTTTTACTTCAGACAAGTAAATTAAAAGTAGGAGAGGTCCCGGCATAGATATCTGGAGGACTCCACTGGTGACTGGTCTGTTTGTGGCGGTAACTTCCTCCATTTTGATTTTCCACATCCTATCTGTGAGCCAATTGACAATCCAGCAGGTGACATAGGGGTTTATTCCCAGTTTATTTAGCTTTTCTACTATGCCTGAGTGGGGAATTGTGTCAGAAACATTTTCCAGGTCGACGTATGCAGTGTGTACCATTTTGCTTTCATCCACTGCTTTGGTGACCTTCTCACAAATGTCCACCAGGTTGAGTAAGCATGACCTGGCTTTGACAAATCCATACTGAGATGGATCCAGTGACTGGAGGTTCACAATATCCTTAATGATTAGTTCCATGACAGATCTTTCCATAACTTTGTAACTTTGCATATGAAAATTGGTCAGACTTATGGGTCTGTAATTGCCTGTGTCTGTGAAAGGTTCTCCCTTATGCAGTTCATAGGTTCATAGGCTCATAGGTTCATACTAGGCTATCTGCCCTAGGGCATTTATAAGCCTAGCCAGAGTATGTTTGGCTTTCGCCACCCATTTTAAATTAATTTTGCTATGCCCTTTTTCGAGGTTAGTATACTGTGCCTCTGTCTAACAGTGACACAGAAGTGATACCCGGGGTAAACCTACGATCTCCCATCCACTCATCAAGATTCCTCTTGAATAGAGTCAATGAGGGACTCTGCCTAACCTGGACTGGGATTTTATTCCAGAGTGAAGGGAGCCTCTGGGTTATGAATCTGTCCCTCCAGCATGTCCTATTTATTTCAGTGCTGAGGTTCAAGTCTCTCGAGCGCGTAGCTCAATGGGATTTGGATTTTTTGAGGTGCAGCATGTCCCTTAATTCTGGGTTGGACATGGCTTTATACGTCAGGCACAGGTCACCTCTGAGCAGGCGGTATGCCACTGAGTAGAGCTGGAGTTTCTTTAACCGGGCAGCATATGGCATCTGTTTGAGCCCTTTGATCCTCTTGGTGAGGTACTTTTGGGGTCTTTCCAGTTGCTGCATGTGTTTGGTAAGGTACATCCCAAAAGGGGCATTGTACTCGATTATGGGCCTGATGAGGGATGAGAAAAGAGGCACGATGACCTCCCCTAATCTAGATGTGAATCCCTTCATGATTAGGTGGGCTATATAAAATGTTTTTCTTACCACTTTGACCACGTGGTTGTCAAATGAGAGATTGCTATCCATTTGATATGTTAAAAAACTGTATGGAGGTTGAGACTGAACAGTGTTGTTAGGCGTTTGGCTAAATAATGCTTTATGTTATTTAAGATGCATCCAGGATATTGTCAAGACTCATCAATGCAGTATTTTTAGCTTTTTAAAGCATTTTAAGACCTTTACATGAGAGCTAGAGGAAAGCTAGCATCAGAAGTATCTTGAGGGACAAACATAGGGGAGAGAGGGGTAAAGTTAGAGTTAAATGTATCAGCCAGAATGATTGCTATATCTTCAGGCTCAGAGATGGCTTTATGGTCAGAACAAACAAGTGACGAAGATATGCAAGGGATGGTGTAAGATGCCCCGATATTAGTGAGAACAAGGTCCAAGATGTTATTCCCTCTAATGGGTACTCTGACTAATTGTTCCAGGGCATTCGTATTGATAAAGTCCAGGAATCTCTGAGCTTGTGCACTAGTGGTGGTGTGTAGATTTCCTAGTCTACATAGTTGTATAGCTTAGATCACCTAGAAAAATGAGATTGGGTTCAATGCTGAGTGATTCTGGTTCCTGTAGATAGGTGTTGTGGCTTTCTTAGGTCATAGAGGATCTTCTCTGGCTAGATAATATATGGTGAAAGAACTTTCCGATGGTTATTTGGATACCATTGCATCATGCTGCTGTACAAATGAGGTGGACAATGTCTTTGCCAATAATCAAAACCCCAGATGGGACAAATGCAAGCCATCCCTGGTGAAGCAGCATGGTCTTTTGATCATATCCTCCCAGGTTGACAGATATTGAACCACCTTCGAATTACACCAAAAACTAAGCCAATTATTTTTTGTTCATATTGTGGCATCATCCTTGGAGAAGGTAGAATGCTGCTCAGTGCTTGTACCCATCTTGGACACATAGTCTTAGAATTCCATCATGTCTCTCTTCATATAATCCAGGGAGGTACACCTCAGGTCATTGACACTGACATGAGCTATGGCAGATTCATACTGCTACATGTTGTTCAAAGACTTGAGTGTATTTGTGATCTGATGGATCCTGGCACCAGACATGCAACAAACTGTCACTCTTTCTTTGCTCATCTAGTACACATCAGTATGCCTTACAATGGAGTCATCTATCACAAGAATATTTGTTTGTGTCTATGCCATCCTTAAGGGGTCAGCATCCATGACTTTGGCACTCCTTGTGCTATGTATGGATGCAGGCTTAACTTGCTGAGTGTGCTTTGTGCCCATGTTGTGTTTTGGAGGTTTTTGAGGTTTAGGCAAGTTAATCTTCAGAACATCAGCATTTCATGGATTATGTGCATTGTGATGGCCTTGGTGAAGTGTGATGCATCATGTACTAATAACAATTATGGCGTTTCAGTTTACTGTATGTGAGATTTTTGCCTCCAAGGACATTATATATGTACATCTCTCACACACTGTATTATGCTGTTTGAGTAATAGATGATTGTCAGACAGCATGAGACAATTCTTGCACTCTCTGAAGATGCCCATCTTAGGTTGGCTAGAGAAGTTGTGGATAAATGCTTGTCCATGATTCCAAGAGGAATAACTCTGGAGGCAGGGGTGACTATAACTGCTTGGAGTTTAGTTTATTTAAGATAATGGTGGACTTGCTACAGAGTACTTAAAATTCAGTACAAAACAATTAACCTGGAAACCTTCTTCTGCCATCAGCAGGAACAAGAAAACTAAGTATAGTAAAAAAAATAATTTATTACTAAAATCAATACAAGCATTGTCAGTTCACTCAATATGAAGTAATCTTTAAAGGCCTTTTAGCATGGTGAAGAGTTTAAGGGGAGATACTTTGCAAAATGATACTTAGCTTACTGTCAACAGACAATAAACATGGAGAAGGCAATTATGTTAACAAATTATCATATGATTCAGCCAACAACAGATACACTTGGCTTAAGAACACAAATCTAACGGGGTGGGTACAGGGTATGATGACCCACCACTAGACCAGTAATCAAGGAGCCTCAATTTTTACCACTAGCAACAGTGGGGGATGTACACTGAGAGGATGACAGGTACACACACATTATTTCCAGATGCAACTCTCTGCATCAAGTGCAATTTTCCTTAAGAGCACACAGAGACCCCAGTCAGTCTGGGGATGGTTTTTCACTCTTTCTCCAGATCCCCAGTAAGACTCCCCACTGGCACAACTATAGAGTTTAGATCTGAGCTGAGTGACCAAGCCAAGACCTCCAGCACCCTCTCTGTCCAACCAGTGCTTTGTTTCCCTGCCAAAGTATCTGACACACATACTTTTTGTGGTTTGATTTATGCACACACATACACACAAATGGAAAAGGCTGGCACAGGTTTACTAGCTATGCCCCCTTCTGCCCAGACCATTAGGTAGTTTCTACTGCCACCAGTCATTCCTTATAAGCTACTTTAAGGCCCTTAATAAAGGGTGTCCAATCTTTCTGTGTAATTTTAATAGTAGTAGAAGTGGTTGTTTAACCAAGAGGAAGGTTGTTAGGAGTGGCCCACCTAGTGTCACAAAATAAAATGCAAATACTCTCAAAACTTAAATACTTCTACACAGATCAGCCACAATGAAAGGTTTAAATATATTTAGTAATAAATAATAAAATAAGACAATACTAAATACATATTCACAGTGACATCAGATTTCAGAACCACAGGATATATTTAAAACAACATTGCCGAACAGAGTCAAATAAATGCAGAGAGATATCAAAACTAAGCTTCACTATATTCCTGACTGAATCTAGGAGAATTACTATAACCTAAGAACTTACTAATAAACAAGGCAGGTGTGGTGAATGGATCTTCTAGTTGTTGCCAGATCCAAGACAGAAAGCAGAATGCTCTGTCTCACTAAGAGACTTCTCAAATTAATATCTGAAATATTATTGCTGGGATAGCTTGCAGAATAACATCACTTCTTGTCATCTGACTTCTAGTTCCTAGACCAAAACAACCATTAATGGCAACTAGTAGCATTTAGCATCTACCTGTAAAAATACATAGATAAGTGCTTTAATTCAGATCATTTGCAGATGCTGGGAGACATAAAACAATTGAATTCCTTCATGCTTTCAAGACTAGCAATTGGTTCACCCTAAAGACTATACAGACAGTTTCCCAGTATATATTTTGTGTCTCTGGCCTAGCGTATAAAGTAATTTAATTTTAGATATTTTCCTAAAATTTGCTGGACTGAGGTTAACCCTCAAACATTTACAAAGGTGCATGTACATTTCTGTCCTCTCCAGTAGAGCACACTGTGGATGCATTCCAAACCAATCATTTTATAAAATACCTTTTCAACACACATCTGTACAAACCAGTTTGATATACACATGACATGCAGCTCTAATACAGTTGTAACACATACATCTTATATAAATCAAGTTAATATTCACAAATGACATATAATTATGTTCAAAATTCCAGCTAGCTATGCTGGCGGTATCTCCTTTCGTCACAAAAAGGAAAATAAATTAGAGCCTTCGCACAGAGCTGACTGGCCTGGAACAACTGTAATGCAAACACGAGTCCTAAACTAGCCTGACATACACTTAGTACATAAGAATGAAACTAGTGTTCAATACCAACAGTTAGACCATGTCAATAGCAAATGCAGTATAACTATGTACTAGAATGATTAATATAGGCTTAAAGACCTTAGCTAAAGCAGATATAGACTGTTAAAATGAATTAAAAAGCAGATCAAGAAATTTAAAAAATTATGACTAATACTTTCAAGAGTGCATGGGGAGGTGGGGACTAAGGGGAAAGGCATGGGTAAGGCACTTGGGAGGTGCTAGCCTAACAATAACAGGGCATGCAAGACAATCTTATCTGTGACTGCTGTCACCAGCATGTAGTGCAATGCAATTTTTTATTTCCACAGTTTGGTGTAATCCACTGGCCTTAGACTCTTTTGTGCCCTTATTTCAGTGCCCTTGACCTGCAATATAAAGTATTTAGACTAGCAAATCATTCAAATATGCTTTTAGCCATTTTCCCAAAGTAGTATCTAATGAATTACTGAATGGGCACCAGTGAATCTGTTTAGAATCTGACACTTATTCTTAAATATTATGCATTACATGTTTTAAAAATATTTCTTGCAAATCTTATGCATTGTTTTGTGGAAGAGAAAGAGTGACATATTTGGTGGCATTATAAAATTTATGTGGCTAACTGACCAAAACAGAATATCCAAGCTGTCAGGTCTGATCCTGGAATGAAGACTGACAGTTAAACAAAATAAAATTCTCTTGAAGAATGTCTCTGTCACTCTGCCTGAGGAGGCATCTGCTACAGATAACAGACTTTGAGTCAAAAGAGGCTCATTGATCAGGAATGATTTATGTCATCCATCAAATGAATGAACAGAGCTCACAGCTGTCATTGCTAATGTTCAGAGTAAAGCAGAATTTAATTGCCTTGGATTACAACTAAACAAAAAAACAATGGAATATATTATAAAATCAAAACATTTACTTTCAAATCACACTACAAAAGGGGGGAAACAGTGAGCATACGCTGAAGCTGTATTTTTTGTTTTTCACTGAAAGGCACATTGAAATTACTTGAACAATAAACTCCATATACCATTACTTTTTCAGAACTGGGACTGCAAATATGACAGATTGATGGATCTGATGCTGCACAGTATTTTTTAATCAACTGCATATTGACAGGTGACATAGGTTGAGGATGTAGACATCACAGACTGAGTCTTAGACTCAGATACACTGAAAAAGTAGTGTCATAAATTTCTTCATAATTAAAAAAAATAAATGAAATAAACAAGTTTGAATTTATATACTTTAGTGATAATGTTCTTTTTTGTTAATATGTACATAAAAATAATTTCAAATACTGTTTCACTGCAACAAGTCTTGTGTTACTGCAACTATTACAAAAGAGTTTAATTTGATTAATGTCACTCGGTATCAAAATGTGTGTGTGTGTGTGTGTGTGTGTGTGTGTGAGTGTGTGTGTGTGTGTGTGTGTGTGTGTGTGTGTGTGTGTGTGTGTGTGTGTGTGTGTGTGTGTACACAGAAGATGACATATCTCTGTGGTTTTCGCATTGTCCTTCTGAGCAGGACAGAGGGAACTGTACTGAAGAAATGCATGTCTTGTATTTTATATTTTCTGAGTTTTCTCCTGAAAAGCACTATATCAAGCTCAATATCATGGTTTTTTAAATAATGCTTACTGTTGCCATTACTGGTTCAATGATATTTTACTAAGCTTATTTTATTAGAAACTGGCAATACTGCTTCAGATCAATATATTGGAGTAAAATACAAAGTACTCCCATTTCAGCTGATTAGATATGTTTTTGTGACACTCTTCCATGCAATTTGACTTAGATATGCACATCACAGCAAGAAAACAAAGCCTTCACATTCTAGGACATGTATAATATTTGTGCTAGAATTATCGAGTTACCTTTATCAAGTCTGATCTCATTAAGTTCAGCATAAAAAGGGAAAAAAATGTATGTATCTGTTGATACAGGTATACATATCAATATAAAGTAGATATAGATACTTCCATAAAATCCTGAAAACAAACTACATTTTGAAACTTCAATTAAAATGTAGCCAAGCCAAAAGTAATGCAGTCCTGAAGATGATATATTAAGTGAAGAGGTAATGGAGGGCAAACACTACCCTAAGTATTATCATATTCTCCCTATATTAGTACTAGGGGCTTACATTGTGGTGTATTTTAATATTTTAGGAAATATAGTTTCAGTGTTTTGATTTCAAATTATGGGCTTACTTGGTGGTATATTAAAATATATTAGGAAATGCAGTTTTAGGGTTTTAGTTTCAGGATATGTTATGTCTTCTGTAATCCAGGAATATATCTATAAATAGAAATTTAAAAACATTTCCATTATGCTAACTGATAGGTGTAGAGACAGTTAAAGAAATGTACTCTGGAGGAAATTGCAATGCAGGCTAAGAAAACAAGAAGTTAGCTAATTGTAGATTGTTGACAGAAAGGATTATTGGCTGTTAAGAGAAAAAGAAAACACTTTTTAATGTAGCTGAGCCAATGCTGGCAAATAACCTGCAACATTAAGGGAAAAGATATATACAAGCAACAGGAGAAGGAAATGAAACAATGGTAGTATGCCTGATTAAAATAACCAAGAGATGCAAAGAATATTACCAGAACACGTTTAAAAAAAATCACAGACTCATAGATTCATTTTTACAAGTCAGAGTCAGTCTGTAGACCATAATCACTTTACCAAAACCAATAACCTCCTGCCTCCAGGAGGCAAAACAAGTTAGTCCTGGGATGTATTTATGGGTGTCCAGGTATCCAATTGTTAAAGTTTGCACCAAAGAAAGCAAGGGTATCTTTCTATTTTATATGTAACAGAAGATTATCCCAAAGGAGAGGGGTACTGAGTAATAAATCTATTTTGCAGTGTGTCTGATTTATTTGTTGATGGAGGTTCAAGTATTTAGTTCATGTGTGTAAAGATATTTATTTTACCAATATTTATGAGATCAAGTAGAGTTGTATACTTAGAGCATGCAAAGGTAGATGTAAATTGTTATACAGGAGTCTATAACAGAATATATGGATAAAGCTTTAAGCCTGTCTTGGAAGCTCCAGGTCTTTAGTCCAGTGATAGTTTAGTTAAAAATCCCTGGGGTCTTTCTAGCTGAGTGATCAGAGCTAGGTCATGGTCAAATAGATCTCTAGATAAGGTGATGGGCCTAGCTCCCCATCCATACAAGTATCTCATTATTTGCTTGTCTCCCCCCAGTTATCATAGAACACTATTCAAATCTGCCAGTAAGTATTCTGTTTTTTCTTTACAATTACAATGATCACAGGGAACTGGATTTTATTTAAAATCCATTTCATATTTTACAGCAAAACACTGTCAGCCATTTGCTAAACAAACCAAACAAAAAAAATCTCATATTAAAAACAGACTTAGCATGAACAACAGTAAAGTTCTCTTCCCTTGACACTCACATTTACTGAAAGAACCTCTGCCTAATTATTAAACTACAATCAATGTGTTGGAGTCATTGCCAAATGGCATATCATGAAACACTAATTACTGTCTATGTATAGAGTGCAGGAATTCAAAAGACAGAGTGTAACACATTTGATGGGCCAACTCACTATCCCTTTTCAGGGGTGACCCAGGAGCAATGTCTTATGAAGTCACTTCCTCAGCCACATAGCAGACAAATGAAGGCTGATGGATTAAAATGCTTGACTACATGAATCATCTTATTGACAGTTCATAACCTTAGTCATGTGCAATACATGACGCGCTAATTCTGTTGAAGGCCAGCACATAGCATTTCACACACGTATCTGCAAAAAGCAAGCTGAACTAATAATAAATTTGTAGTGAAAATATTGACACTAAATTTATAAGCCTCATGATGTCCAGTTTATTCACAACCAAATAATAAACACACTATCAACAGTCAAAAAAATATGGAAACCAAGGAGATATCCAAACAACATAGATGATAAATCAACACGACTGATACGATGATTATCCTGTTTACTACAAGCAGTTCCTTCCTTCCTTTACACCTTAAATAATCAAGGATGCGGGAACTAAGTATTTATCCTGTCTCTCTCACAAACACACACACACACACACACGTGCACAAATAAAACTGTGAATTACAGCACCTTGTATGAATGCATATACCTCAGATGCTTGCTTGAGATCAAATGAATGAACAAATTCATAAATGATAACCTAGGAATATATTTCAGTTTACTGCTGTGAGAATTAGAGTGCAACCAATTTCACCCCCCCATGTTACAAACCACAAATATGGGACACAATCAGGGATACATGAGAACTATGCCCTCTCTATGCACACAGACACACACACACACACACACACACACACACACACACACACACACACACACACACACACCTGACAAATTACAACCACTTGGATGAGTGTACACCTCAAATATCTGCTTGAGATCAAGTGAATGAATGAATGCTTAAATAATGGCTCACAAATGTATCACAACTCATTTCTGAGAGAACCATGCAGAGCAAAAGTTATGACCCAGAATATTTATCTCAGCTCACTGCTGTTAGAACCATACAGAGCAACTCACTGTAACTCCCCTCTGATCTCTCAATGTCTTATTTCAAGAATCACAAATGAAGACTGAAAACCAGGAACAAATTTTAATTACTTCTCTTACACACTTAGAAAGTTGCTAGAATAACAAGATTTGCATCAGCAAGTATTTTTCAAAGGGCATAAAGTCTGAACTCACATTTACTGACTGCAATCTACAACAATTTGTCAGTAAGCCAGAAATTATACAAGGAACTGTCTAAATTACCTCTAAACTTTTTTGCTCATGAATTTTGGACAAAGCTAAAAATAATTGAGGACAAAAGCCCAAGAAAGTACAGTTTTATTTTTATCTATTTGTTAACTAGTTAAACCCACTGGAAAAAAGTATCCATTTTCAGGGGTGACCCATCAGTACTCTCTAGTTAAGTGACTTACTCAAAATCGCACAATAGTCAAATGGAGGTAGAAGGAATCAAACTCTGTACTTTTACTGCAGGATGTACTCAAATTTATTTAAACACTTAACAAAACAACATGTTTTGTATCAACAATTCTGAACAATAAGAACTAAGAAAACACTAATGTCTGGCATTACTGATTGTAATTATCAATTTAAAAATAAAAGCTTTATGAGGAATGACAAAAATATTGGACATTATCAGAAAATTTCTGTAAATTTGGGTTGAGATGAACAGGAAGAACCATGAACTACCTGGTGACTGGCATTCTTGCCTAACTGTATGCTTAAACAATTTATCAGAAAAAGAAGCAATTTACAAAGTTAAAGACAACATTATGAGCCAGGATTAGGGATATTCTGCAAAACTGGGGAATACTGATCACACACACTCATACAAATGTGCACACACACACACACACGCACACGCACACGCACACGCACACACAAACACACACACATAGTGCACTGCATAGTAGTTACTTACCAGATCTACTCTAATTATAGCAATGGCTTCAGCATTGTGTGAAATCAACTTTTCCAAAAGACCTCTCTAGTGCTAGATGAAGGCTTATCTGCTATTGGTTCTTTTTGATGGTGACAAGCTCCAGGATGTGTTCCTCTCTCACTGTATCTATGTATAGGCCAAATAAAGAGAAGAGGTGGAAGCAGTCACAGGTAAAAACAGAGCTATACAATAGTGAAGTAGGCAGAGTTATTTTTTTTAATGTTGACAATTACTCCCCCCACATACACACACACACATACACACACATACACTCACACACACACACACACACACACACACACACACACACACACACACACACACACACACACACACACACACAGTTAGCACTGTAATGTAATCAGCTACCTAGGTCACTTTGTGCTGGATCTAGCTCTGTGTGTGATATGTTTGGATGGATATATATTAAAAGGGACTTTATATTACCCATCTCTGTGGCATACAGGAATAAAGCACTGATTGTGTCACTGTAATCCATGATCAGAAATCGCCTTGGTCATCAGTAGGAGTTGATTGTGGAGGATGGGAGTGAGCAGCTATTGTTGGCTCTCCCATTTTGTACAGAAGTAGGTTGAAGTGGGTGTCTAACCTATGCATCTCAAGTATATTGAGCCCATGTTGCAGTGTGCAAGACTCAGAGATGGCTCTGTCCATATCACCTGATCCTTGCAGTGAGCAGATGAGCTGATGGGGGATTCCTAGGCAGAAATACATGTTCTGTAGGCTGACCAGTTGGGTACAGACACAGAAGACAGTAGTCTTTGTCCTGCGGTAAGAGGGTGATAAAAAATAAGCATTATATTCTATAATTAGTCTGATCAGGGCGGAGAGTAGAGAACCGATGACTTCTTTTGACTTGCATAGCATTTGTTAAGTAGTTAACTGGACCAGGCAGATGTTTCGAATAAAGGTGTTGAGATTTCTGATGACAACATTAGTCTGGAGTGGGATGCTGTCTATACTGTAAGCTGCTACATTTATTTGTATTTAATTTAAAACTATTTATACTCCTTCGATTTGCATGACTTATTGATTGTTGTAGTAACATGGCAGCAGATGTTGAGCTGATGTAAATAACTGGCTTATTGTGATCAGCAAACTTAATCATACATATGATTAGAGATTAGAGTTCAAACAAAAGAGTTCCCAATACTGAATCTTAAGAAATGGCACATCACTTTTTTTCTGTTTCTGAGCCAAAGCTTGGTATTTTAAATATGTGGGCATTATCTATGAGTCAGTTTGCTATCCATCTTGCAATATAACGGCCTATCACTTTTTAATTTCTCCAAGTCTTTTGAGTTTCTAATACCATGATGGGAATGCACACCATTTCTAAGTCAAAGTATGACCAAAGTTCATGAAATTAGTATTGTTTCATTCTTTGATGCCAGCCAGAAGTTATCTTCACAGCACCTGCAATGTGCCCAGTAATGACTTCTTCTGCAATTCATAAGGAGTTACATGTATCTGTATCATATCTAAGTATGATTGTAAATTATAATTTTTTTTTTATAAGACCCGTAGCTCTTACTAATAATGGAACTGTCTGAGTGTCTTGCTTCCACATTGCCCTCATTTCTGCCTGCAAATCCTGACATTTTATGACTTTGTGTCTTTCTGTGTATAAGGCACTGTAGTCACTTGGTGTGGCAATTTCAACGGTCAGTGCTACTTTTGTCTTCTTTCCATGGACTGTTATACCTAGCTTTCCATGCAGTGGTGCAGCAGTTAATGTTATCGCCTCAAAGGAAGAGGTACTCTGGTTTGAGTCTTAGTTGGGGTGCCTTCTGTGGGGGGTCTGCATATCCTCCCTGTTTTTGCGTGAATTTCCTCTGGATACTCTGGTATCCTCCCACATTCCAAAGACATGCGTCTGGAGCATTTCTTCCAGGGCCTCTGCTGAAAATAGGGTTTGTCCTAGTCAGACTTTCCTGGTCAATAAATAAAGTTTATTTTTTGAACTGCTTGTAATGGATGATCCTATATGATAAATACTACTTAATTTTCTATGATGCTTTGTGGCTCATGTTTCCATTGTTACACTGTTAAGGGTCCACATTTAGTCTTGTAATCTTATCCTCTAAAAGCAGAAGGAATAATGTGAAAATCTTTGGCCAGATCGAAGTATGCTGTATGAACTGAATGTTTGCTTTCTACAGCTTTAGCAACTTTCTGTAAAAAAAAATCACTAAAGTAAATAAATACAGCTTCCCTTTGACAAAAAATATATTGTTGCAGGTTAGAGAAATAAGTCACAGCTAAATGCTATAAAAATGTACCAAAGCTAGAAGATGTAGTATGCCTAAATCCAGCCATGCAATAGTGGTTAAACCATCTCAGAATAAGAAACTGAACTGTAAATGGCTAGGTTATTTCTGCAAAAATATAGTAATTAAATGGCGTTTCATTAGACAGCCCCCCCCCTCACAAATACAACATAGTATATCTGAACTCAGACAATTGTGAATCACAAGACAAGAAAGTGTGACATATGTTCTCTTGCTTTATTTTGAAGATAATTTCTGAGGGATAGGATGTCTAAAACTGAAATGTCTATCATTAATTATTTCTGTCCTGTATGATTTGCCAGAAAAGTTTGAGAATCAGATGAAAATTATGAGCAAGCATCTGGACACACTACAAAATTCTGGAGAGTTGAGAAATATGCTGTTTATTCTGCAACTTGTTTTGCTATCTCTCTCTCTCTCTCTCTCTCTTTTTTTTGCTAGCACTAGATACAGTTAATTAATTTTATCTCATTTCTTGATCTTCCTACACCCTAATTCCCACATCTTCATGTTTTGAATCATTTCTTTATTGTGGTTACATTCAAGGTTCGGATGTATGGGGCTCTTTTTTTGTCTTCTAAAACATTGCAATGTGGGCCTTTACCAGTTCAGATAATATTAATAACCGTCTAATCTCTCACTAGCATTTTTCAATGTTATCAGCTAATTTTCCAAAAATTGTGCAGCTTCTGGCAGTTTTCCAGCTATAACTTCCAGATTTTTTAACATTGCTCTACTACTGACTCCCATAATGCATATTTATCGATACAGTTCTTCATTATATGGGTCATCTTTATATACTGGACAAGCCACGCTGCTTCGCAAGGGACGGCTTGCACCTGTCACCCCTGGGATTCCGGATATTGGCAAAGGCTCTTGCCACCCCCATAGTGCCTTTTTTAGGCAAGGCTCAAATTCTAAACCTACCACCCTAGAACACAAAAAAGGAAAAAAACTAAGGGTAATGCTGCTCAATGCCAGAAGTCTAAATCTCAAAATGCACGCACTCGAGGCCCTTCTCAGTATGGAGAACATCGATGTCTGTGCTGTGACAGATACCTGGTTCAAGGCTCCTGAGAGCACCCCAGCGCTATCAGGTTTTACCTCATATCATGCGTTCCGGCCCCAAAATCCGGACAATACCAAGAAAGGAGGGGGGGTATCCATATTCATCAAGGACACCCACACCTCAAGACTGGTGGCAACGCACGATGCATCGGAGACCATCCAGGTGCAATTAACCATAGGCAAGACTGCTCTGCAAATTGTAGCATGTTACAGGCCACCCTCACAAACTCAAGAACCTCACATGGCCTTCCTGAAAACACTAGAGGGGATAAATGTATCACCAAACACCATCATACTAGGTGACTTCAATTACCCTAATATAGACTGGGAACACTACTCAAGCCCAAACACCCTAGCCCAAAAGTTCCTGGAATTCATAAACTCAAATGCCATGGAACAACTAGTCACCATCCCCACAAGAGGAGATAACATACTTGATCTCATCATCACGAACATGGGAGCACAATGTTCAACACCGAAGTATACCCCTCACTGGTGAGATCAGATCACAAACTAATCTCGCTGGAGGTCCTCATCCCACCCCACCTGAAATAAAAGACCACAGTAAAGAACTTCTCAAAAGCCGACTTCACACTTCTAAAGACTAGTGTGGTCTCCTTTAAGGCCCCGAGCGGAAAACAGTACTCAAGCCGCTGAATCACTTACAAATGCCTTCTACCAGCACCTGCAGGACTGCATGGATAAGGCAATCCCAAGCAAAACAAAGACTCTTTGTACCAAAGGCAAGCGTCCAGTCTGGTGGACCCCAGCCATAAACAAACTCTACAACAAAAGGAGGAAGCTACTACAAGATAGAGCAAAATCCTTAAAAGGTAAGAGCTCTCATAAAATCATCCAAAGCAAATTTCGAGAGAAAAATAGCTAAAGACTCAAAAGACAATCATAAGGCCTTCTTTAGCTATGTTAGAAACCTAGGAGGAAACTCCCAGATATGCTAAGAACTAGTTCAAAATGATGTGAAGATTACTGATCCTACAGACATTGCCAACATACTGGCTGACAGGTTCAGTGCAAACTCCCCCCCCCCAAAAGGAGAGATATCTATACCAAACGATTGCAGCCCCCCAAACATCTCCAGCACCCAAGTGAGAACTGCTCTCTCCAAAGCAAAAAACACAGCATCCATGGGACCTGATGGTGTCCCCGGCTGTGTGCTCCACGAACTCAATGAGGAATTAAACCCACAGCTAGGACAGCTGTTTAATCAAAGTCTTACCTCTGGATACGTACCCAGGGAGTGGCGCACTGCAACTGTGGTCCCACTTCACAAAGGCGGTGCCTCCACCGACCCTGGAAATTACCGGCCCATTAGCTTGACAAGCCTTATCTGCAAAGCCATGGAGAGGATCATAATGGACCTCATAAATAAAGACATAGGAATTTGCAGACTTTGGATCCAACCCAGTTTGGCTTTGTCAAAGGCAGATCATGCCTTTTAAACTTGGTTGACTTTTTCGAAACAGTCACTAAAGCCATTGATGAGGGTAAGGCAGTCCATACAGCCTACCTCGATCTGGCTAAGGCCTTCGATACAATACCCCACTCGGGTATCATTGAAAAACTCATCAGCTTAAATGTTAGCCCATACATCACAAGATGGGTTGCAAACTGGCTGAGTGACAGAACCCACAGGGTCAGAGTTGCTGGCGCCATGTCAGACTCAAAGCCTGTCACAAGTGGTGTCCCACAGGGTTCAGTCCTGGGCCCACTCTTGTTTGGCATCTACTTTTCCAAAGTACAAGCAAACACAGGAGGATTATGGCTGACAAAGTTTGCAGATGACTGCAAACTGGGCACCATATTAGAAAACACATCTGACACAGATATCCTTCAGAAGGGTCTCACAGAAACGGATAACTGGTGCCAGAGCCATGGCCTAAAGTTAAATGCCACAAAATGCATAGTCATACCCTTCGGGAAAAACAAGGTTACCCCTAGCTACCAAATAGGTGGCAATCCACTGAGCACAGAAGAAGTTATCAGGGACCTGGGGACCCAGGTTGATAGTAGTCTGTCATTCGACACCCATGTAGCTAAAGTAGTTAGGAAGACCTTCTACATTGCCCACCTTATCATGAAGGGATTCTCATCTAGATCAAGGGAGGTCATAGTCTCCCTTTACTCATCACTCATCAGACCAATGATTGAGTACAATGCCCCATTCGGAATGTATCTGACCCGACACTTGCAGCAGCTGGAGAGGCCACAAAGTTCCTCACCAAAAGGATAAAGGGTCTCAAAATCTGTCCTATGCTGCCCGACTGAAAGAACTCCAGCTCTATTCAGTCGCTTACGCTGCCCAGAGGTGACCTTTGCCTAACATACAAGGCCATGTCAAACCCAGATTTGATGAATATGCTTCACCTCAAAAATCTAGATCCATCAGAGCCACAAGGGCGGAGACTTAAACCTCGACACGGCTATTAATAGGATGTGCTGGAGGGATAGATTCATCACCCAAAGACTCCCTATGCTGTGGAACAAAATCCCGGTACATGTGAGGCAGAGCACCTCGCTGGCCTTGTTCAAGAGAAATCTTGACCAATGGATGGGAGATCACAGATATACCCCAGGGATTACCTCAGTGTCACTGCTCGTCAGAGGCACAGCAAAATAATGGGTATAGTTCCCCATACTAAAGGGGTGGCGTAAGCCACAAAACGATGGGCTAGGCTTGTAAATGCCCTCGGGCAGATAGCCTAGTATGAACCTATGAACCTATGAACCTATACCTTCCTTAAATCTTAAGCTGTTATAATTTGTTCTTTACCTATCCATATGTGGCTTACTACATATGTGTTGCCATCTATACATAATCTTCTGCTTCTGGTCCCTGGCTGGATCACTATTGTTTAGACCCCTACAGTTGCTCAGTGTCTCTGCTGTTCTCCCTTATGCCCATCTTCTTTCCGCTTTTACCTTTCAGGTTTATTTCAGTATGTTCATCCTCACTTTTGCTTCTCTGCTTAACAATGTTTTGTTATCTTTATGGGTCTCTGCAAATGAAATTCCATGGGTGAGGTGCATTCTTTCTGAAACATAAAATTAAGGGAAAATTGAAGAACATTTAGTGAGCTGTACATACTTATCAAATCAAGCAGCTCATTTCAGTCCACTTCACTAGTGTGGATTTCAAGTGATGTAGAGGAAGTAATTAAATGTTGACTGGAGACTGAGGACCAATAGCCCATCAGAAACCCTGGGATTTCTATGCTCTGTGATGCACTTTAGTGCACTTTTGTAATATTTTTCTTCATTTGTATGATGTTCCCTTGCCAGTTTGGAGGAATAAGCAGCTGCAAAAGGTAAGGAAGCCACAACCATAACTGACAACAATGTCCAGAAATACAGAATAATGCAGGGGTATGGCCGAAGCAGTATTATTTTATATCCTCTCTACCCATCTTGACAGGAAGAAGCACAGAACACAGTAATGTCTTAAGGCAGAAAGATTTCTTGGACACAAATCAAAACCAAACATTTCCACTAAAATAGATCCATTAGCAATGCTGGGACACTATTATAGCCTTGGAAACAAAGTTGGAAAAAAATGTCTGCCAACAGTGTCATTGTAATCGAATGACAACTTAAATTCATATATCATGCACTCTGTTAGTCCCTGAAAAAAGCTAGACTAAGTAATGTGAAATATAATAAAACAATGACCTTTCTTGCTAATCATTAGAGTTACACCAACTCCAGGATGTGGTGTAGTTTCCTTTTTCTAGTCTATTTCACCCCTCTGAGTAACATGTATAAATCCCTAGTGAAATGTTGATACTCAGAATGCTGAGTGCAAAAAAGCTGAAAAAAAGACCAAAAACCCAGAGAAGAGCGAATCTCAAAAATCAATCTTCTTAAAACTTCTTTTTGACAAACATCCCACACCCCCAAACTTATGCATACCAACTATGAGATCACCATACATCTGAGAAAGGGGAATTTTCAGAGAAATTGCATCTTGGACTTAATATATTTATAGGTTCATAGGTTCATAGGTTCATACTAGGCTATCTGCCCTAGGGCATTTATAAGCCTAGCCAGAGTGTGTATGGCTTTCGCCACCTATTTTAAATTAATTTTGCTATGCCCTTTTTCGAGGTTAGTATACTGTGCCTCTGTCTAACAGTGACACAGAAGTGATACCCGGGGTAAACCTACGATCTCCCATCCACTCATCAAGATTCCTCTTGAAGAGAGTCAATGAGGGACTCTGCCTAACCTGGACTGGCCTGGATTTTATTCCAGAGTGAAGGGAGCCTCTGGGTTATGAATCTGTCCCTCCAGCATGTCCTATTTATTTCAGTGCTGAGGTTTAAGTCCCTCGAGCGCATAGCTCGATGGGATTTGGATTTTCTGAGGTGCAGCATGTCCATTAATTCTGGGTTGGACATGACTTTATACGTCAGGCACAGATCGCCTCTGAGCAGGTGGTATGCCGCTGAGTAGAGCTGGAGTTTCTTTAACCGGGCAGCATACGGCATCTGTTTGAGCCCCTTGATCCTCTTGGTGAGGTACTTTTGGGGTCTTTCCAGTTGCTGCAGGTGTCTGGTAAGGTACATCCCAAAAGGGGCATTGTACTCAATTATGGGCCTGATGAGGGATGTGTAAAGAGGCACGATGACCTCCCCTGATCTAGATGTGAATCCCTTCATGATTAGGTGGGCTATATAAAATGTTTTTCTAATGACTTTGGCAACGTGGTTGTCAAATGAGAGATTGCTATCAACTTGGGTCCCCAGGTCCCTAATTACTTCTTCTGTACTTAATGGATTACCACCTATGTGGTAATTTGTGGGCACTTTGTTTTTGCCAAAGGGGATGACTATACACTTTTTGGCGTTTAGCTTCAGGCCATGGCTCTGGCACCAGTTGTCTGTTTCTATGAGGCCCTTTTGGAGGATGCTTGTGTCGGCTGGAGAGTCTATTATGGCGCCCAGTTTGCAGTCATCTGCGAACCTGGTCAGCCACAGTCCTTCCGTGTTGGCCTGCACCTCCGAGAAATATATACCGAACAAGAGAGGTCCCAGGACTGAGTCTTGTGGGACGCCACTTGTAACTGGTTTGGAGTCTGACATGGCTCCAGCTATTCTAACCATGTGGGTTCTGTCCTTGAGCCAGTTTGCAACCCATCTAGTGACATAGGGGTTTATATTTAAGCTGGTGAGCTTATCTATAATGCCCGAGTGGGGTATTGTATCGAAGGCTTTTGCGAGGTCCAGGTAGGCTGTGTGGACCACCTTCCCCTTGTCAATGGCCTTGTTGACTGTTTCAAAGAAATTGACCAGGTTTAAGAAGCAGGATCTGCCCTTAACAAAGCCGAACTGGGTAGGATCCAGTGTCTGTAGGTCCCCAATATCTTTATTTATAAGGTCCATGATGATCCTTTCCATAGCTTTGCAGACCAAGCTAGTGAGACTTATGGGGCGATAGTTTCCAGGATCCGTTGAGGCACCACCTTTGTGGAGAGGGACCACTGTTGCTGTACGCCACTCTTTGGGTACATATCCTGTAGTAAGGCTAAGATTGAACAGTAGTTTTAGGTTTGGGTTTAGCTCTTCTTGGAGTTCATGTAGGACGCAGCCCGGGACACCGTCTGGTCCCATTGATGCTGTGTTTCTAGCTTTGGAGAGGGCAGCTCTTACCTGAGCATCTGCGATGTCAGGGAGGCAGCACTCTGCTGGGATAGATATTAGCCCTTTTGGTGGGGAGGGGGGGGAGAAGTTTGCACTGAACCTGTCAGCTAGGATGTTGGCAATGTCTGTGGGTTCGGTGTATTTTTTGTCATTTTGGACTAATTCTGAGCATATCTGGGAATTCCCACCCAGGTTCCTAACATAACTAAAGAAAGCCTTGTGATTATCCTTAGTGTCCTGTGCAATGCTTCTCTCGAAGCTGGCCTTAGACGATTTTATGAGTGCCCATAGTTTTTTGCTAATACTGATCAGAGATGCCTTCCCTTTTTGGGATTTTGCTCTTGTCATGTAGTAGCTTCCTCCTTCTATTGTATAGTTTGTTTATGGCTGGGGTCCACCAGACAGGACGTCTGCCTTTAGAGGATTGGGTCTTGGTTTTATTTGGGATTGCATGATCCATGCATTCCTGAAGGTGTTCATAGAATGCGTTTATAAAGGATTTTGTGGTCTGGGCGATTATCCACAGGCCCGGGGGCTTTGAAGGATTCCACCTCGGTTTTGAGGAGTGTGAAATTTGCTTTAGAGAAGTTTTTCACTGTGGTTTTCTTGGCATGGGGTGGGGTCGGGATGTGAATATCCAGTGAGATTAGTTTATGGTCTGATCTTAACAGTGAGGGATACACTTCTGGTCTGGAGCATAGAGTCCCCATGTTGGTGATGATCAGGTCCAGTATGTTTTCCCCTCTTGTGGGAGTGGTAAAAAGTTGTTCCATAGCATTTGAGTTTATAAATTCTAGGAACCTTTGGGCTAGGGTGTTGGAGCTAGAGTAATGCTCCCAGTCTATGGTTGGGTAGGTGAAGTCACCCAATATAATGGTGTTTGGAGAGACCTTCATATTTTCCAGTGTTCTCAGGAAGGCCGAGTGGGGTTCCTGGGTTTGGGAGGGTGGTCTGTAGCAGGCTATAAACTGGAAGGCAGTTTTACCCACTGTTAGTTGCACATGGATAGTCTCTGATGCTTCGTGCTGTGCCACCAACCTGGAGGTGTGGGTATCTTTGACGAATATTGATACTCCCCCTCCTTTTGTGGTTCGGTCCAAGTTTTGGGGCCGAAAAGCATGGTATGAGGTATAACCTGGTAGTGCTGGGGTGCTCTCGAGAGCCTTGAACCAGGTTTCTGTTACTGCACAGATATCGATGTTCTCCATGCTAAGGAGAGTTTCGAGTGCGTGCATCTTGAGGTTTAGACTTCTGGCGTTGAGTAGCATTACTCTTAGTTTCTTATCCCTTGTGATACCTATGGAGGTGTGTTTGTCTTTTGAGCCTTGCCTAAAAAGGCACTATGGGGGTAGCAAGAGCCTTTGCCAATATCAGAAAGCCCAGGGGTGACAGGTGCAAGCCATCCCTAGCAAAGCATCGTGGCTTGTCGAGCATGTCATCCCAGGCTGACAGGCATTGGATCCCCTTTGAATGACACCAATACTTAAGCCAATTGTTGAAATTGATAATCTTGTCTTCATACTGTGGCATCATTCTTGGTGAGGGTAAGATGCTACTCAAGGTCAGGGTCATACCGGCCTGGGCTACAAGCTCAAAGAGCTCCTCTATGTCTCTTTTCATGTAGTCCAGGGAGGTACATCTCAGGTCATTCACACCAGCATGGACAATGACTGAGTCATATTTGTACTTGCCTTGGAGTGACCTGAGTGCTTGTGTTATGTGGTGGATCCTAGCGCCCGATAGGCAGCTCACCGTGACCTTCTCCTTGTTCAGCCTGGTGAGCGGGACGTCAGTGTGCCTGATGATAGAGTCACCTATTACAAGTGTATCAGGTGTGTTGTTTAGCCTTAAGGGCTGTGACTGTTCGGCACACTGGCTTTGTGAGCTATGTGTTGCATGTGTTTTGTTTTGGGGTAGCAGTTGCTTGGGTGTCTGCTTTGGAGGTCTCTGCTGCTTAGGCAGATTTTTATTTAGAGCCTCCAAGTATGTTTTTGTGTGTTTATGTGTTTGGTTTGCTGTCGTGGTAGGTCTATGTGAGACTGGAATTGTAGTGAGTGTGGTTTCCTTCTCCTCCTGACTGGTTACGCCAGTACTGAGTTGAGAGAGCTTAGCCTCCAGTTTGGCTATATGGTTGCATCTCTCACATGTGTTGGAATTTGTTGGGAGGAGGAGAGGGTTGTCTGTGTACATTAGGCAGTTGTAACATTGCCTCAAGATTCCCAGGTTCACCAGCTGGACTGGAGAGGAGATTGACAACTGACCTTTGGACATGCTAGAATAGTATTGGGAATTCCTTTATCATTGAAAAAAAGGGCCAATGGGGAACAAGTTACTTAAGGGGAGTTTGTGAGGGTGTAGTGCTTTTAATTTTTTAGTGCTGACTTATATAATTGCTTTAGTGAGCAAGTGCTAGGCTTTAGCATAGGAATAGGGTGTTTATTATGAGAACTAGATCAGTTCCAAGGCTCAAACCCAAATAAGCGGCGCTGCTCGATGCCGTGCTATGCACAAAATCACGCAAAGTGGCGCTACAGCGGGTTTTATACAGGCGGACTTGAAAGAGCTAGAAATTGGCCCAAAACAGCCAACAGACTACCAGATTCCTGTGCTGGGAACACTCCTCCAGGGACAGATAGGCTGCTCCAAGCTCCCCACTGCCACTGGTGAACAAAGAAGCCTCCCTCTATCCAAGAAAGGAAATGGCAACACAGGAACTTTCCAAAAGTCCAGAATACAGCAAAGCCTGTATTTGGACTACTCTAGGTCAGGACAGATGGGAAACAAGGATAAGTTTTTTTTTTTTTCTTTTTTGCAACAAACAGCAGGAAATTGCAATAAATATGTAACACAGGCTAGCGCACTTGAGTGTGTAGCTTCAACAAGTAAATGCAACAAACAGGACAAACTTTAAAAGTGCAGGTGCAAAAACAACTTTAGACAGTTTAAAACAGTTCAAGAAGCAGAAATATTTGCAGTTTAGCTAGATCGGACAGTCACCCAGGTAGTAGCAGGAAAAAACACTTTTATCAGGTTAGCAGTCGCTCTTTTAGCCTCTCTGCTGCTAGCACCACTCTGCAGGACCACGAGGAGTTTGGCTGAGTAGTAACAAGTGCAAAAACCTCGCCAAAGCGGGTTTTATACAGGGGGATTTGAAAGAGCTAGAAAATGGCCCAAAATGGTCAATAGACTACCAGATTCTTGTGCTGGGAACACTCCTCCAGGGATAGATAGGCTGCTCTAAGCTCCCCACTGCCACTGGTGAACAAAGAAGTCTCCCTTAATCCAAGAAAGGAAATGGCAACACAGGAACTTTCCAAAAGTCCAGAATACAGCAAAGCCTGTATTTGGACTACTCTAGGTTAGGAAAGATGGGAAACAAGGATAATTTATTTGTTTTTCTTTTGCAACAAACAGCAGGAAAATGCAATAAATATGTAACACAGGCTAGCGCACTTGAGTGTGTAGCCTCAACAGGTAAATGCAACAAGCAGGACAAACTTTAAAAGTGCAGGTGCAAAAACAACTTTAAACAGTTTAAAACAGTTCAAGAAGCAGAAATACTTGCAGTTTAGCTAGATCGGACAGTCGCCCAGATAGTAGCAGGAAAAAACACTTTTATCAGGTTAGCAGTCGCTCTTTTGGCCTCTCTGCTGCTAGCACCACTCTGCCGGACCAAAAGGAGCTTGGCTGAGTAGTAACAAGCGCAAAAACCTCGCCAAAGTGGGTTTTATACAGGGGGACTTGAAAGAGCTAGAAATTGGCCCAAAACGGCCAATAGACTACCAGATTCTTGTGCTGGGAACACTCCTCCAGGGATAGATAGGCTGCTCTAAGCTCCCCACTGCCACTGGTGAACAAAGAAGCCTCCCTTAATCCGAGAAAGGAAATGGCAACACAGGAACTTTCCAAAAGTCCAGAATACAGCAAAGCCTGTATTTGGACTACTCTAGGTTAGGATAGACGGGAAACAAGGATAATTTTTTTTTTCTTTTTTTCAACAAATAGCAGGAAAGTGCAGTAAATATGTGACACAGGCTAGCGTTCTTGAGTGTGTAGCCTCAACAGGTAAATGCAAAAAACAGGACAAACTTTTAATTACAAGCGCAAAAGTGCGCTAAAGCTGGCTTTAAAGCAGGGGGTTAGAAAGAGATAGGAAATGGCCCAAAATGGCCCATAAGCTACAGGTCACTGGGCTGGAACCACTCCTCAAGGGACAGATAGGCTGCTCAGAGCTCCTCACTCTCACTGGTGAACAAAGAAGCTTCCTCCTATCCAAATAAGGATATGGGCAACATAGGAACTATGACACAGCCCAGAGATCAGCAATACCTGAAGACTGGACTATTCTAGTTCAGTAAAGGTGGGAAACAAGGATTTTTTTTTTTTTTTTACAAAGTAGCAGAAATTAGGTACTGAAACACAGTAAATGCTTTAATTCGGCTAGCGCACTTGAGTGTGTAGCCTACCAATTAAACTAAGCAAAAACAAACTTTAAAAGTGCAAAAAAACCTCAGAAATACAGGCAGGAATGCAATAAAACAACTTTACAGAGCTTATTTAGTAAAAGAAACAGAAAAGTCTATATATACAGAAAAGCAGCTAAAACACACAAATACTTCAGATGCAGTGTAACCTAGAGCACTTGAGTTGTAGCAATATTAAGGCTATTACAGTTATAATAAATGCTCTGAAATATACTGTATATTTCCAAAATGTTTGAGAAGCACAGTCAGAACACAAGGAGGTTCAGGCGAAAGAAAAAAATAAAAGTTTTGTTTTACTTTTTGAAAGGGAAAAAGGAGGAACAGAAGACCTTATCAAATGTTCTCTCTGTATTAGGCAGAATGAGCTAATGGCACTAGACTGGGAGGAGTATCACAGTAGGGGCGGGCAACTGCAAATCCACCAAGTATAAGAGCAAGACACCAACAGGGAGGGAGGCTGGGACAAAATAGCCTACAGACAGCAAGCACGAGAGACACAAATGAAAGTTTTTAAACAGATAAGGATTTGTAAAGATACAGAATAGACAAAGTGCTATATATATATATATATATATATATATATATATATATATATATATATATATATTAAATTTTAAAACCAGTAATCTGTAAAAATAATAAAAAAAAAATTAAGATACTTATATTTTCAGCTCAGTTGCGGTCAACAACTTATCCAGTCTGCACTGTGTGTAAAGACAGAAACCCTATCAAAGTTAGGGCTTAAATACCAGAAAAGCTTTTTTTTTTTTTTTTTTTTTTACAAGAACACAAAAGAACCAGCCCCCACTAGCCAAAAGATAATTACACAGAGGAAAGGCTCCAGTTAAGACAATAGCCTACAGACAGCAAGCACTAGAGACACAAATGAAAGTTTTTAAACAGATAAGGATTTGTAAAGATACAGAATAGACAAAGTGTTATATATATATTAAATTTAAAAACAGTAATCTGTAAAAATAATAAAAAAAAATCAAGATACTTACTTTTGGCCATTCAGTCTCCATATTTTGGGACTCACTCTAGAGGGTCACAACTTTTCAAATGGTTACCATAAATCCACCTTGTTTGATTCTTATTTGGGCAGATGTTAATACTCCTTTCTCCCTCCGCTAGATTTGTTATACAGGCCTAATATAGTCTCTGAGAGAAACACAGAGATATTCCCAGGTACATTATATCAGCAATGTCTGAGAACTCAGCTATAGAAACACAAAATTGTAATTCTGCAATAACGGCAGACCTTGTTATTCATTGTAGCTGCAATAATACGTATTTAAAGAAGATAAACATGAACAATGTTTATAGTAAATGTTTATCTGATTCTCAACCTTAACTGAAGACAACAGGTAAACAGACTGGCTGATACAAATACCAGAATATTTAAAATATACATTCTCAAGTACACTGCCATTACTTTTCCAAAGTTTTCCACATGGTTAAACTGACTTCTTACCATAGTCAAAATCTGTATACTACATGTGTGCCCCACTGTCATCTTTCAATCTCCATACCTTCTCTGAAGTCCCAGTTTGTGACTCACATGCAATGCACACTTGGAGATGTAGTACTGATTGTGTCAAATAATTGTCTTTTATACTGACACTGCAATACATTTCCCACCAAAACACTGCATCATTCCAGGCTAGAAATAATTATTTCTTGGACAGTAAGAATATTCTTAATAGTTTTCATGAGGTTTGTTCAACCTGATGGGTGAAAAGAAAATGAAATTTAAAGTGGGATACTCTCACAAAACATGACAACTTGGATATAAATTACCAGTTTTGTCATGGTATAAGCAGAGATATTGAAACAGTATGTAACTTGGTTTTCTGGGAAGGGGGATTACCTCTTTGTGTAGGCTGCCATCAGTCCTCTAAACTTGTACCTCTTTCAATTGAAAGTTGAGGATGAAAAAAAATGTAAGAGCTCTTCTGCTATGAATATGTAGTAAGCTGCTTGCCACTAAACAAGCAGCTCGCTACACTTAAATCATTATGCAATGCAGTATTGACATTCACTTATGAAGATGACACTGTAATCCCATACAACCACACCTGGCAATCATGTTTCTTAACAGCTCGAGCCTAGGACAACCCTCCCTCCCTTTATGCTTCGGCATAGTTACGTCTATGCCCTTGTGAGTACATATGGATATATTAGTCTTGCTCTATCCTTGCCCGTCTATCTGTGCCATTTGCCAATGAGCATTTTTTTCTCTTTCCCTGTAGACCCTATGCTGATGTTGCCTTCTTAACATTAACACAGCCATCTTTTTTCAGAGTAACAGCTTAGCTCTTAGCCACCTCATTGTCTTTATTATCTGCATTTCATCTTCTTCTTCCCCTCATTCTTGTTCATTGGTTTCGCTGTAGTTGAATTCCACATTCTTCATTATATGTCTCCAGGGTTCTCTCTGCCTTCCACTCTTCCTGTTTCTTTTGCTGCCCCTCTTCTTGTACCTTGTCTATTGTCCACCATTTGCAGCCCCAGAGATTTCAAATTGTACTTGGTTTTATTACTCCTCCTACAAGAATATTATTACTATTTTCTTTAGGTTGAATACTTGCTCACTCAACTTCCTTCTTGAAATCACTGAATATTCTGAGCACTCTAAGAACTAGGTTCCCTGGTTGTTTTACCATGGGCATATAGCTATCCAGCAAGAGTACAAAGGGGCCTCATCCCTTCCTTGCCTCCTCTGCATGCCTCTAGTATTCCTCAACCCTGCTGACTAATACCTTTAAACCCAGTATAAATAAATAAATTTGAGCACAAGTTGCATTCATACCTTGTCTCTCTTCCCTTTAGGACCATCTGATAATCTGCCATTGTCTAGCATCTGTAAGGACAGTCTATGGCACTTGGTTTTCATCTAACTTGTAAAGCCTCACACTATTCTTTGTCCTCTATTAGTCAGTGCAGAAAGTCCCATTCTATGGAAGTCAAAGGCTGTCTTGATATCAAACAGAACTAGACCTACATCCCAGCTTTTTAACCTGTCAACAAACCACGACGGACTGACCAATTGTGGTTGTCTGCAATTTGACTTGTAGCAATATAAGTAGCAGATTCTATATATTTTGAAACAGTGAGACACCAGCATCCTTAAGTTCATAGGCAAGTACTAGGCTAACTGCTCTTGTCGGTCATTTTAAGCCTGCCTAATTTTTCATTCAAAGGTGAGAATCAAATCATGCACCTTATCTCTGAAAGCTAAACATGTTAACCGCTATACCAACTTCCAAACCCTGCATCAAATGCCACACAGTACTGTGAAATGCCTTACAAATTACTATGAAGCACTTGGTCTTTGGCATTTTAAACCAAGTATTGTCTCATTGATGGAATATACATATTATTTAATTTTCCATTGACTTATTAATTTTTAATAGGAAAGTGCAGTGGGACAAGATCTAATGAGATAGCACTGGGGAAGTGTGCAATTTCCATTGCTCTGAAAGAGGTATTTGAATGTAATAACTTTTATAGGAATACATCTAGAAAGCCAATGTTTACACTTTGTAGAAGGATCTGAATTACAGAAAACAGAGTACATGGAAATAACAGTCAGCAGAATTTCAAAGCACACCACTATGTCTTGTATTAACACAGTTACTCTTCACTGTAAGAAATCATTTCATACTGTGAAATTAATGTGTGCAGGCCTGTTGTGAGGTATTTGAAATCAGCATAGAATAGCACAGACATGCCTACTACAATGGTCTACAAACGTCAGTGTGATGCAGAGCCACAACATGTAGAAAACAAGCAAAACCCCCTCTTCTCCCAAAAAATATAGGCAATAGTGACTTTAACCCATAAGACTGTGAAAGGTAATAGTGTACAAGGAGATAGGACATTTCAAAGTGAGCACAGTGTATCATCACTACCATTTCCCCTGCACAGGAATGTCTTATCAAATATTAACCCGGAAGCCATATGGAATGTTAAATGTTATGATGCTAACAACCAGGAAGTGCCCATTGAAGTTAGTGGCAATAATGGCCATAATATCAGACTGCCAGATTTATCAGTCATGGAATGTTTCACAATAAGCTTTGATTAGAAACAATGGAATGATAGTGAAATTATTATGTCAGTATTCCAAGCTAAATTAGAATTAATGCTGGACAGGTACAGAACATTTCAGAAACCAGTGTCTCCTTCAGAGCTCTGTGTATTATGGATAACTTTGATTTTAACTGCGTTAGTTAAGAAACAACAGTTCTAGGATGTAGAACAGAGCATGTGTATGCACCTTTAAGAAGCATTTCCAGATATAGGCACATGCATATAAATAGTGAGCACGTGCAGGCAGCAGTGCCATTTTGAGAGAACAGTCAGAGTGCTAACATGTATGAGTGGGGTAGTTAGTCTGTTTATAAGTTTATTTAGGTTTAAGTTACAAAGCCTCATTCCTGATGTGTTTGTGTGTAATAAAGTTGCTTGAACTGAACCAACAATTGTATGTTTTACCCTGACCTGATGACAACACAGGACTAACGATCCACAAACCTCCATATCATTACACCCATATTCACTTTCTTAAGAGATGTGATTGCTCTCTACATATACTTAAATTCTTGCACTTCAGGAGCAAAGGCATTTCCTGTTAGTTATCATCCATACAATAAAGCAAATTCAGTGATGCTTTAGCTGTACTTTGCTTTTCCACAGTGGCAAGCTGGTGTCTCTCGATGCTTCGGGCATCTTGAGTTATGGAAACAATCTAGTTTACTAGAAGGGATAGCTAAGGATAGCCTGAAGTGTGCATCGACTGGTTATCCCATCCCAGTGAGTGTGCAGGATTCACTGTTACTGTAGAAATGCAGGTGGAGTCTAGGAACCTTGGAAGACTACATGTTAAAAGAACAGGGAGAGAGAGAGAGAGAGATATCTAGTGTATGATGTGTAGATGTGTGCACTGAACGTGCAAATATCAGTTCATATTGGGCCGCCAGTTCATGGGGAAGCTGACTAGATGAATTTAAATGTCACTGCACATTAATGCCTTAGTTAGGTAAGGTGCTTTACAGCATCTGTCCGTCTCTTCCTATGCAAATTTTCATGCCTTGGTCCTAGAACTTTGTAGATACAAGGATTTACGCTTCAAGAAGGTAGAACCTCCACAAAGCTAAATGCTACATTTAGGATCAACCAGAAAAGAGTTATTGAGTTAAGGTGCTCAGGAAAAATATTAAAAGGGCTGCAAAAACGTAATAGTTATTTGGGATGTGTGAAAATACAATCCTGAAAAAATCAACAATGTATACAAAGGAGGATGCATTTCTAGAGTTGAGGCAGATACTTCTGTTCAAATACAGACTTCAGTTGAAGCAGTACAGTAACTAAAGAGGTTTCAGTTTGGCTTATACATCTATGAACTGTTTGAAAATTCAGAAGATAATGGCACTAGATAATATGTCTGGAAATGTGTTGTTTCTGTACTTAATCCTGCTACCATGGCCAAAGTAGCCCAAACATCACAGTCTCTTTGCTTAGAATGACTGCACTATAAAGTGAACGAACGAGTAGTGAATAGTGGGACCAGGTATAGTGGAAATTGTAATCCATTTCATCTTTTTTCATTCTGGAAAATAATATGTGGTACTTACAGACAAGCTGTACTGTCACCAAATATATATTCATATTTTCCAGAATTCTTGAAATAAGTTTCATACAATGGCAAACATTTCAAGGACAGGACTGCAACTGCCAAGAAACAAGTTTGCCTTTTGAAGACAGCATATAATTTGCTGATGAAGGTTGTAGAACTGAGCCATAATACTGTGTGACTGGCCCCACAAATCATGAGTGTATATACTTGCAAAAAACATATGGTCCAAATAATAATATCTGGCATGTATAACAGTGATACCCTAAAGCACAGATGGCCTTCACCTAGAGCAAATGTGAGTGACGAAAGGTTAAAAACTCATCAAAAGTAGTACAAAAACAGTTTTCCACCTGCTAGATATAACGAAGTTCAAATCATTTTAATCTACAATTAGAATGCTGGAACATACAATCAATAAATAGTGCAACTAATTTTGCAGGCAGAAATAACAAGCTACTGTCAACAATTATGCTCTAGGACCACAGTGATTAAGTTCCCAAATTAGAAAAAAACAAACCTGTAAAGAATTTACATAGCATGAGACCTGACTGTAACACCTCTTTCAGAGGTGTGAAACAACTGCTACAAACCCCCTAAGTATTGTTATGGTCAGGTCTAATGGAACAGATGTTCTTCCTGTCTCGACTGTGCCAGAATATCTTGGCTAATATTTTAATTCTGTCTTCAGACGTTTACAGATATCAGTCTGCAAGTAACTTATTTAACTTCTAATCATTAGAACAATATTCAAAAACTGTCACACACACACACACACACACACACACACACACACACACACACACACACACACACACAATACACCAAACATTCACTTACACTAAACTTCAGAGACCTCAGCAGCAAAAACTAATTTTTCTCCAAACTTTAGTACCATTTAAAATAAGCTTCACAATGTACATGCCTTAAAAAGGACAGCTTATATGATCAATACAAATTTAAGACAAACTTAACTTATTGCATCATACAAGTTATCCACAAAGCCCAATATTTATATTGATATCTTACCTGCCTTGCTGTCCTTCCAATATTCCAATAGCTTCTATCATTAGAGCCCTCCACACTACATGTCTATTACCCATACATCTTTCTGGTGCCACCATGTGAAGTACTAGAAACAAAATAACAAAAATCTATTAACTTTTAGTAGAAAGATAATTTAGGAAAATACCTTGTAAATATTTGATGAAGACTAATATTTGCTAATTTTTTCCAACAGCTGAAACTTTGCATATGATGTCTAGTGACTAAAAGTGACATATTCTTTTTAATAGTAAACATATCTGTGCGTATTGTTATTTTTCTTTGTAAATTTATAAGCAGCTGATATTGCCTGTGCCAAACTCTATTTCCTCAATGGTTTGTGTCACAGATGTATGTCTCCTGTTATTTAAAGTATCTATACTCTTCTCAGGCCAAATCCCTACCTGTTAAATGTCCAGGACAGACTTTAGCATGAGTTCTGCAGGAGAGAACATTCAAAGGTTGCTGATCATGCACAGCTGCACAACTCTGGCATGAGCTTTAACGTGGGTCTGAAGGTCAGGTTCATTATGCCACATTTGAACTGGTGTGTCTGACCACACTGCATGCAATCACTTGCACTTTGGCCAGTTTGGAATTGATGTTGAATGAAAGCCACATATAAACATTCATGCCTGTGTGTGTTTATACAGATACATATATCATCATGGCATAATAGTTAAAGTCTTTGCCTCCTATGCACAAGGTACAAGGTTCGATTCTGACCTTTGGCCAATGTCTGTATGGTGTTTGCATGTTCCCCCTGGGTCTCTGAAGGGTTCCTCTGACATACTCAAAATAAGCTGAGTGCTTCCTCCTCAAACTCATTCAAGAATGGAGCTGTGCACAGTAGCTCAGACTCTAGCTGGTGCCCTGTAAGGGTAAGAGTTGCATAGACCAACTGCTTTAGGCATCACATATACATGTGTGTGTGTGTATATATATATATATATATATATATATATATATATATATATATCTATATATATATATATATATATCCCCTACACATCACGAAATTGCCACTTACCAGAAACCCACATGAACAAGCCGAGAACACCGACAGGAACAAAACACAGACTGGGAACTAATGGTAAGTAAGCCATTGGCCAACCAGGAATAACAGTACACTGGAACAAATGACAACACACCCACGTGGGGAGCTTTACTCCCCCAACTAAATATTCCAACTCCGAGATTGCACTGCAGTTGAGGTAGAGGGCAAAGGTCAACATGCTGGCCAAGCAATTACTTATCTATATTTATATATGGGTCTACTTGTGTTTGTCAAATTCTCAGATTATCAAATCCCATTTTCTCGACATTCAAAATATCGAACCTCACTTCATAGAGACAGCGGAACAACAAAGATCTTCCCAGGGTAAGTAACCTGTTGTGTGAGATGATGAACTTTGCCCCTATTCCAACTGTAGTGCGATTTCGGAGTTGGTATATTTAGTTGGGGTGTGTCCCCCCATGTGGGTGGGTTATGAATGGTGTGTTTTTTGGGGGGTTTAACTCTTTACTTACCCTGGGTGGATCTTCACTTTTCACTCGTTTGATGATGTGGTATTTCAATATTTTCAGTGTCGAGAAACTGGGATTCCATAATATGGGATTTTGATGAACTGAGGTAAATATATATATATATATCTATATATATATGAAACTGAGAAAAATACATACACATATATATATATATATATATATATATATATATATATATATATATATATATATATACATATGGAACTTCATGAAAGAAAGGAACCATGTGTGATTTCCATGTTCAGATTAGTGATCTTAGACTAATTTCGTAGTTGAAAATATGGTCTTCAGCTTCATAGCTTTGACATTATGCTTTTAGGTGAACTGGTGGCAGGAAAAGTGAAAGTAAATCTATCTATCGATCTACATACATGAACATATGGACATACACACACACACACACACGCACACACACACACATACATGTGTGTGTGTGTGTGTGTGTGTGTGTGTGTGTGTGTGTGTGTGTGTGTGTGTGTGGGTGTGTGTGTGTGCGTGTGTGTGCGTGTGTGTGCGTGTGTGTGTGTGTGTGTGTGTGTGTGTGTGTGTGTGTGCAGTCCACATCTGACGTGAGCATGTACAACATCATATCTAGACAGATGGAGAGAAAAAGAAATACACAAAAAGATACACAGTCAGACATTTTTTACAGTATGATTGATTTGATATGCTAGCCAGAATAAAAAAGCAGTGGTGATAAGAGCAAAATCATCACATAATTTTATAATGCAACCAAGTTACTGTTTTTTATATATAAATATTACATTGTAAGTGCAGCCTTTAGAATAGTAACCAGATATGCTCATATATACCAATGTAATTTATGTTGCAAAAACATTTTTTTTGTAAAGTTTATAACAGGAAACCATTCCTTGTTTGTATCACTATACAAGTATGTGGCAAGTACAGGTACACATGGCCATAAGGGTTTTGATAAGCCGCATTATATTCAGTTTCTGAAAGTGACAGGTATATCAATTTTTTCTTATGTGATCACAAACATAGTTCATTTCTAGAACATATTTCTACCTGGTTGGGATTATAACTGAAGTAAAGATCATATACATTTCTACAAAAAAAAAATTCATGTTTGCCAGTGGAATCTTGCCATCACCAAGTATTTTGATAGTGGAATGGCAGAAAATGTCCCAGCCCAATTTATCGTTGCGTAACATATAAGTTCTAAAGGACAGTGTTAGGTGCAATGTAAATTTCAGATATATTTTTCTGAAACATTAAGAACTGCAAAAGAGGACTGTTGGGGCTGCATATTTTTCCCCCATTATTATTTTTTTTTTATTGTAGTTTTACTATCAGTGAATTGGGACAGTTTGCAAAGCTATGCACCCACACACACATATAGACAGATCACACACACACGCAAATATGCAAACACACACACACACACACACACACACACACACACACACACACATACAACTTTACATGAATGTGTCAATGCTTTGACACAGCAAATGGGCAATATCAAGCAGCCACCATAAACTGGTAGACAGACCTCCTTGCTTCTACACCTGTTAAACTAATTCGGCAACATATTTCTATTAAGTATGAATATGTATATGACGTAGATACGTATGATAATCAAGGTCAGTAACTGTTGCTTTCTGGATTTATTAAAGTACTTGTTACATGTTATCCATGTTGTTGCACCATTGAATTGTAGCTTTCTTTGCTGTCTGTATTTCTACTGTATTCACATCAAATACCCTGGGCTTTATACATTACCGTGTTATATTCATGGGCATTTCATTGTTAAACCTTGTCAAGTTGTTTCACATTTAGCTTTTGTAAAGAGTGGATTGGGTAGATTACTCTTCCTTCAATGGTATGGATTATAATGCAAGTCTAAAATACATCTGTATTGGGTTAGTACTACATTACAAGTATAAGCTGTATCTATTTCTCTGTAAACATAACCTTTCTCATAGGTAAAAGACCACCTCAAGAAAACTCTGTAAACTAGGCCAGTCAAACGCAATGTCATGTTGCATGTTAAATCCTTAAGGATGAAATTGCATTTTCAGGAACAGCATATACCTAGTCATCTAATAATAGTTTCCTGGAAAATTTATTAAGAACTGCAAAAAGGTGATGAGAGTATTGTATTCTGCAGAGCGGTACGAAGTACAAGTCTGCACTGACATTTCAGTGTAGCAGTGTGCCAAGCTGAATGTTATTTTTCTCAATAAATGTTTATATAACCATGTTCCATTGTATAAGATGTAGTGTGTGCCTATATTTCTTCTTAGCTTTTATTATATCAAATTTAAATCCATATATACAAAAACATATATACAAAAACTAATGTTTTCTATTACTAGAAAGATGCCATTGTCAAAAACTCCTGTATTGACAAGAGCAAAATAGAAAGTGTATCAAAACTGAGCTTACAGTAGGCCTTTAAGAGTAGAGTTCTATTCTGAAATGTAGGATGTACTTAAGGATCCTAATATAATTTGTTGATACGTTTTATTAATAATTATAAAAGGGTGATTGAGATATCAAAAGTGGGCTTGTTTAGGCAACGTGACACTCTACAAACTTTTATTAAAATTTTCTGCAAGTGGTGTTTCACTTGGTTATTGGTACAAAAGGCAGGACAACTACAGAATATATCATTACAATGTTTTCAGTGTATAAGGAATGAAATCACATATGTTCCTCTACAAAGTAACTTTCCAGTCAATGGAAATATATTAACACCCCACCCAGATACACATCTGAATGTAAATATACATATAACATGAGGATAAAGTACAGTTGTGGAAGTAAACATATTATGATATTAGATGTTCAACTGATCACTGATGCAGTACCGTTAGCTATATGGATTATATCCTGCCAAGGATATAACAGCTGGACAGCTTTCAAAGCTTCAGGGCACCTTCCACGTGTTCATATTGTAAGTTTGAATGTCAAATGCTTTGGAACTTTCATACTAACTGAGAGAGGGAGGCTGACCACTGACAGGACAAATTTGTAACAAAAATACATGCATATATACACACCCTGTCATATCATATTCAAAAAAGGGGGGGAAGAGGGAGTGGGTACTGCAGCAGTCTCATTCAAACATCTACTATTATGGTAAGTTTACAATGTTCATCATATCGATCACTACTTCAGTAGCCTTAGCTATATGGGTAAATTACCCTAGCTTACTACATATATGATGCGGAAGGGGAAGGGGACAGTAGATCCTGGAGAATAGTCTTAGCAAGCTTGCTCTAGACATAGAGAAGAAATTAAACTTGCAGTGCTTTGTAAAAGTATGTACAGTAGTTTTGTTGTGGTGAGAATAAGTAAACAATAATGCCCTCCATGGTGTGTGTTAATGTACAATTAATGCTCACTGAGGGCCTCTACACCCCTGGAAGTGTATTAATTACACATTAACACACACCCTGGAGGGCATTATTGCACTTAGAAAATAGACTTCTAGTGGCTATATTTAAAAAAAAAAAGAAAATGGACTTTAATTACCTTTTTTCTATTTCTTTTAATTAACTCTTATAATACTGTTGACATAAAAAGCCCCTTATTTAATTATTTATAGAACTGTATTGTTGCAATATATTTCTTTCATATTAATAATATTTTATTGAAACATTCTAAATTATGAAAAGAATAATATTTTAATGCGAATAATTACATTTATATGTTTAGTAAGGTAATGTTCATTTGTCTGTTTTCTGTAACAGAATGTTACAGGTGCATTGAACATGCATGATGTTGATTTAAAATAAGTTGTTTCTGCTTTCAGATTTTCTACTTTTTCTTGATTGTTGGTTGTTTTGATGATTGTTTTTGTTTCTGCAGTGTTGTTTCTTCTGTTGATGACAATATGTTGCTCCATTGTTTTCTGTTTTCATTTGTAGGTGTCCAGTAGTTTGTAAGGCTTGCTTCTGACTTGTGTCCAGTTATTGATGTTATTTCTTGTGGGCACAGTCCTGCTTCTGCAAGGATTTGTATAGCAGTTGCTCTTATACTATGGTTGGTGTATCTTCTGGAAAGATTTGCTAAGTGACTTATCTGTGGCATCATGTTTCCTTGGTCATTTTATTTCAGTTTACTATCAAAAGCACGGCGATCAGAAGTGCAACTGTTGAAAACCACGATGCATTTGATCGACCTCATGAATGTTAAGTAGGCCACATGATCAACAACAAAATATCAAAGGTCAGTTGTCAATAATAAAGTTGAAAGATGACAATTTGGAAATGCTGTGAGCCCCTACAGAGTGAAACAAGCACCATAAATGGTAAACTACCTTGTTTTTGCACATTTAAACATTTGAGCTTTGCAACAGTGACATTATGGGTGTTGAACATATCGCTTTCAGACATTCGCATGTCGTCCAAGGCATTTCCAATATTTTGATAGTAAACCATTTTTTTCCCATAGGTTCTCTGGCGTACCAGCATATATGGAGATCATGATGGTGCTCTGTTGTTTTTTTCTTTGGATGTAAGAATAATGCTGGTGGGTTTTCTCGTATTTTGCGATGTATTTCACATATAATGCTACTGGGCATAATGGAGAATCTTTTTGTTTATTACTTTCAGTTGGATTTTTGTGGTTTTTAGTTTCTTCATTTATTGTTAATGTCAAGTATGAAACCATTCTTCTTGGTGATATTCACAGTGATTGGTCAAAACTTTCTATATCATCACCTAGTCATAGTCTTAGCTTTCATGGCTTTCACCAACTTATATCCTCCTCTACTCGTACTAACAAAAACTCCACCTCTGGTCCTACCCTGGATTGGATTATCACCTCAGATCCCAACCTTTATCATAATCCTGGCACACTTCCTAACTCTCTTAGCAACCACTCCCCCACCTTTATCTATAGATTCTCCAAACATATTCCTGAAGACCACCTCTATAGAGATTGTTGTAAACTCAACCAATTCAACCCTGACACTTTTAATTCTACTTTGTCTAATGTAAAATGGTCCTTTCTTCAATACCTCCCTCGTAATGAGGCTGTGACATCTTTTAATAAAATATTCCTACACACACTTAACTCCATGGCACCTATCAGAAAAATCAGAATAAAATCTAACTCAGCCCCCTGGCTTGCCAAACATACCTGCTCCATTATACATAAAAAGGCAAAAAATCCTGGAATTCTATTAAAAATCTTCTTTATTCTGACAATCCTCCAACTCCCAATCCCTTCCCACAGAATACTGCTACTGAAACTGCCACTCTCCTTAACAACTATTTCATTGAAACAATCCAAAAGCTTACACAAAATAGTAATACCTCTTCTTCCCCTCCTTTAGCCCCAACATAATTCCTCTCAATACACAAAATAGTAATACTTCCACTACCCCCCTTCACTCCCAAACATGACACCCTTCAATACCTTCTCTTTCAAACTTGTCCCCACCTTCTTCACCAAATCGATCCTTTCTGAAGTCAAACCTTGCTTCCCTTCTGCTGATAAACTGACTGCCTTCTTTCTCAAAATTGCTGCAGAATGCATTGCTTACCCTATCTCCAATACTGATAAATCATTCCATTACTGAAGCCTTTTTCCCTGATTTATGGAAATCCTCCTACACTATTCCTCTTCATAAGGGCAGAAACTCTACCCATCCATCTAACTATAGACCCATCGCTATCCTGTCCATTTCCAAAATTCTGGAAAAGTGCATTCACACCCAGCTACTCAAACACCTGCTTGATAATAACCTACTTACATCTACCCAGCATGGTTTTAGACCCTACCACAACACGTCCACTGCACTACTTTCCTTCACCCATACAGTAGCTGAGGCCCGAGACAACAACATGTTAGTCGCCTGTTTATTTCATGATCTCTCTAAAGCTTTCAACACTGTCTCTCACTCTAACGTTCTAGCAAAACTTTCCAACCTCCAGCTCTCTACTTCCTCCTTAAACTGGTTCTCAAGTTATCTCACCAACAGGCAACAATCCATTTGCTGGCAAACTGTCTTCTCTCCCTTCCAACCTGTCAACACTTGTGTTCCACAAGGATCTATCTTAGGCCCCCTCTTGTTTAATGTTTTTGCTAACAATCTATATTCTGCCTGAAACCTCACAACACTCCTCCAATATGCTAATGATTCTACTCTTATTACCACTGCCCATAGCATCCCTGAACTCTTATCTCTAACTCAGAATTCCTTTTCATCTGTTGAAACATGGCTCTCTGACAACCAACTCACACTTAATCCTAAAAAAACTAAACCCCTTCTCTTCCTTCCTAAAACACTAGCACATTACAAATCCTACTTTTCCATCATCTCCCTCAACAATACCATCATTAAACCCAAACCCCATATCAAACTACAAGGCGTCATTATTGATGATGAATTAAAATATGACATACACATCCAACATTGTGTAAAGAAAACACACCAGAAACTTGGTCTACTCTAGCATAATCAGAAATTCCTTATGCCTTCCAATAAAATATTCCTAGCCCAGTCTCTCCTATTACCTTGTCTTATGTATGCAGCCCCTTTTCTTACAGATACTCAAACTACTCTACTCTCCAAACTTGAACAAACGTATAATAAAATTGCCAGATTTGCCACTGTCTCCCTTATAATTCTCATTACTGTGTTCAGATGGCCTGAATTCTCTAACCAACTATTACTTTAGCAGCTACACATTACCCATTCAATCCTGAATGACCCCTCTTCCTGCCCCTCCATCTTTAACCTAGTATTTTATTATAACCCCTGCCATCTCCGCCGCACAGCTGGCAAACTCTTCCTTGATATCTACAAACTTAACAAGAATATTGGAAAATCCCTCTAAGTACTCTGCAGCCCATGCCTGGAACACATTTCCCCTTAATATAAGACAGATCTCCCAAAAATACCTGTTTAAGCATGAACGTAAAAGCTGTCTGCTAAGGACTTGGTCCTGTCCATGTCTAACCCCCACATGACAACTTTATCATTTACTCATTCTCCGCTCATCTAATCTATATCACCCCTTTCTTTCTTTTCTTCTCTCTGTCTTGTAATTCTATATCATTTTGTCTGGATTTTATATTCAAAATATTTTCCTGAATTTAAAACTTAATAATTGTGTCAGCACCATGTCTCTGTCAAATACGTTAAGTGCATCTCATATCTTGAACTAATTCTGTAATCTTATTGTCACTTTTATTTTTATCTCATCTACAGTATGTAATAATGTTATCTGTCACTAATTTTCCTCATTTTATGTCTTCTGTACAACTGCTCATTTTTATGTTTCTAATTTTTTACAAGATTGTGAACTAATTGTAGCTTTTCTCCTCAGGTCTCCACTTAAAATGGGCCTGTGGCTCAGTTGGAATAACCCAGTAAACAAATGTCAAATAAATTAAAAAAATAAAGTACTTTGGAATCTGATAGTATTGTGAAGCATTTTGGTTTCAGCTGCCTTTGTCCTTCTCTCCCTCTTTATTCCACGTAGAGCTGTAAATCAAACCAGACCTTTGTGAAATGACCTTGAGGTGTGTTTGTTGTCAGTGCTTTGCAGTCTCTGATTTTTTTCATGTCTCGTTTTGAAATTGCAGGATGATGACTTGCATTATCTTGGTTTTCTTTTCTTAGTTGTTTTATCATGGAGTGCAGTATATTGTTTGCTGTTTGAATAATGGGTCTGTTAAAATGTTTATCATTCAGTCATTATTTGCATTGTTTAAGGCTCTGTTTAATCCAACTTTTAATGATATATAGCTCTGCGCCGAATATTGTTTGTCATTGGTTACTCTTACTTCAGCATAAACTTGTCTTATGAGGTCAACAAATTTTTATGCTGTCGATTTTAAGTCTATTTCTATGTTTTTGTGTTTAGCCCATTCATATAATGTAGATATTGCCTATTTTGTGTTTTTGTGAGTATTCTCTTCTTTACTATAGTGTTCTATTTGTTTTACTTCTTTGTCTGGTACTGTTCGAAATCTGTTATTAAATGTAGTGTTAGAAGAAGTTGATGAAGTGGATTGTTGATTGTCTTCATTTTCATGTTCCTGAGTTGTTGGTATTTGAGGTTATGACTTACTTGTTACTTCTGTTTCATTGTTTGGTTCTGCTTCTGATGTTTCTTGGGTGTTTTCTGTCATTTTTTTGCATTTTCTGTTTGGTTTGGAGATGGCGGTACTGTTTATATTTTCCTTAGTTGATTCTTCTTGTGTTTCTTCTGTAGTATAGGCTCTTCCTTCTTGATTTTGTTCTGTGTAGGCTGTATATGTTCTTTTATTTCCTTACTTATTAATATCTTCTAGGAGATTATTTAAGTCAGTTGAGTACAATAGCTGAAATGGTATACCAAATGGGTTTGACATTTTTTTCTTTTCCTTGTTTCGTTTATTTTTTCTGTCAGACTTTCCTTCTGTTATAGCTGTTGTGTAGTGTGCTGGTCTGATTTGTGTTGCATGGGTATGAAGTCATGGGACCATCTATTTTGTTTGGCTGTTTAATATTTTATATATATAAGTACATGTACATTGAGATTAATGGTGATTTTTTTGTGTGGTATTAATGTATTTTCAAAGGTATTTGTTGTAAGTTTCAGCCACTAGGTGTCATTGTCTATATTTGTTTAGATTGAATTGGTTTTGGTGTGTGTGAACCTGCCTACTAATCATTGAGGAAGATTATTGTGGATGCTTACCTGGTGTTGTTATTTAAGGTTAGTTTTTATGACATATATTGAGGGACAAAGGTTCTGAAATAGGGCTAAACTTTAAATATTTTTTTTATAGAGTTAGAAAGTTGTTTGAATTAGGTTCCTTTTCATGAGAGGTACAATGATTTTCACTGAAATTGGTGATTATTAGTAAATTTACTTGTGGGATGATTTGCTAAAACCAGTAAATTATATTGGCAGCTATTTTTTTTTTTATATGATATACTGTTTTAAAAATGGAATCAATTTAGTAGTATGGCTCTTGTTATTCTTTGTTGGTATATTTACGTTTTTGCTGTTTTCCAGGTGTTTTGTTTTCAATGTGTATATGTTTTCTTGCATGTAGCAGTGCTTGTTGAAGTTTGACTGTGTTGATATTGAATAGTTTAATGCAACAGTTTATGAGAAGGAGTTTATTTATGCTCGCTAAGTACGAAAGCGCTCGTATCGAGCAAAAACTGGCAACGGTTTATTTATTTTTTTCAGTGCAAGTTTTACTGCGGTTTAATATGCTGCCTTGAAGCATTGCACTTGTTTTTGTGCAGGCATTACTTGTTCATTAATACCCTCCTGGAGAATGATTGTTCTTCAATATGGTTTTAATGTCCAAAATTTCCATTTTCTAACAAAAGGTAATAGCTTGAGATGACCATTTGGAAATAGTCTGTTTTGACACAAATTTTCCCCTGTTCCTACCTTCAAAAGAAATGAACAATTGATCTGCACATCTGAAAGATTATAATCTATCAATATAGTACTGAACTGTTTGTGGACATCCAAGGTATAGAGTATCCTTTCTCCTTCATCTTTATGTTCAGGAAAGAAAAAAGGGAGATGGACAGTTTGACTTAAAATATAAGTAGATATCAATTTAGACATAAAAAGAAGGATATAGCTTCACAGCACAGTCTTAGTCTCAGGCATCCTACATCCTGTTAGAGCAAAACTTTGTAGCAGATAAGCTGACCAGGACATCCTTACCTCAGGAGTGAAACCAGTGGCTCTTCTTTGCCCACTGAGGGGACCCCAACAGCTGTAGAGGATGCGGCTAATTACTGGTCCATAGTGGCTGTAGATGCTACACCAGAGGGATCTGGAGTAAAAAATGAATGGTCTGGGGAACCAGCTTTGGCCATGGCAGTCACCCATCTGTGATTGAAGCAAACTGCTGTTCTTCTGCGGTGCTATCAATGCCTGCCTCTCTCTTAGCCCTTGACATGTGACTAGGGCAGAGGTTAAACTTTTCCTTGGGGAAGTCCTGCATCTTAACCCACCATGGAAACACATCTTTCCTCCTTCAGACCTTAATTTTTTGCTAGAAAAGGATACCCTGCCACCTTTTGAACCAGCGCCTTCTGCTCCTCTAACATTCTTTACCTGGAAAACTGTCCTTGTCTTGGCTCTTACCTTTGTGAGGAGAGTTTCTGATTTACAAGCTCTCATGGCCATTCCCCTTTTTCTTTTTTTTAACAAGGATGTGGTGACTGTCAGGACTAATCCATCCTTCATGCCAAAGGTAGTGAATGAGCTGTCCCTCAGTCAGGCTATTCATCTTCCCACTTTCTTTTCCAATCCAAAAAAATGGGTGGAAAGAATGTTGCATTCTCCAGACATCCATAGGCAACTCACATTATACCTTGACAAAACTAAATCCCTCAGAAAGACTGACCAGCTGTTCATATAATTTGTAAGCCTTACTTTGGGCCACCCAGACTCCAAATAAACTATTTCACCTTGGATTTCTGCTACTTGTACTATGCCAAAACAGTGCCTTACTACTCTAAAGCACATTCCACTAGGACAGGGGCTTCCTTAGGGGCATTTCACAAGAAATAGACTCCTGGTTTATCTTAGAGGCTACCACTGGGTCCTCTATGCACACTTTTACCAAACACTACAAAAAATACTGCAAAAGTGATTTCAGTCAGGACATAGGACAGCTGTGTAAGAATTTGCCATAAAAGTAGATGCTGTACTGATCACTGTTCACTGTTCCTTTCCCCTTTTGCTCTAACCTCTGCTGTGTTACATGGGTGGGAACAGAAGAGTTTACTTACCTATTTGAGATACACTACTTCCAGCTCACCAGTATTCCCTTTCAGTCATCTTCAGGCTGCTGGCTTGGTGAGTCTGAGGATCCACACTTGTACAGCTATCTAAATACCTCAATGCATATGAGCTGAGGTCATGCATTGGACATACAATCTAGGAAAGGTAAAGCTTTGGTATCCCAGCTGAATGTCAGCTGGTGATAACCCACATGTCATGATTACTGCAACAGTGATCAGTAAGACATTTATTGTTATGGTGGATGCACATACACAATTTCCCCTGGAGGCAAAAATCTTGCATACAAACAAAAGATTGTTCAGCACACACACACTACATCCACCACACACATGGACTGACTTATACTGTGGCACTAAAAAACATTCTTCCCAAACCTCAAAAACTTCCTAAACTTAAAATGGCAATGCTTACCCTCTGCTATCTCTAACACACTCACCAAAAGTAGTGCAGTACACACATCACATATATGCCTGAACCAAGTGCAGCCCCAAGAGAAAAGCCCATATGGCAAGCAAACATGTTACCCAGGACTCTTGTCATAGGGGACTTATTTGTTCTGAGGAATTCTCAAATAAGGTAAAGAGGAAAGCTTTAAAAGAGGCAATGCAATTTGGTGTGAATATTTTTTTTGTGAATCAGGAAATAAATCCAGACATTGGAGAGTCATGTTTTTTTTAATGCTCAAAAATGTAAGCTGCAGCAAAAACCTTTTATTTAGAGTAATATTTTAAAAATGAAAGAAATCCAAGCAGGCAAAGGACACGCATGGCATAAAACCTAACAATCTATTCCAACCACAACTTATATAATAGATTTCAGATATGATAAATAAAGCATATGTTGTAGATATCTAAACAGTATAATATACATCATACATAAACCATTTCATCATGCTGTTGCAAATATACTGTTTTGGAAAGTTTAATGCAGAACTGCTTCAACAAAGGCTGAAACAATCCTGCCATCCACATAGTTAACTAAGTATACACCTTATGTGAAGTTTACAATAAAAAACTTGAACTGCTACACAAACGCTCATCAATCTACTAAGATGTTCAAAAAACAAACACATAAACAAACAAAAAATATATATAAAATAAATATAAACAAAACCAGACACCATAGCTAAATATCGTGAATGTAAAAAATATGTGTATATATAAAAACAGTAAAATATATACATAAATAAATAAAGTATGAGGAGTATGTGCATATAAATATATATCTATCTATCTATATCTATATATATATATATATATATATATATATACAGGCACACCTATAACTACTATAAAAAGATGTATATCTAACAGCCAAGGCAAAGAGAGTGCATTAAAAAGAGGGGGGTATCAAATGTAACTAAATCTTCTGTCCCTAAAAAGGGTTTGAGTGACAACGCTTCATTCAAACCAATGTCCTTATCATCTTGTAGCAAAACAATCCATTTTCCCTCAGTCTTTTCAAGTGTATCCCTATTATTCCCCAACCTTATAGTGCTTGGCAAGATCTCTAGGATGAAAAATACAAATATATGGATGGTATCTTCTTCAACAATATGTTTGGCAACAGCACTTCTGGTGTTTCCAGTGTTGCTGTAATATATATGATTCCTAATCCTATCCCTGAATAGTCTAGTAGTTATGCCAACATAGAACTTAAAACATTGAACACAGTGAGCTAAATATATAATATTAGCAGTTGAACAATCAGCATAATGCCTAAAATATGTTCTTTATTTGTATCAGGATGTATAAAAGCTTTCTTATTGGCAATATACTTGCAAAAAATGCAGTGTCTACAACCAAATGTTCCTTGTCTTTTATAAATAGTTTTGCTGATTACCATGCCAGTTCTATGGCAAAGCCTAAGTTTTAATGATTTCATATGTTTATAAGTAACTTTTGGATATGTCCCCACAACTTGCTCTATCCCACTATTTGCTGTTAGGACATGCCAATTCTTAAGTATAATATCCATAACGTTCTTATTATCAGAGGTATATGGTAGACATAATCTACATTCTTTTTTGCGATAACCATCCATCCTGTTAACCAGTGGCATATTCTTTCTGAGAAATAGGGCCCTTTGTAAATGTTCATCACATTCAGCTTCAGTATATCCTCTATCACTAAACTCTTTCTTTTATAAGGCTACTTGCTGGAACATTGTACTATCTTTGGTGGTAAGTCTAGAAGTATGTAAAGCCTATCCTCCTTTCAAAATATTTTTGAATACATATGTAGGATGTATACTAGAATGTGTTAAGAGGCTGTTCTTCTTACAGTCTTTCCTATAAACCTGAGTGTGCAGAACATGCCCTTCTTTTGTTAGCTTGCCATCTAAAAAATCAATCTCATAAAGAGATGTACGTGTAGTAAACTTCAAGAAAGATGTACTGTCATTTAAAAAAGAAACAAACTGTTCAAATAGTTCTGTGGAACCTCTCCAGATAAATATATATCATCCACAAAATGACTATAATGTAACAAATTTCAACTATAGGTAACATTATTCAACAACACAGTATCTTCACATTGTGCCATTACAATGTTGGCATAGAAGTTGGCAGATGGTGTGCCCATGGCCACTCCATATTGTTGAATGTAAAATTTCCCTTCAAACACAAATGCTTTATTGGTAATCACCAATTCCATCAACATACATATAGTCTGTATGCGTCCATTATCAAAATCACTATGACTTTGCAAGAAATCTCTCATATATTGGATGCCTACATCATTTGGTATGCATGTAAATAACAAACATACATCCATAGTAACTAACATATATGTAGCACACAATGGCACCTTCTGTAACTTATCATATAGTATAGTAAGAAAATGCTGTGAGTCTTTTAAAATAGTGGATGGCTTCATTAATACAAGATATATAGTTTTTTTCTAAAAAAAATGGATATGGGCTGTATGGCCCAACTACACCCTGCCAGAATTGGCCTATAGGCTGGGTCAGATAAAGATTTATGGATTTTAGGGAAGCCCTTTATATGGGGTATTAAGTTTCTCAACAATACAGAAGTCATATAACGCCTTACTAATATACGTGGAAGACAAATAGTCAAATAACTCACAATAAATATTATAAGTTTTTGTATCTCTGTAAGGTTAGTAAGTCTATAAGTACTACTATCTGACAACGTTAAAGTCATATTTTTTATATAATATTTATGAATGAGAATCACTATAGCTCCCCTTTATCAGATGGGGAAATAGTAATGTCCTGATTAGCTTGTAATTCCTGTAGAGCAAAAATTTCACTAGATGTAAGGTTATAGAACCTATTACATTTATTTACTGGATCATTATAATACTATAATAAATCATGCTCACACATCGAAAAAAATTCTTTAATTAAAGGGTGAAAATCAGGACAAAATACACTTGGTTTCCTCAATGCTGAAAGTTGCATAGCAAAATAGAAAGCATATAAAAACAAACTAACATTATCCTTCACCAATAACTCCATAACTCCTCGTCAGCCTGCTCCCACCCTTTCCTCCCCTGACATCCCAAGCTCCCAACCCCCACCTTTCTCCATCAATCCCATCTCCATATCTACCATAAAAAAAAAAATCTCCAAAAAATTAAAACCTGGCTCCAGTGCCCCTGACGAAATCCCCTCCTACTTCCTAAAAGTAGCTGCTGAAGCAATTGCCCTCCCTGTCACCATACTAATAAATCGGTCAATGTTAGAATGCAAGGTCCCCCAACTTTGGAAGAACGCCTTTATTATTCCTCCCCATAAAGGAGGAAATAATAATGACATCCTAAACTTTCACCCTATCGCCATCCTATCCCCTATTTCTAAGCTACTTAAAAAGTGTGTCCACCAACAACTCTTACCTTACCTCATCAATAATCAGCTTCTTACCCCCATACAACATGGCTTTAGACCAGGTCATAGTACCTCCACTGCCCTCCTCTTCTTCCTAGAAACAGTCAACAAAGCCTGTGACTCTGGCCACTTCATATTCACTCTCTTCCTTGACCTCTCTAAGGCATTTGACACCATTTCCCACAACCTGCTTCTTACCAAACACTCTAAACTTAACCTATCCCTTTCCTCTTCCCAGTGGTTCTCAAGCTATCTCAGAAACAGGCAACAAGCAGTTAAATGGAAACAAGCTACCTCTCCCTTTCTCAACACATCCACAGGCGTCCACCAAGGTTCCATTCTAGGCCCACTATTATTCAATATATTCATAAATGATTTCTTCCAAGCCATTCCTAACTCCAGTCTCATCCAATATGCCGATGATACTTCTATAATCTGTTTCTCCCCTTCCATCACAACTCTTAACAATCTGACATAAGCCACCTTCTCTTCCATTGAAAAGTGTATGCTAATCAACCACCTAGCCCTTAATGCAACTAAAACAAAACTTATGTTATTCAATGCCTCCAAAACCTCTTCCCTAGACAAACAATCCTTCGTAATTACCAGCAAAAATAAAAACCCTAGAACTTGTCTCTGACACAAAACTACTAGGAATTATCAATGACGATCAACTAAAATTTGACAAGCATCTGCAAGCAAATATCAAAAAAACTCATAAAAAATTAGGTATGCTTTACCGTCACAGTTGCTTTATCTCTCCCACCACCAGGATTACATTAGCTAATACATACCTCATCGCATCCCTTTTATATGGTGCATCTATCTTAAAACAGCCTGCAATCTTCCCTCAAAATAAAACTCTCATCTTGTTATAACAAAATGTCCAAATTTGCAGCAGGTCATAGTGCCTCTTCCCACTACTGTAATTCCCTTCACCAACTAAGTTGGCTAGAATTACCAAACTTCCTCACATATACCCAGCTTATCCAAGCACACAAACTCATACATAACCCATCTCTTTGCCCCTCCCTAGCAAATACCTTTGAAATGCACAAGCCAGATAGACTCCTATGATCCAATTCCCAAAACCTAATTAAATTGCATAAACCAAAAAGTCCAGCTGGAAATCATCTGATGTCCTTCTCTCTCTAGCACACCTCTGGAACTCTGTCCTTCTCCCATCTGCACCACCAGTGGACTCTCCTTGTTACTGCACTCGCATCTTACTTCACAATGGAAAAGCTCTTGCTCCCATCCAATCTAATTCTGACCACACTTTCTTCCTAACTTTCCAAACTTATTTGCTGCCTATCACTGCCTCCTAAACCCATGTGATGTATTCAACCAATAACTAAAAAGTTACCTCATTGTAATTGCCAAAAAAAAAAAATTACTACTTACTGAATTAACCTGACCTGATGTAATTTTGCAAATGAAAATCTTTTTATTTCTGTAGTAGGGAACATTTACTTGAAATGTGTGATATGGATTTGTACTTTTTTCTGAACTATGTATGTAACATTTATTTGAAATGTATACTATGGATTTATGCTTTTTTTTTCTATACTATGTACCTGTATTTTTCTGGAGCTTTTCTCCCCAGGACACCATTGAAAATGGGCTCCTTGTAGCCCAATGGACTATCCTGGAAAAGAAACTGCAAAGAAATAAATAAAAATAATATAATTCAACATCACATTACGGCAGAACAACTTCAGATCTACCATTACATCATTAAAAACACTACTATCTGTAGGTATGAAAGAAAGTCCTTTGTCAAGGACTCGTAGTTGAACATCAGTCAAAGAAACAACTGATACATATTGTATACTAAATGTCCTTCGCTGTGCTCCAAAACTGCTTGATTGAAGGAATGTTCAGTTGTCCACTTGAATGTTTCTGATTTTTACTCCCTTGACTGGCGATCTCTGTCTCCCTCTGATATTCCCTATGGGAAGAGGCAAGTTTAAAGCAACACATTTATTATTGAGCAAGGACATTGTGGTCTTATGTCTCACAACTTGTGAGTTAGATACAGCAGCAATGCCATTGTCACTAGAAACTCTGGCTGCAACCAAAGAAGAAGAAAAATGAACATTAATAATCAAAGGCATTTCTGGCCCTGCCCCAGTAAATTCTTGAACAGAATTAGAGTCTTTAGATGGAATACCTGCAGTGCCCACAGATTTAATAGACTTGTGCTCTTTACCATTAGGCCATGAAAAACATTGCCTGCTTTAACATCTCTCAAATCTCTCTCCAGCTTGGTCATTTTTTGCTGCTGTACTTTAAGTTCAAAAGAAGTTATAAAATGTGTAGCCTCCTTTATGACTTTATCTACTACAGTTCTAGGTAGCCGTTCACACAGTTTCTTTTTAGTCAAGTGAAGTTCAGCCACAAAATTTTCTTCATCTTGAACAGTATTTTGTATCAATAACTGCATATAGCCATAACTAGTATCCAAGTTCAGTTTTTGCCAGTTAGATAGTAAATCTGGATAAAACTGGCCATATGTAGGCATTTTTGTCACACGTAATCCCTGTGATACTAATTTAAAATGTACACATACTTCAAGATATTTCCTTTGCTACTGTCATTTCTTTAATTTGCCAGAGGCTTCTTTAAGCTCTCTATGAAGTTTCAGATATTCATGTAAATTTACACCATCAAATTCATCAGCTCCATTAGCCTTCTTCATCTCAAGAAATAAAAGTGGATTACCTTTACTGTGTAGCAAATTACTAAAACAGTCCTTCTCTCTGGAAGATGCACCAGCAATAGGATTAAAATCCAGCTCAATATTCATAACCTTCAGCCATGCTCCTGGGCAGAAGAATCAAAAGTAACCACAGGCAAAAAACAAACTACTGCACCAGGTAAAGTCCAGACTCAGCTCCGAAAATATAATGCAAGATATCAAAACAAAACCACTGTACCAGATAAAGTCCAGGCCATGCTCCAAAAATATAATGCAAGATATCAAAACAAAACCACTGTACCAGATAAAGTCCAGGCCATGCTCCAAAAATATAATGCAAGATATCCAAACAAAACCACTGTACCAGATAAAGTCCAGGCCATGCTCCGAAAATATAATGCAAGATATCCAAACAAAACCACTGCACCAGGTAAAGTCCAGGCCATGCTCCGAAAATATAATGCAAAAAATCCAAACAAAACCACTGTACCAGATAAAGTTCAGACTCAGCTCCGAAAATATAATGCAAGATATCCAAACAAAACCACTGTACCAGGTAAAGTCCAGACTCAGCTCCGAAAATATAATGCAAGAAATCCAAATAAAACCACTGTACCAGATAAAGTCCAGAACAGGCTCCAAAAATATAATGCAAGAAATCCAAACAAAACCACTGTACCAGATAAAGTCCAGGCCATGCTCCAAAAATATAATGCAAGAAATCCAAACAAAACCACTGCACCAGATAAAGTCCAAGCCATGCTCCAAAAATATAATGCAAGAAATCCAAACAAAACCACTGTACCAGATAAAGTCCAGGCCATGCTCCAAAAATATAATGCAAGATATCCAAACAAAACCACTGCACCAGATAAAGTCCAGGCCATGCTCCGAAAATATAATGCAAGATATCCAAACAAAACCACTGTACCAGATAAAGTCCAGACCAGGCTCCAAAATATAATGCAAGATATCCAAACAAAACCACTGTACCAGATAAAGTCCAGACCAGGCTCCAAAAATATAATGCAAGATATCCAAACAAAACCACTGTACCAGATAAAGTCCAGGCCATGCTCCAAAAATATAATGCAAGATATCCAAACAAAACCACTGTACCAGATAAAGTCCAGACCAGGTTCCGAAAATATAATGCAAGATATCCAAACAAAACCACTGTACCAGATAAAGTCCAGACCAGGCTCCAAAATATAATGCAAGAAATCCAAACAAAACCACTGTACCAGATAAAGTCCAGACCAGGCTCCGAAAATATAATGCAAGATATCCAAACAAAACCACTGTACCAGATAAAGTCCAGGCCATGCTCCGAAAATATAATGCAAGATATCCAAACAAAACCACTGTACCAGATAAAGTCCAGACCAGGCTCCGAAAATATAATGCAAGATATCCAAACAAAACCACTGTACCAGATAAAGTCCAGGCCATGCTCCAAAAATATAATGCAAGATATCCAAACAAAACCACTGTACCAGGTAAAGTCCAGACTCAACTCTGAAAATATAATGCAAGATAACCAAACAAAACCACTGTACCAGGTAAAGTCCAGACTCAGCTCTGAAAATATAATGCAAGATATCCAAACAAAACCACTGTACCAGGTAAAGTCCAGACTCAGCTCCGAAAATATAATGCAAGAAATCCAAACAAAACCACTGTACCAGATAAAGTCCAGGCCATGCTCCGAAA